>NC_045442.1:95187369-95286138 GCF_002776525.5 Piliocolobus tephrosceles
GAAGAAAAAGGAAAGAAAGAAAGAAAGAAAGAAAGAAAGAAAGAAAGGGAAAGAAAGAAAGAGGGAGGGAGGGAGGAAGGAAGGGAAAGATTAAGAGAATAAAAATGAGTATGGAAACAAAACATACCCAAACCCATGGGATATAGCAAAAGCAGTACAAGAGAGAAGTTTATAGCTGTTAAGTGCCTACATCAGAAAAGAAGAAAAATTTCAAATAAACAACATAATGTTGCATCTTAAAGAACTAGAAAAGCAAAGGCAAACCAAATCCAAAATAGGTAGATTAAAAGAAATAATAGAGATAAGAACAGAAATCAATAAATTTGAAATAAATAAAACAATACAAAAGATAAACACAAAAAGCTGGACTTTGAAAAGATAAAAAATGACAAATCATTGACCAGATTAAGAAAAAAAGACTTAAGTAAATAAAATCAAAGATGAAAAAGGAGATATTACAACTGACACTGAAGAAATTCACAGAATTGGTAGCTACTATGAGCAACTATATGCCAATAAACTGAAAAATCTGGAAGAAATGGACAAATTCCTAGGCACATAAAACCTACCAATATTGAACCATTAGGAAATGCAAAACATGAACAGATCAGTAACAAGTGACAAGATCAAAACCATAATAAAATGTCTCTCAGCAAAAGAAAGTCTTTAACCCGACGGTTTAACTGCTGAATTTTGCCAAATACTTAAAAAAGAACTAATAACAATCTCACTCAAACTATTCCAAAAAGCAAAGGAAGAAGAATAACTTCCAAACTTATACTATGAGACCAGTATTACTCTCATACAAAAACCAGAGACACATTTAAAAATGGAGAAAACTATAGGCCAATATCACTGATGAATATTTATGTAAAAATCTTCAAGAAAATACTAGTCAACTGAATTCAACAACAAATTAAGAAGGTCATTCATCATGACCCAGTGGGATTTACCACAGAGATGAAAGAATGCTTCGACATGTACAAATCAATTAATGTGATACATTAGGTCAACAGAATGAAGGACAAAAATCATATGATTATTTCAATTGATGCTGAAAATAAATGCATTTGATAAAATTCAACATCCCTTCATGAAAAAAACCTCAAAAACTGTGTATATGGGTACAGAATAAACATACCTCAGCATAACAAAAGCCAGATATGACAGACCCATAGCTAGTATCATACTGAATGGGGAAAATCTAAAAGCCTTTTTGCTAAGATTGTAAACATGACAAGGATCCCACTTTGACCACTGTTATTCAACGTAGGACTGGAAGTTCTAGCTAGAGCAATCAGAAAAGAGAAATAAAGAGCATCTGAATTGGAAGGGAAGAAATCAAATTATATTGTTCACAGACGATATAGTTTTATATTTGGAAAAACCTAAGGACTCCATCAAAACACTATTGGAACTGATAAACAAATTCAGAAAAGTTGCAGGATACAAAATCATCATACAAAAAAAGTAGCATTTCTATATGCCAATAGCAGACAATTTGAAAAAGTAATCAGGAAAGTAATCCCATTTACAATAGCTGCAAATAAAATTAAATACCAAGGAATTAACTTAACCAAAGAAGTGAACAATCTCTACGATAAAAGCTACAAAACATTAATGAAAGGAATTGCAGAGGATGCAAAAAATGGAAAGACATTACATGTTATGGATTGGAAGAATAAATATTGTGAAAATGCCCATACTACCCACAGCAATTTACAGATTCAGTGCAATTCCTATCAAATACCAATGTCATTCTTCACAGAAATAGAAGAAAATCCTAAAATATATATAGAATGACAAAAGACCCATATAGCCAAAGTCATCCTTTGCACAAAACAAAATCAAAAACAGAAATAACCACCGAAACTGGATGAATCAGATTACCTGACTTCAAATTTTACTACAGAGCCATAGTATCCAAAATGGCATTGTGCTGGCATAAAAATAGATACATAAGCCAATGAAAGAGAACCCAGAAATAAATCCACACACCTGTAGCAAAATTTTTTTGCAAAGATGCAAAGAACATAGAATGGGAATGAATGTTTCTTTAATAAACAATGCTTGGAAAACTGGGTATCTATATGCAGAAGAAACTAGACCCCTATCTCGCACCTTTTACAAAAATGAAATCAAAAGGGATTAAAGACTTGAATATAAGACCTCAAACTATGAAACTACTGCAAGAAAATAGTAATGCAACTCTTCCAGACATTGGACTAGGCAAAGATTTGAGCAATACTTTGCAAGTAGAGGCAACCAAAAAAAAAAAAAAAAAAAAAATGGACAAATGGGATCACATCTAGTTAAGAAGCTTCTGCGCATAAAGGAAACAATCAAAAAAGTGAAAGGACAACCCACACGATGAGAAAAAATATTCACACACTATCCGTCTGACAAAGGATTAATAACTGTAATACACAAGGAGCTCAAACAACTCTATAGGAAAAAATCTAATTTAAAAATGAGCAAAAGATTTGAATAGCTGTTTCTCAAAAGAATACATACAAATGGCAAATAGGCATATGAAAAGGTGCTCAACATTGTTGATTATCAGAGAAAAGCAAATCAAAATTGTGAGATATTATCTTACCCCAGTTAAAATGGCTTTTATCCAAAAGACAGGCACTAACAAATGCTAGTGGGTATTTGAAGAAAAGGGAACCCAAGTACACTGTTGGTAGGGATGTAAATTAGTACAGCCATTATGGAGAACAATTTGGAGGTTCTGCAAAAAAATCTAAAAATACAGGCTACCATTTGATCAGCAAGCTCACTCCTAGGTATATACCCCCAATAAAGGAAATCAGTATATGGAAGAGATATCTGCACTCCCATGTTTATTGCAGGACTATTTACAATAGCCAAGATTTAGAAGCAACCTAAGTGTCCATCAGATGAGTGGATAAATAAAATGTGATACATATACACAAAGAGTATTATTTAGTCACAAAAATGAGATTGTGTCTTTTGCAACAAAATATATGGAACTGAAGTTCATTATATTAATTGAAATAAGCCAGGCCCTGAAAGACAAACATCATATGTCCTCACTTATTTGTGGGGGCAAAATATTAAACAATTGAACTCATCGAGATAGAGAGTAGAAGGATGCTTACCAGAGGATGGGAATGAGAATCAGGTGGGTGGGTGGAGATGGCTAATGGGTACGAAAAAGTATTTAGAAAGAATGAATAAGACCTAGTATTTGCTACAACAACAGGGTGACTATAGTGAAAAATAATTTTATTGTGTGTTTAAAAATAACCAAAAGTGTATAACTGGATTGCTTTTAACACAAAGGATAAATGCTTGAGGTGAGGGATACCCCACTTATCCTTGTGTGATTATTATTCATTGAAAGGCAGTATAAAACATCCCATGTAATCCGTAAAGATATATACCTACTATGTACCCACAACAATTATGGCACAGCCTCAAAAGGGCAAAGTTTCATTTATAGGAGTTGAAAAAGGAGGAGGGAAAAATAAAGAAGCCAAAAACTTATTTACAAATAGTAACAGAAAACTTTCTAAACTTGGTGAAATATATAAATATGTGTATAGCAGAAGTCTTGCTAACTGCATACTTCTTGGCAGAAACCTTATAGGCCAAAGGGAGTGAGATGATATGGTTAAAGTGCTGAAGGAGAAAAAAATGTGCAACCAAATATTCTATACCCAGCAAAACTGTTATTCAAAATTGTAGAGATAAAGACTTTCTCACACAAACAAATGGATAGGGTGTTCATCACCACCAGTTCTGTTTTGTAAGAAATACTAAAGGGAGTTCTTCATGCTAAAAGAAAAAAACCCTAATGAGTTACATAAAAACTTCTGAATGTACAAAACTTAGAAACGTGAAAGTAAATACACAGACAACTTCGGAATACCCTAATACTGTAACAGTGATATATAAATTATGTCTATCTTTAGTTTAAAAGTTGAAAGACAAAACTATTAAAAATAATAACTAAAATACTTAATGCATATGCAATTTAAGAACATGTAAATTGTGACATCAAAAACTTTAAATGTTGGGGGAGGATGGAGTGGAAGTGCAGCATTTTTTGGATCAAAGTTAAGTTGTTATGAGATTAAAAGAAAGTATTATAACTGTAAAATGTTTTTTTGTAAACCTAATTATAACCATAAAGCAAAAACTAGTAGATTCCCCAAAATTAAAAAGCAATCTATCAAAACATAATGGCAGAAAAATATGTCTTGGCCACAAAACAAGACAGTTAGAAAAAAAGGAACAAAGGATCTATTTTACAAAACTAGAAAACAAGTAACAAATTGTCAGTCATATGCCCTTACCTATTTAAGCCAACATAGTGAAACTCCATCTCTACTAAAAATACAAAAATTAGTTGTGCATGGTGGTAGGTGCCTGTAACCCCAGCTGCTTGGGAGGCTGAGGCAGGAGAATCACTTGAACCCAGGTGTTGGAGTTTGCAGTGAGCCAAAAGTGCACCACTACACTCCAGTCTGGGTGACAGAGTGAGAGCCCATCTCAAAAAAAAAAAAAAAAAAAAAAAAAAATTAAATATAAATAGATCAAATTATCCATTCAAAATACACCCAGAGGATTAATGGATTTTTTTTTTTAAAGATTCAACTGTGTGCTGCCTATAAGAGACTCACTTCATCTGTAAGGACATACACAGACTGAATGAATAAATAGGAAAATACATTCCATAACAATGGAAACCCAAGGAGAGCAGAAGAAGTGGAATTTATATCACATTAGACAGATTTTAAGTCAAAACTTTTAAAAGAGACAAAGAAGATCATTACATAATGATAAAATGGTCAATCTAACTAGGTAATATATATGACAGAGCTATAGTAATCAAAACAGCATGGTACTGGCATAAAAATAGACATATTGACCCATTGAACAAACTTGAGAGCTCAGAAATAAATCTCCACATTTAAATCAGACTGATTTGCAACAAAGTCACCAATGAAGAAAGGCAAATCCCTTCAATAAATGGCACTGGGAAAACTGGATATCCACATGCAGAATGAAATTTGACCCTATCATATGCAATATCTTACACCATATATAAAAATCAACTCAGAATAGATTAAAAACTTAAAGATCAAAACAATGAAACTATTAAAAGAAAACATAAGGGGAAAGTTCCATGACGTTGGTTTGGTAAATGATCTTTTGAATTTGACTCCAAAAGCACAGGCAATAAAATAAAAAACAGACAAATAGGATTACATCAAACTAAAAAACTTTTGCATAGCAAAGTTATCAATCAACAGAGTGAAGAGATAACCTACAGAATTGTATATACACACAACAGAATATGTTGAGCCATGAGCAATAAAGAAAGAAATCAATTCTACCATTTGTGACAACATGGATGAACCTGGAGGACATTCTGTTAAGTGGAAACAGCCAGAAACAGAAAGACAAATAGTGAGTCATCTCACTCATACATGGAATATGGTAAAGCTGATCTCACAGAAGTAAAGATTATAATGGTGGTTACCAGAGATTGTGGGAAGGTTGGAGGAGGGGATGGAGAAGGAGATTTGATGAAAGAATACAAAATTTTAGTTAGAGAGGAGGAATAAGTTCAGGAGATCTATTGTACAACATGGTGACTAAAGTTAATAATATATTGCTTTCTTAAAAAATGCTGAGATTGGATGTAAAGTGTTTTCATCACAAAAATGATAACTGTGTGAGGTAATGCATAAATTATTTAGATAGATTTTATCATTCCACAATGCATATATACTTTGAAACATGTTGTACATAGCAGATACATATAATTTTATGTCAATTTCAGAATTTTAATGACATAAAAAATAATGACTAACAAGAGTTTTATTCACGTAAAAAAGCATCTTTCTATTTTTAGTTTATTAACAATTTTTAAAGTAGAAGTAGATATACATTTTTATACATTTTGAAATATTTTCAGTAGGTATGTAGTTCATTTTACTAATATTGAAACAGTCTTCCATTCCAAAAATACAACCTTACTTAACATAGCTTCTTATTACTATTAAAAAACCATTTTTGTTTTAACCTTTAAATATTTTTCCATCCTATTTATTTTAATTTCTTTTGAAGGAGTATTACCCATAAATTTTAATTGCACAGTTTGCCTCTGTATCTCCCCAAGTCTGTTATTTTTTCCCAATTTCTTAGTCTTTTCTCCATAATGGCAGATTCCCTATAGGTTAGTTTCTGAATTGCTGACTTTATTTTCTGCAGTCAATTGGCTTTGTAAATTGGCTCCTTCTAATGCATTTTAAATTTACATTTATACCTATTTTATTTTATTTTACTTTATTTTACTTAGTTTTTTGTTTTGTTTTCTTTTTTTTAATTATACTTTAAGTTCTAGGTTTTTTACATATGTATACATGTGCCATGCTGGTGTGCTGCACCCATTAACTCATCATTTACATTAGGTATATCTCCTAATGCTATCCCTTCCCATCCCCTCTCCCCACAACGGGACTCAGTGTGTGATGATCCCCTTCCTGTGTCCAAGTGATCTCATTGTTCAATGCCCACCTATGAGTGAGAACATGCGGTATTTGGTTTTCTGTTTTTGCAATAGCTTACTAAGAATGATGGTTTCCAGCTGCATCCATGTCCCTACAAAGGACACGAACTCATCCTTTTTTATGGCTGCATAGTATTCCATGGTGTATATGTGCCACATTTTCTTAATCCAGTCTGTCACTAATGGACATATGGGTTGATTCCAAGTCTTTGCTATTATGAAGAGTGCCGCAATAAACATATGTGTTCATGTGTCTTTATAGCAGCATGACTTATAATCCTTTGGGTATATCCCCAGTAATGGGATGGCTTGGTCAAATGGTATTTCTAGTTCTAGATCCTTGAGGAATTGCCATACTGTTTTCCACAATGGCTGAACTAGTTTACAGTACCACCAACAGTGTAAAACTGTTCCTGTTTCTCCACATCCTCTCCAGCACCTGTTGTTTCCTGATTTTTTAAATGATTGTCATTCTAACTGGTGTGAGATGGTATCTCACTGTGGTTTTGATTTGTCTTTTTCTGATGGCTAGTGATGATGAGCATTTTTTCATGTGTCTGTTGGCTGTATGAATGTCTTCTCTTGAGAAGCATCTGTTCATATCCTTTGCCCACTTTGTGATGGGTTGTTTGTTTTTTTCTTGTAAATTTGTTTGAGTTCTTTATAGGTTCTGGATATTAGCCCTTTGTCAGATGAGTAGATTGCAAAAATTTTCTCCCATTCTGCAGGTTGCCTGTTCACTCTGATGGTAGTTTCTTCTGCTGTGCAGAAGCTCTTTAGTTTAATTAGATCCCATTTGTCAATTTTGGCTTTTGTTGCCGTTGCTTTTGGTGTTTTAGACATGAAGTCCTTGCCCATGCCAATGTCCTGAATGTCCTGAATGATATTACCTAGGTTTTCTTCTAGGGTTTTTATGGTTTTAGGTCTAACCTTAAGTCTCTAATCCATCTTGAATTAATTTTCATATAAGGAGTAAGGAAAGGATCCAGTTTCAGCTTTCTACTTACGGCTAGCCAATTTCCCCAGCACCATTTATTAAATAGGGAATCCTTTCCCCATTTCTTGTTTTTGTCAGATTTGTCAAAGATCAGATGGCTGTAGATGTGTGGTATTATTTCTGAGGGCTCTGTTCTGTTCCATTGATCTATATCTCTGTTTTGGTACCAGTACCATGCTGTTTTCATTGCTGTAGCCTTGTAGTATAGTTTGAAGTCAGGTAGTGTGATGCCTCCAGCTTTGTTCTTTTGGCTTACGATTGTCTTGGCAATGAGGAGTCTTTTTTAGTTCCATATGAACTTTAAAGCAGTTTTTTCCAATTCTGTGAAGAAACTCACTGGTAGCTGAATGGGGATGGCATTGAATCTATAAATTACCTTGGGCAGTATGGCCATTTACACAATATTGATTCTTCCTGTCCATGAGCATGGTATGCTCTTCCATTTGTTTGTGTCTTCTTTTATTTCACTGAGCAGTGGTTTGCAGTTCTCCTTGAAGAGGTCCTTTACATCCCCTGTAAGTTGAATTCCTAGATATTTTATTCTCTTTGAAGCTATTGTGAATGGGAGTTCATTCATGATTTGGCTGTTTGTCCGTTACTGATGTATAAGAATGCTTGTGATTTTTGCACATTTATTTTGTATCTTGAGACTTTGCTGAAGTTGCTTCTCAGCTTAAGGAGATTTTGGGCTGAGATGATGGGGTTTTCTAAATATACAATCATGTCATCTGCAAACAGGGACAATTTGACTTCTTCTTTTCCTAACTGAATACCCTTGATTTCTTTCTCTTGCCTGATTGCCCTAGCCAGAACTTCCAACACTATATTGAATAGGAGCGGTGAGAGAGGGCATCCCTTTCTTGTGCCAGTTTTCAAAGGGAATGCTTGCAGTTTTTGCCCATTTGGTATGATACTGGCTGTGAGTTTGTCATAAATAGCTCTTCTTATTTTAAGATACGTTCCATCGATACCGAATCTGTTGAGAGTTTTTAGCATGAAGGGCTGTTGAATATTGTCAGAGGCCTTTTCTGCATCTATTGAGATATTGAGATAATCATGTGGTTTTTGTCTTTGGTTCTGTTTATATGCTGGATTATGTTTATTGATTTGTGTATGTTGAACCAGCCTTGCAGCCCAGGGATGAAGCCCACCTGACCATGGTGGATAAGCTTTTTGATGTGCTGCTGGATTCTGTTGGCCAGTATTTTATTGAGGATTTTTGCATTGATGTTCATCAGGGATATTGGTCTAAAATTCTCTTTTTTTGTTGTATCTCTGCCAGGCTGTGGTATCAGGATGATGTTGGCCTCATAAAATGAGTTAGGGAGGATTCCCTTTTTTTCTATTAATTGGAATAGTTTCAGAAGGAATGGTACCAGCGCCTCCTAGTACCTCTGGTAGAATTCGGCTGTGAATCCATCTGGCCCTGGACTTTTTTTGGTTGGTAGGCTATTAATTATTGCCTCAATTTCAGAGCCTGCTATTGGTCTATTCAGGGATTCAACTTCTTCCTAGTTTAGTCTTGGGAGAGTGTAAGTGTCCAGGAAATTATCCGTTTCTTCTAGCTTTCTAGTTTATTTGTGTAGAGGTGTTTATAGTATTCTCTGATGGTGGTTTGTATTTCTGTGGGGTCGGTGGTGATATACCCTTTATCATTTTTTATTGCATCTATTTGGTTCTTCTCTCTTTTCTTCTTTATTAGTCTTGCTAGAGGTCTATCAATTTTGTTGATCTTTTCAAAAAATCAGCTCCTGTGTTCATTGATTTTTTGGAGGGATTTTTGTGCCTCTATCTCCTTCAGTTCTGCTCTGATCTTAGTTATTTCTTGCATTCTGCTAGCTTTTGAATGTGTTTGCTCTTGCTTCTCTAGTTCTTTTAATTGTGATGTTAGGGTGTCAATTTTAGATCTTTTCTTCTTTCTCTTGTGGACATTTAGTACTATAAATTTCCCTCTACACACTGCTTTAAATGTGTCCCAGAGATTCTGGTATGTTGTATCTTTGTTCTCATTGGTTTCAAAGAATATCTTTATTTCTGCCTTCATTTCATTATGTACCCAGTAGTGATTCAGGAGCAGGTTGTTCAGTTTCCATGTAGTTGAATGGTTTTGATTGAGTTTCTTAGTCCTGAGTTCTTGTTTGATTGCACTGTGGTCTGAGAGACAGTTTGTTATAATTTCTGTTCTTTTACATTTGCTGCAGAGTGCTTTACTTCCAACTATGTGGTCAATTTTAGAATAAGTGCGATGTGGTGCTGAGAAGAATGTATGTTCTGTTGATTTGGGGTGGAGAATTCTGTTGATGTCTATTAGGCCCACTTGGTGCAGAGTTGAGTTCAATTCCTGGATATCCTTGTTAACTTTCTGTCTAGTTGATCTGTCTAATGTTGACAGTGGGATGTTAAAGTCTCCCATTATTATTGTATTATTGTGGGATGGGTCTCCTGAATACAGCAAACTGATGGGTCTTGACTCTTTATCCAATTTGCCACTCTGTGTCTTTTAATTGGATCATTTAGTCCATTTACATTTAAGGTTAATATTGTTATGTGTGAACTGGATCCTGTCATTATGATATTAGCTGGTTATTTTGCTCACCAGTTGATGCAGTTTCTTCCTAGCATCAATGCACTTTACATTTTGAAATGTTTTTGCAATGGCTGGTACCTGTTGTTCCTTTCTATGTTTAGTGCTTCCTTCAGGATCTCTTGTAGGGCAGGCCTGGTGGTGGCAAAATCTCTAATCATTTGCTTCTCTGCAAAGGATTTTATTTCTTCTTCACTTAAGGAAATTAGCTTGGCTGGATATGAAATTCTGGGTTGAAAATTCTTTTCTTTAAGAATGTTGAATATTACCCCCCACTCTCTTCTGGCTTGGACAGTTTCTGTGGAGAGATCTGCTGTTAGTCTAATGGGCTTCCCTTTGTGTGTAACCCAACCTTTCTCTCTGGTTGCCCTTAACATTTTTTCCTTCATTTCAACTTTGGTGAATCTGAGAATTATGTGTTTTGGAGTTGTTCTTTTTGAGGAGTATCTTTGTATTCTCTGTATTTCCTAAATTTGAATGTTGGCCTGCCTTAGTAGGTTGAGGAAGTTCTCCTGGATGATATCTTGCAGAGTGTTTTCCAACTTGGTTCCATTTTCCCCATCACTTTCAGGCACACCAATCAGACGTAGATTTGATCTTTTCACATAATCCCATATTTATTGGAGGCTTTGTTCATTTCTTTTTACTCTTTTTTCTCTACACTTCTCTTCTCACTTCTTTTCATTCACTTGATCTTCAATCACTGATACTCTTTATTCCAGTTGATTGAGTCGGTTACTGAAGCTTGTGCATTTGTCATGTAGTTCACATGCTATGGTTTTCATCTCTATCAGTTCTTTTGAGGTCTTCTCTGCATTGGTTATTCTAGTTACCCATTCATCCATTCTTTTTTCAAGGTTTTTAGTTTCTTTGCGCTGGTTACGTAGTTCCTCCTTTAGCTCTGAGAAGTTTGATCGACTGAAGCTTTCTTCTCTCAACTCGTCAAAGTCATTCTCCGTCCAGCTTTGTTCCATTGCTGGTGATGAGCTGCATTCCTTTGGAGGGGGAGATGCGCTCTGATTTTTTGAATTTCCAGCTTTTCTGCACTGCTTTTTCCCCATCTTTGTGGTTTTATCTGCCTCTGATGGTGACGTACTGATGGGGTTTTGGTGTGGGTGTCCTTTCTGTTTGTTAGTTTTCCTTCTAACAGTCAGGACCCTCAGCTGTAGGTCTGTTGGAGTTTGCTTGAGGTCTACTCCAGACCCGGTTTGCCTGGGTATCAGCAGCAGAGACTGCAGAAGACAGAATATTGCTGAACAGCAAGTGTTGCTGTCTGATTCTTGCTCTGGAAGCTTCGTCTCAGGGGTGTACCCCGCAGTGTGAGGTGTGAGGTGTCAGTCTGCACCTGGGAGATGTCTCCCAGTTAGGCTACTTGGGTGTCAGGGACCCACTTGAGCAGGCAGTCTGTCTTTTCTCAGATCTCAAGCTCCATGCTGGGAGATCCACTGCTCTCTTCAAAGCTATCAGACAGGGGCATTTACCTCTGCCAAGGTTTCTGCTGCTTTTTGTTTAGCTATGCTCTGTCCCCAGAGGAGGAGTCTACAGAGGCAGTCTGGCCTCCTTGAGCTTTGGTGGGCTCCACTCAATTCGAGCTTCCTGATGGCTTTGTTTACCTACTTAAGCCTCAGCAAAGGCGAGTGTCCCTCCCCCAGCCTCACTACCACCTTGCAGTTAGATCTCAGACTGCAGTGCTAGCAGTGAGGGAGGCTCCGTGGGCGTGGGACCCTCTGGGTCAGGTGTGGGATATAATCATCTGGTGTGCTGTTTGCTAAGACCCTTGGTAAAGTGCAGTATTAGGGTGGGAGTTACCCGATTTTCCAGGTGTTGTGTGTCTCAATTTCCTTTGGCTAGGAAAAGGAATTCCTGTCCCCCTTGCACTTCCCAGGTGAGGTGATGCCTTGCCCTGCTTCAGCTCTCGCTGGTCGAGCTGCACCCACGGACCAGCACCAACTGTCTGACATGCCCCAGTGAGATTAACCTAGTACCTTGGTTGAAAATGCAAAAATCACCTGTCTTCTGTGTCGCTCATGCTGGGAGCTGGAGGCTGGAACTGTTCCTATTTGGCCATCTTGGGAGTGCCCCCCTGTTCTTCTTCCTATTTTATTTTAAACCATTCTTTCTTTATAACTACGAACTCTTTTAAAAATTATTTTCAACTTGTTTTTAACCCAAGTAATATTATCATCATCTGTATTGCTGCCATCTTGTCGTTTATATATTTCTTAATAAAAATCATGTTTTCTTAAATTTAAATAAGAATTTAATTACTTTACTTCTGCTTTTGAATCAGAGCATTTTATTTTTCATAATTTCAACAGTCTTTGACCATGAGTTGGACATTCACCACAACTGACAATGATTAAGGGATTAGAATAATATTGTCCCAGTGAGGGTGAGTAACCCCCATTAGTATTCAGCCTTTAACCCTACAGGGAGGATGACTGGGGGTTCCAGGATCTTTGTAACATCTCCATGAAAAAGTATACCACTCCCTCCAACAGGGAACTTTCAAATTGGCCCTCCAGCCTTTAATGTCCTATTAGTGTTATGAGTAGGATAAAGACCCCCAAAATGCTGATATTTCAATAATTTTCTTCTCCAGCTTCTAGACCAATTCAGGTTTTTCCTCATTTTCCACTGTCAAAGTTATTTCGTGAAGAGTGGAATGGAAGATAAAATGCTGTGAATCAAACATAATGTCTCTGGCCCACCGTTTATTTTTATTTACAGTCCCAGTAGAAGGCACCAGGGTCACAAGTGGGCCTGCATATCCCCAAAGCAGCATCCAGGTCACCTTACGATATGAAGCCTCCCTTCGGTGTACCTGCCAACAAGCCAGCCGCTGGTTTTGCTGGAAGGCTTCACCTTGATCATGGCTCCCTGATGGTCATTAATAAAACCCTTTGGATTTCACAAGTTTCACGTTCGAATTTCACAAGACTTGTGTTTCACCCATCTGCCACACAGGTTGACACTGAAAGGCACCTGTCCACCCAGGGGAAATCCAGAGCCCAATATCTTGGTGAGGGGGCGACAAGTAGGCTGGGAATTCTCTAACCAGAGCATTTCTTTCCACCCACTCATCCTGCATGGAAGCCCATCCACCCCTGCATGCCCTGTAGGGTCCAGGCCCATATGCTCAGGAGCCCTGGAGAGGTGAATCTCCCTGGACCCATGTAGGAGGAAGGATGCCCCCACCCATCACCACCCTCTGCAAAAAGCTCTTTGGTGACTCCTCCGTGCATGCCTTCCTGTATCTACTGGATCTGGGACTGTGAGGAGTGGACAGTTGACTCGGGTTCACAACCCTGGCCTCCCACATGCCCCTCCCTGCCATCAGCACCCACGGTGAGGTTCATAATGTCTTTATAATGCAGCAATCAGGGCTAGATCATCTTCTGTCTTTTGATAATTTGAATTTTCTAATCAACAAAGCTTCAGTTTTCTTTACCTGGTTTTCTCTCCCAAATATAAAATTGCCGAGTTTGACTTTGGCCATGCCATTGTGTCCTGCATACATTCTACCATTGTCTAAAGAGGACAGCGACTAAATGACCACTGTCCACCACCTGACCATAGAGCTGTCCACTCTGAGAAACTTGGAGCATCTTAAAGCAGATGCCAACGCACCACTTTTTCCTATTACATTTGTGTGTCTTCAGTTAGGCAAATGGGAATTGGGTTGGCAATAAAGCTCCAAGTGTTAGAGACAGAGCTTTCTTC
Source organism: Piliocolobus tephrosceles (assembly GCF_002776525.5). Taxonomy (NCBI): domain Eukaryota; kingdom Metazoa; phylum Chordata; class Mammalia; order Primates; family Cercopithecidae; genus Piliocolobus; species Piliocolobus tephrosceles. The sequence goes on from NC_045442.1 coordinate 95,201,221, forward strand.
CCTCACATGTTTTCCTTCAGTATCTTTCAATTTCAGCACCATCAGTGTGTGGGCTTCCCATCATGGGATCATTTCTGGAGCACTGAGATCCCTGCTGTTGTGGAGAGGAATTGAGCCCATACACACAACCCAGAGAAGAGGCCCATGCAACTCTTTGCTTGTCACATTTTATCATTTACTAGCTGAGATCTAGACTCAACCAAATCACCAGCCACTGGAATAATTTATTATCCAACACCAAGGCAGAAACATGAGCCACAGGAGCCTCTGATCAAGCCAGAGGGCAAGGAAGGTTGCAGAGCACTGGGCGGGCCGGGTCCTCTGTGGATTCTGGAAACGTCTAGAATGATCTAATATATACATGCAAGTCAAGTATATTTTCTATGATTATTCTGTATTCCTGAAGTCGCCTCTATTTTGTAGCCAGTTTTGAGTCAGAAAGAGTCTGAGGTTTGCAGTCACTTGTAATGGAAGCTCAAGTCAGCTGACAGTTTTCTCATCAGTAAAATAAGGAGGATAAAATAAATCTTGCCAAACTTTCATGAGCTTATTAGCAATTTATCTGAAACTCCTCACATAATGCCCTGCATTGGCAGGTGCTGAAATAAAATGACTGTGTTTCCTCCGTCACCACCACTGTGCTTCCACCGCCACTGTTAATGAAACTAAACAAAATGATACTAGTAATATAGGTCACACTTGAAAAAATACACATAACAGTAAATGTTTGAACCGTGGAAGCAACTCCAAATGTATCAACAACAGTATACTGGTACATTTCAGATTACAAATGGGATCCGAAGTCAGCACTTAGCAAAGTGACAAAACCCAACAGCCCACTTGGATGACTGTGGTTGGAAGGATTGATGCACGTGTCTTACTTGTGTAATCACTTGGTGTGAGGTCTGTGAACTGAAACTGCCTTCTCTGAACCTTACCAGTTGAGCATTCCCCAAATTAAAGGGGTTTGGTTTAATTCCAGCACAAGCAACTGAGAAATGTTCTCAGTATAAAGTCTCTGAAATGAATGTATTCAGATTAGTTTAGACTAATTTATAGGCAAATGGAGTGAACTGGATCTAGTCACTGTCCAAAAGGCTAAAGGTTGATTCTCTGTTAGAGTTTATCCTAGGCAAAGATCAGGCTGATTTATATCCTGCCTCAAATGTATCTATCTTATCAGTGGGTGATCCTGCTGCCCCAGGGTTCATGGAATGCAGATGTTGTACATAGACCAAAGAGAAGAATGAGGGTGTACTAAGCCAGAAAATCCAGTGTAAACAAGTTTTTAAGTTCTGGGAGCAATTATACGTAGGTAACATTGAAGAAAATACACATGACTTGTGGTATTTGACTGACAAGTACATAATTTCATGTTCCAAGCCTGCAGAAATATAGGTATTTTAGTGTATTCTTATGAGTCTATATCAGAGACTTAACATAATGTGTTTCCATTTACATATGCTTCATTATGTCATTGTACTCTTCAACATATTATATTCCTATTGTTTGTACTTTTAAAATATTTAGCACTATTTTATTCTGTTTAAAGTATAATTTGTTTCTTAAATTTCTAAAATTTAACATTTGCAAAGTAACTTATGCATGTTATCTACTTATTTTGAAGGGGTAATCTTGTGAAATTTGGAGGACAGGTAGTTATTTTTTCTATGAACAGAAGAAGAAACAGGCTCTCGGCAGGCAAATTAGCCATTTGTTCAAGATCACCAGCTTGTGGTAAAGAAAGGGTCTAGAAATGATTGTCAGGACTCCCCATTCAGGAGACTTTCCACTCCACCCTATGCTTTCCCAGAGACTGTAGATTACCCAGAGTAAATTCTGGATATGCAGTCAGTTAATCTGTACTGAGGATGAAGTAGTTGTCTGCCATATCGCTGAGTTTTATATTCCAATGCGGCAGCATTCCAAAAGAAAAGTCTTTAGTGGCACTATTTCCCCAAGAATGATGTAAAATTCTCTTCTTCAAACACAGACACACAGTACTGTTTGATAATATCCTGGGGGTCAGTAAATGAACTGTAGATGTAGTCCCAAGGCTGACTTGACTCTCTCCGTCAGAGCTGTGGCTGACCCTACAAAGAGCCCCCAGGAGCCGCCTTGGGTCCGCACACAGGAACCAATGCCCACCCTGTCCTAATGGGCATGGCGGGTCCAGCAAGCCCGTAAGCAAAGGAGGACCAGGACTGAGGGCAAAGGTACAGATACCCCATAGTCTTCTTGAGATGCAGCAACCACCTGCTGAGATATTTACTTATAATGGTGTCCTTAGGAAGACCAGGTCCATTCATTCAGGCCTGATTCTAGGTGTCCTCTCCTGCTCTCCAGGATGCACAGAGACCAGAGCTTTGCTCCTCATTCCAAAATCAAAATGCCTCTAATATGGATCTGTTCTTTTGCATTGTGAATACCTCCCATGAAGCACCCTGACTCTCAGGCCACATTCCAACACCTCAACGCCTTTGGTTACATTCCTCAAGGAGGGGCTAAGGCTTCACATGCCACATATGATTCACACCAGAGTAGTATGTTTTCATTATCTGAAGCTGAACAGATTAATATACATTTATAAAACCCATTTGTTTCCTGCAAACTTGGCTCAAGGGGATCTTAATCCCTCTGGAAAGTGGTTGAAATGACCAACAGCAGCATCTGTGCATCAGGAAGCCAGGGAGCACAGCAGAGAAGAAGAAAGGAAGAAAGAAATGCCAGCAAGTGGACAGAGCTTTCTCTATTTTGGTGTAGGGACTCTCTTTGAACAGCTGCTCAGTGTCACATTTTTAACTAAACGAGTAGCCCTCACATGCTGTTTTGTGGAGCATATGAATTGCTCTACTCCAAGCAGACAGAATGCACTTAAAAATGGTGATGAAGCGTAATGTCAGATCTTGCTAATTTCCAGTGACTTAATAACTGTAGTGAGAAAATGATGAGATGTTTTCACAGACTCCTTCAAAAACCAGGATTTGTAGAAATTTTCACCAGAGTAGGAGGGGAGGTGGGAATGAGGAGGATGAAAATGGGAGAATACAAGCAGAAAATCATTTAAACCTCTTTCTGAAATTTCTAGGTAATTTTTTGGACAGATTGAATCTGGTGAAGCATAGGAGAATCTGCAGGTTGGTAAAAATATCTCCTTAGTAATTGGAAGAAAATATTGCTATACCTAATACTTAATATGTGTCGTGATGATAGCCTCTAAATTTGAATGAAATACATGGTTTGATAAATAAGTTTTTTTGTGATTTGCAGGATAAGTATTGCAACACTGTGAAAAAGTAAATCGCCTTTAGTTCCATACTATATAAATCATCCTTATTAAAAAACGATATTACATTGAATTAGGACTGTTCCCAAAAATTCACTATGAACTTTCAATATGAGAAGAGTATGAGATGTGTATTATATTAACTTCAAATGAAATTGCACACTTTGGATTTTTTTGACTATATGAAGCTTTGCTGCAGTGTCTGATTGCTCCTCCTGATGTCTTCTCAATGGTTGACAGAAAAAGAATGGGAGCATTAAAGTGAGAAGCGTAGTGAGGGCATCCTAAAACAAATATGCAATCCTCTTTCGTGATGGACAGGAGCAAAGCTGCCTGCATTCTACATCGGTATGCCCAACAACTTAGTCAAACCGAGGCTACATTTTCCCTTGTCTTAGTTTCTTCTTTTGTGAATGAAGGGATTTATTTTGTTCATCTTAAGCTTCTCTTCTATGATTTTATAACTGAGCTCACACTGTAAGAATGGGAAATTCAAATCTTTGGTGGCCAGCCTCTGCATCCTTTGCAGATTTGGGTCTAATTTCCTTTGTTCAGGTAATCAAAGGGACTGGTCAGGCCTAAAGGGACTTCCCCCACCATTTTGTTCCTCTGAGGTATTTTTATTATTCAGATGAAAATGTGCAAAACAAATATATAATGCAAACTGTTTGGGCTGTTCAATAAAAAGGATTATTTGAAAATTTTATTAAATTTTAATACAAAATCACTATTATGTTACTCAAAGATCTTGATAAGGCTGCACAAAAAATTTCTGTTTGTGTCAAATTAAGAAAAAAAGTTTCTGTAGACAAAGGTACATTCATTTATCTTTCAGGAAGTAGAATCTATGCAACATGACATATTTTCCCTTTCATTTAGCAGCCAGAAAACAGAAAATCAGATTCGTTGATGAATTATATGAATCCTACCATCTTAAATGTCTAGTAGTATCATTTCTCTCTGCTTCCTTTAAACTATCTCTATCAATTTATCTATTTTATTACTAATTGTCTTATTTTTTGATATTTAATTTTAACAATTTCAAATACATTTTTGGAAGGAGACAAACATCAGCCATAATAACAATAATACGATTAGTTGAACAAATTACATAGTCAAATCTTACAGTAAACTCAAACATAATACTGGTCAGTATTTAAATATTCAGAATATCATGTCATGAGAGAAAATACCCTAAAAAGCACAATTCATCTTTATAAAGGTATTTTACTGTGAATCTTTAAGCCACAAAGACCAGAAGAGAGACATAAGAATCATTGTTAGGTTTAAGTCTAAGTTTCAGAGCACTTTAGATCACCTTGGAACAACACCCAACTCACAGGAGAATCAGGAACCCAGAAAAACTGGATACCCCAATTCTAGCCAGGAAGGCAGCACAGCAAAGTATAAACACAACTCAGGAACAATTCAGCCAAGTGACTTGCTGGAAATGCAGAAAAAATGTGAAAACTCTGGAGTTTCCCAGATATTGTTGAGCTAAGGCAGAATTACAATGACTCAGGCTCATTTTAATCTCATTTGGAGAACTGGAAACCAGAAGTGTCAGAAAACACTCAGTGTTGCATGCTGATAGCACAGGATGGAGAATGATAGGGCTGCGGTTATTTTTTTGTATAAAAAAATCTTATCAGAGAATAACACAGTCTTAAAGGCTGATTTAAGAACTACAATTTATAAGAACTGGAATAATGATCGAAACCTATAGGGAAAATAGTTTAAATCCACATTCTCTGACAAGAAGCCATTTATTGAATAAAGTTTTACTCTGCTGACATGAGATGGAAATCTTGCCCAGAAAAAAATTTAAGAAAGTAAAAGTAATGTATAGAGTATGTAGGAGTCTAAAAATTGTCTCGCTGAAAATGAAATCCTTGTATACAACCCTTTTAAGTTGACCTTCCTAAAATGCAATTTTTATTGATTATTGTTACGTTCATTCAAACATTTTTCAAAGCATTTGATTAAACATCATAGGAAGAAACAAAGGTAAGCAAGACATAGCACTGTCCCCTGCAACCAAATTCAATTTATTGATTTTGCTTCTTACATGTCCAAATTCCTTAACTGCATACAAGGGTTTTATTTTTTTTCTATCTCCCCCTTTCTCCCATTCTCTTTCTCTCTTTCTTCTTCCTCTCTCTCTCTTTCCTTTTCTTCCTTCCTTTCTCTTTCTTTCTTTTCTTTCTTTCTTTCCTCTTTCTTTCTTTTCTTTTCTTTCTTTCTCTTTCTTTCTTTCTTTCTCCCTTTCTTTCTTTCTTTTCTTTCTCTCTTTCTCTCTCTTTCTTTTTTCTCCCTCTCCCTTCCTCCCTGCCTTTCTCCTTTCCTTACTTCTTTCCTTCCTTCCTCCTTTTCTTTCTTCTTTCCTTACTTCTTTCTTTCCTTCCTTCCTCCTTTTCTTTTTTCTTTCCTTTCTCCACTCTCCTCTTCTCCTTTTCTCTTTCTTGGTGCCTTCATTTTGATGTTTGTTTTCTTTATCCCAACCAACCCTCTTAAGGACTCTACAACTCCTCAAAACTCCTCAAAGTGATTTTGTGTTCAAACAAGCTAAATTCTTTTCCCTCAACTTTAGAACTGTATTCACATGATCTTCTCAAATGCAGACCAGTCTCCCCAAACCATCTCTACATGCTGAAACTGCATCCATCTTTCAGAGTCCAACTCAAATCCTTCCCTACGTTGGAGTTTGACATCTGACCAGTGACATTCAAACCGTGCCTCTGTCACTGCCCACCTGTGTGACCTTAGACAACTTACTTCACTTCTCCTCAGCCTCGGTTTCCTCGTCTGTAAAATGGGGATAACACTTACCTCAGAAACTTATCCTAAAGTTTACCTGAGATAATACTACATGAGGAAATACCTTGGCACATTATGGTACAGAATTAAAGACCTACACATGTTTGCTAGCATCGTACCATTTTTGTTAACAATTCTGAAAACGAAATGACCACTTCCTCCACAGAAAACCACAGAATCTGTGTTCCTTTCTAATGGCTTTTATTAGAGTTATTTTTAACCTCTTATTTCTTCTACCACATTATACTCCCTAAATGTGTCTTGCATATTGTCAAATATGATCCACAAATATGCAATGAGTATTTTATTTTATTCATTTCTCCTAAAAACAAAACAAAACAAAATGGAATACATGTGCAGACAGTGCAGGTTTGTTATATAGGTATATTTGTGTCATGGTGGTTTGCTGCACCTAATGATCCGTCTTCTAAGTTTCCTCCCACAACTCTCCACCCCCCAACAGGTCCTGGTGTGTATTGTTCCCCTATCTGTGTCCATGCGTTCTCAATGTTCAACCCCTACTTATGAGTGAGAACATGCGGTGTTTGGTTTTCTGTTCCTGTGTTAGTTGGCTGAGGATAATGGCTTCCATCTTCATCTATGTACCTGCAAAGGACATGATCTCATTCCTTTTTTATTACTGCATAGTATTCTGTGGTGTATATGTACCACATTTTGTTTAGTCTATCATTGATGGGCATTTCGGTTAGTTCCATGTTTTTGCTATTGTGAATAGTGCTGCAATAAACATGCATGTGCATGTGTCTTTATAGTAGAATGATTTATATTCTTTTCAATATATACAAATGGTATTTCTGATTCTAGATCCTTGAGGAATCGCCAGACTGTCTTCCACAGTGGTTGAACTAATTTACATCCTCACTAACGGTGTAAAAGTGTTCCTATTTCTCCACAGCCCCACCAGCATCTGTTGTTTCCTGACTTTTTAATAACCCCCATTCTGACTGGCATAAGACAGTATCTCACTGTGGTTCTGATTTGCATTTCTCTTATGATCAGTGATGTTGAGCTTTTTTTCATGTTTGTCAGCCACGTAAATGTCTTTTTTTGAGAAGTATCTGTTCATATTCTTTGCCCACTTTTTGATGAGGTTGTTTTTTCCTTGTAAATATGTTTAAGTTCCTTATAAATTCTGAATATTAGACCTTTGTCAGATGGATAGGATTGCAAAATTTTTTTCCCATTCTACAGGTTGCCTGTTCACTCTGATGATAGTTTCTTTTGCTTTGCAGAAGCTCTTTAGTTTAATTAGATCCCATTTGTCAATTTTGGCATCTACTGCAATTGGTTTTGGTGTTTTTGTCATGAAGTTTTTGCCCATGCCTATGTCCTGAATGGTATTGCCTAGGTTTTCTTCTAGGGTTTTTATGGTTTTGGGTTTTACATGTAAGTCTTTAATCCATCTTGAGTTAACTTTTGTATATGGTGTAAGGAAGGGTTCCAGCTTCAGTTTTCTGCATAAGGCTAGCGAGTTTACCCAGCACCATTTACTTAATAGGAGATCCTTTCCCCATTGTTTGTTTTTGTCAGGTTTGTCGAAGATCAGATGATTGTAGATGTGTGGTGTTATTTCTGAGGCCTCTGTTCTGTTCCATTGGTCTGTATGTCTGTTTTGGTACCAGTACCATGCTGCTTTTGTTTCTGTAGCCTTGTAGTATAGTTTGAGGTCAGGTAGCGTGATGCCTCCAGCTTTGTTCTTTTTCCTTAGGATTGTCTTGGCTATACAGGGTCTTCTTTGAGTCCATGTGAAATTTAACATAGTTTTTTCTAATTCTGTGACAAATGTCAATGGTAGTTTGATGGGAATAGCATTGAATCTATAAATTACTTTGGGCAGTATGGCCATTTTCATGATATTGATTCTTCCGACCCATGAGGATGGAATGTTTTTCCATTTGTTTGTGTCCTCTCTTATTTCCCTCAGCAGTGGTTTGTTGTGCTAATTGAAGAGGTCCTTCACATCCATTGTTCTCTGTATTCCTAGGTATTTTATTCTCTTTGTAGCTATTATGGATGGGAATTCATTCATGATTTTGCTCTCTGCTTGCCTACTGCTGGTTTAAAAATTGCTTGTAATTTTTGCCCATTGGTTTTGTATCCTGAGACTTTGCTGAAGTTTCTTACCAGTTCAAGAAGTTTTGGGGCTGGGATTGGGATGTTAGACCCTGGTGGCATGGGTTTGCGAGTAGGATCTCCTGATCTTTGGGTTGCACAGTTCCATGGAGAAAGCACAGTTTCCCCTGCTGGATAGTGCCGCTCACTCACTGAATCCCTTGGCTGTGGGGAGGGGGTCCCCTTTCCCTGTGTGGCTCTCAGGTGGGCCACCACGCAGCACTGTTCTTCCTTCTCTCTATGGGTCATGCCAACCTTCTAGTCAATTTTGATGAGAGAACCTGGATACCTTGGTTGCCGGTGAAGGATTCACACATTTATTATGGTTTTTTTGGATGGGCGCCTCCGAACGCTGTTGCTTCCAGTCAGCCATCTTGGCCCCACCCCGTACAATATATACGAGTATTTTAATACTTTTTTCAAAAATTATGACTTTTATTTTTATCTTGAAAGAAGTCTGATGCATAATTTATTAGGAGTCTGTGTGTTTTGGTTTCTACCTTCCAGAAACACTCACGTTGTGCTGCCTCACCAAACTCTCCCACTTATCAATCCGCATCTCGAATTCATCCATCTTCCATACACAGCCTTTGTAGACATAATTTCTCACTTTGTTGAGTATTCATAGATCTTTGGTCTTAAGATATCTTGTCATATTTTGCTTCACTTTATAGTTATGTGTGAATATTTTTCATATGCCCCAAATCCATTATAAACTCCTTAAGGCTGGGCAGTACTTCTTAGTTTTTAACCTCTTCATTTTTAAGCCCTTGCATTTCATAGTTTATCCATATGATAATCCATTCCTGAATTCTTCCCCTGATTCCTCCCCCGTACTCACAGGGCACTGACAGCTGAGGGCTGGCAGTCACTGAGCTCCCCTGCAGAGTGCAGGTGGGAAGAAAGCAAGCAGCATGTGAGTCCTGCTTTGCCACTCACTCTGTTGCTTCAACTTTTCTGACATAGGCTCTTCAACTGCACATATTTTTATGTATGTTGGATTATAAATGCAAATATAAAAATGTTAGAGAATTGCCTGGCAGAAGTACTGTGGATGTGAAGTCAATGTCAGTATTTTTCACTTATTTTCACCAGGAAATTATTTACTAGGAGAAGGAACCCCCAGGAATGATGTACTCAAAGTAAACTACACTTTGGTGAGCATTCTGAATAATGGCACACGCTGTAGCGTATGTCCCTGGAACAGACCCTAGAACTTTTGTAAAGGTAACCTTGGGAGGGGAAACAAAAATCCAAAGAGTGACAAGGCTGAAAAGGCCAGTGCAGCACACATCAACTGTCCTATGGGAAACTCTTCATTTTTGCTTTTGTTTTAGTTCTTTTTGTTGTATAATGAAAAAGAGTTAAGTTGCTTATTCCAACAAACTTGGATTCCTGGTAAAATAGGATTTCCTTCCTGTGACCTGAGGCTGGCTGTATTCTTCACATATCCTAATGTCAGACTGTATTTTCTAATTTCTGTTGGAACATTTTTTTTTTTTTTTTTTTTTGGTGGCCTGAGGGAAGCCTGAATTTCCCTCTTTTCTTTCTGTTTGCTGTGTCAGCAGGGTTGGCAACACCAGAATCGCATGTGAAGTCAAGTGTTACTTGATCCAGGGCCTCCAGAATCAAACTCATCTCTCAAATGGTGAGAGATTTGCTCTCTGTTTTTCCAATCTAGAATATAAGCAAACCTATAGGTAGCCTGACTACTGCCAAGATTATCTGCAAAATCTATCAATTTCATAGAATTTTTTACTTCATGTTTCGGTGACTCAATATTAACATGGGAAAATCTTAAAATCTGATTCTATTGTTAAAGTTTCAAAATTGACTGTTCTTTTTATAGGTATATAAATAACTGTATTTATTAGTTATTTGTTGATTTACTTATTTGTAGAGATGGGGTCTCACTCTATTGCCCAGGCTGGTTAAATCACCTTAGGAAAAAGAGCTTTGTATAATAGTAAAAGGTCATACTTTAGTTTTCATATTTTCGGTAAAAAAAAAAAAATAGAATAAAAGCATTTAAATGTAAAGCACCCATCTGATTTTATTTAGAAGCTAGAGTTCAGCAAATACTGGTTCACTGCTTCTTTTCACATGGGAAACGAGATATACACATCAGTAAATTTGGCCTGTCTTTATCACCCTGCACCAGCTTGTAAATCTGAACAGTTTTCAGACTTTATAAAGTGCCACTCCTCCATCATGTCTTCACTCAGAGACATTCCATTGGTTTGAAACAATTATACTATTAGAGTTAATATCTGATTCATAACCTACCATGGTCTCATTTTCCCAAACTACATTATGTAAATAAATCATTTCATCTTATCCTTTGCTATATTTAAAATCAGTGTGTCCTGGTGACCTCGCAATACTGTCATTAAAAGGCAGATTTGTAATATGATCAAGTTTATGAAGAATAAATCCATAACTATTTGTCACCTAAGTCAAAAAGTCAGAAAATTGACAAATTATCTTCATGTTTTAAAAAATTATATTGATTTATCTTTATGGTTCTGCATGGAACAGAATAAAGCAAAATGTAGACAGTGCTGCTTCATTCGCACAAAGATTGACTTACACTCTGAATGCAAAAATATGCCAGAAGATGCCAAGCTATGAATAATTCAAATATATAACTTGGCATAGTCCAGAGACAATTTTTTAAATGCATAAGGAAAAATACATAATTGATTATGTAGTATGATTATTAAAGTTACCATGACTGTGTAACAAATCACCCCTAAACACAATAATATGATATAGGCATTTCTTAACCTCATAGATTCTGAGAGTAAGGCGTTAAGGTAGGACCCAGTGTGTATGGCCTAACTCTGATGTCTTATGTCTAAGGCCTCACCTGGTGGGGTCGAAGTGAGAGTCCATACTCATCTCTAGGTTTGCTTACTCACTTGTCTGGCAGTTAATGCTGCTTGTTGAAATCTGTCCACAAGTGTTTCCTTGCAGTATAGTATCTGAATTCCAAGCTTCTCAAGAAAGAGGCAGCCCACCAACACTCTTTATCTTTTTTATGACCTGGCCTTGAAAGCCACAAGCCCACCCAGATTTAATGAAAGTAAATTTCTCAGGCTTGGTTATTGATAACAAGAAACTTGGATCTTGCTAGCAATGTGCCAAAAGAACTTGTGGGATTGGAAATATTTCTGTGGCCATTCTTGGAAAACCCAACAAGTAGCACACACCCTAATTATGATACAGAACATTCTCATCACCCAGAAAGTTCCCTCATCCCCCTCCCAGCCGTTTGCAACCTACCGGCTCCCCCAGCAGATGACTGTTCAGATTTATTGCATCATGATTCATTTTGCCTCACCTAAAACTGTATATAAATATAATAATACAGTTTGTAGTCTTTTACATCAGCTTCTTTGTCTTAGCATGATATCTTTCAGACTTGTTTGGATTATTGGATATATCAGTATTTCTTCTCTTATTATTGCTGTGCAATATTCCATTAGATAAAGCAATTTTATTCTCCTGTTAATTTCCATTCTCCTGTTAATACACATATGGGACATTTTCAGTTCGGGGCTACTATGTGTAATTATGTTATCAGTATTCTTTATGATGTCCTTTCATATATTTTCACTTCCCTAGGATTAACTACAAGAGGAATGTACTGGGTCACAGAGTAGGTATATTCTTATCTCTATGAAAAACTGAAAAATGATTTTCCTTAGTAGTTGTGACATTTTACACAACCACTAGCAATGTGTCCTTGCCCACATTTGGTATTGTCAGTCTTCTTTTGTTTAATTTTAATTTCAGTCATTTTAGTGGATGTGTAGTAGTAACTTCTTGTGGTTCTAATTTGAATTTCCTTAATTCCGAATGCTGCTGAGGACTTTTTCGTGTGCTTATTAAATATTATTTCTTTTGTGATATAACTGTTCCAATCTATTCTCAAGTTTTGTTGTTCACCTTTCTGATGAGTTATCAAAGTTTTAAAAAACTATTCTGTTCATGAAAGATTTTGGTCAGATACATGTTTTGAGAATATTTTATTCTTCTATTTAATAACTTTCTTTTTCTTAATGATTTATTCTGAGGAGCAGAAGTCTGGAACGTTATGTAGTTTAATTTCTCATTTTTTTGTTCTTTTGTTGACTACTTCTTTCTCTGCACTTCACAATATTTGCCAACATTATAGTCACAAAAATATTATTTTATATTTTCTTCTGGAGGATTTATAACTTCAGTTTTTATATTTTGGTCTATTATCTAGGTTGAGTGAATTATGCTTGTAGTAGAGGTAAAGTTTTAGCTCATTTTCCCCCAAATGTTAATCTAGTTATTCTAGCACCATTTGTTGAAAGAACTTTCATTATAGAACTGCCTTGATAGCTTTGCTGAAAATCAATTAACCTATATTTGTAAGTCTACTTATGGACTCCATGTTCTGTTCCATTTGAATTATTGATCATCCTTGCCCCAATACCACACTGCCTTGATTACTGTAGCTTTATAGTAAATCTGAAAGTAATGTATTTTATATCTTTCAAAGTTGTTTTAATTTTTAAGACTCTATTAGCTATTCTAAGTCCCTTGTTTTCTGTATAAATTTGAAAATCAGCTCATCAATTTTTATAAAAGAAATTCTAGGATCTCGATTGGTACTGAATCAGTGAATATATAAATTTGGGCAGAATTGAATTTTCTGATTCATGAATATGGTATATTTATTTAGTATTTTTTATTTTCTCTCATCAGGTTTTATATTTATTTTAGAGGTCTTGCTCTGCTCTTGTTAGATGTATTTCTAACTATTTTATGCTTTCTAAGAGTATTAGAAATGGCATTTAAGAAATGTAATTATAGGGCTGGGCGCGGTGGCTCAAGCCTGTAATCCCAGCACTTTGGGAGGCCGAGACGGGCAGATCATGAGGTCAGGAGATCGAGACTATCCTGGCTAACACGGTGAAACCCCATCTCTACTAAAAAATACAAAAAAACTAGCCAGGCGAGGTGACGCGTGCCTGTAGTCCCAGCTACTCGGGAGGCTGAGGCAGGAGAATGGCGTAAACCCGGGAGGCGGAGCTTGCAATGAGCTGAGATCCGGCCACTGCACTCCAGCCTGGGCCACAGAGCGAGACTCTGTCTCAAAAAAATAAAATAAAATAAAAAGGAAATGTAATTACAGGATTCTTTTTTTTTTTTTTTTTTAAGGTGGAGTCTCAATCTGTCGCCCAGGCTGGAGTGCACTGGTCTGGCGCTATCTCGGCTCACTACAAGCTCCGCCTCCCAGGTTCACACCATTCTCCTGCCTCAGCCTCCTGAGTAGCTGGGACTACAGGTGCCCGCCACCATGCAGGGCTAATTTTTTTTTGTATTTTTAGTAGAGACGGGGTTTCACCGTCTTAGCCAGGATGGTCTCAATCTCCTGACCTCCTGATCCGCCTACCTTAGCCTCCCAAAGTGCTGGGATTACAGGCGTGAGCCACCGCACCCTATCTATAGGATTCTAGTTTTAAAAATACAATTGATTTGTGTTTGTCAACACGTTATCTTGCCATTGGCTGAATTTACTTATTAATTTAGTAATTGCTTTGTAGATTCCTTACAATTTTCTATGTAAGCAATCAGATCTCTTGAGAATAGCGAGAACTTTGCTTCTTCCCTTCTGATCTGCATTATTTGATTTTATTCTTTGCTTTATTGCACTGACCAGCACCTCCATTTCAATACTTAGTGCCTATTCCCAGCCTTAGTGGGAAAATGTTCAGACCTTGCTCATTTAGTTTGATGTTAATTATAGATATTTCCTTTAGCTGATAGTATTGAAGAAATTTCCTTCTATTCCTAGTTTTCTAATTAAAAAAAAATAAATTTTTTTTTGTCAAATGCTTTTTCTGCATCTGTTGAAATTATTTTCTTCTTTTGTCTGTTAATAATGTGAATTATATTGATTGATTTTAAAGTGTTAAACCAAATTTGCAATTCTTACATATACCCCATAAGATCATGGTGCTTCTGTAGATCGTGGAGCTTCTATTTTTATATATTTTTGGATTTAATTTGCTAACATTTTTTAAAGGACTTTTGCTTCTATGTTTATGAGAGGTATTTTTTTTTTTTTCTTTTTTTCTTATAGCAGCTTTGTCAGGTTTTGATGTCAAGGTTGTCGTGGTAAATTATACGTGAGCATCTCTACCAAAATCCCTATCCTGTACATAAATGTCACCACCACAGCCACCAAGAGGTTCAGTCTCTTTCCCTTCCTCTTCAGTCTGGGTTAGTCTTGTCACTTGCTGTGACCAGCAGAATGTGGTAACACTTGGCAGTTCTCTGCCCACATGTTACAGCACTGACAGCTTCCACTTTAGGTCTGGTAGGATCCAATGTGAGCAACTCAATGATAAGGGAACACATAGAGAGAGAAATAGCACAGTCTTCTAATGATCTCTCCTAGTACCCCAGGCATGTGGGAAGACTAAAGTCCTCCAGCCCTGCCCATCTAATATCTGAATACAGCAATATGAGTGACACCAGCTGACACAGCAAGGAGCAACGTACCACACAGGTGAGACCAGCCAACCACATAGAACCCTAGAAATAATAAATTTTTGTGTTTTAAACCACTGATTTATTAAACAGCAGCAGAAAAGTGATATAATTATGCTAGCCTCATAAAACAAAATGGGAAGTTATTCTATAACCACCCCCCCCCCTTTTCTTTTTCTAAAAGAGATTGTATAAATGCAACCATATGGGCTTGGAGTGTTCTGTATGGGAGGATTTTTTATAATAATAAATTTAATTCTTTATTAAATATAGGGTTATTTGGATTCCTAATTCATCTTATTAATTTGTATGAGTTGTTTTATGTGTCTTTTTCTATATCATTTATATTTTTGCAATTATTAGCAAGAAATTTATCTTAGTATTGCCTTTTTTATTTTTAATATATGAAAGATTTTCAGGAATATTCTTACTTTCATTCTGATTGGTATTTTGTGAGGATTTTTGCTTCAATAATTTTTTTGTAATTTTTTTTTAGTTTTAATTAATTATTCTTTCCTTATTACATCCTTGCATCAACTATTTCGGTTAAGTTTGCTCTTCTAGCTACTTAAGGAAAACATTTAGACCATTTATTTTTTTCTTTTTTAATATAGGAATATAAAGGTATAATTTTCTTTATAAATATCACTTTCCTTAAGCATGTCCTTCAGCAGCTTCCCAAGAAAGGATAAGAAATATATGCTCTTGGTTTAAGTCTTTGCATGCTGAAAATACATGTTTAATCTCTCCTCATCTCTGATTAACTTTTTTCTGAAAAAAGAGTTATAGGTTGAAACTAATTTTTTTCTCAGAATTTTGCAGTCATTAGTTCTTTGTTTTCTAGCTTTTGCAGTTACCGGAAAAATGTTGAATACTATTTTGATTCTCTTTCTTTTGTGTATGAATTATTTTTTCCCAAAATATTGTCTAGGATTTTTCTTTTACAATAAGCCTCCTTGCTGTAGGCAGTTTTACATTTGCAGTGCCAGTACCTGGTGCTTTTCAGTCAGGAGGAAATGGATGGCATTTGATTCTGGGAATTGTTTTCAGTCATTCATTGATCATATCTTTCTGTTTTTTTCCCTGTTTTCTCTTTCTGAAATGTCTATTAATTGAATTCTGGACCTCCTTGTCGATTTCTAACTTTACTTATGCTAAACTGTGTACTATCTTTTTATTTGCTCTTATTCACTGGGGGATATTATCAACTTTATCTTTTAATCTTACTCTTTAAAATTCTTGTTTCTGAAATATTATTAATGTTTCTTTTTCTTGTGTTTTAAGGACATCTTTTTTAGAATATTTTCAAATTTTTTTCTTTTTTGTTGTCATGTTCAAAGACATACAAAGGGTCAACAAGTATATGAAAAGGTGCACGTTACTAATCATCAGGAAAATGTAAAACAAAATGACAAAATCACCTCACACCTGTTAAGATGGCTACTTATAAAAAATGTGCTGTTGAGAATGTGCAGAAACTAGAACCCTGTATACTCTTGATGGGAATGTAAAATGGAGCAACCACTATGAAAAACAGTATAGCAGTTCTTCAAAAAAATTAAAATAGAATTACTCTATGGTATAGCAATAGTTTGCTTTCTGCTCCCTCAGTAACCTGTTTCCTTCCTTCCTTTCTTCTTTCCCTTCTTCCTTTCCTTCTTACTTCCTCCCCTCCCCTTCCTTCTCCTTCCTTCCTTCCTTCCTTCCTTCCTTCCTTCCTTCCTTCCTTCCTTCCTTTTCTTAATTTACTTGAGTTTTACAACTTACGTGTCTGGTGATCAGTGTGGTCATCTCATATCTTAGAAGGGGACAGTAAGAGCAGGTTAGAAGTTCCATGTATGAGAACAGAAGTTATTGGATGGGGTTTTCTTTAGGGCAAGCACGCCTTTTTATAGGGCAAAAAAGCTCTAGTCTTTTCCTAGAGGGCACCCCAAATATCTATGTTGAGGTTTTACATATTTGTTGTTTTCTTGTTTAACCAGTTTCTCCAGAGTAGTAGAATTCCCCAGGTTTCTGTCTGTGGAGGTAAGAATTGTAAGTCTTGGTGAGAAAAGGAAGTTCCTCTTACTCTTTTCTACTTTTAGCCTCACACAGAATCTCTACCTTCCCTTGTATCTCACATCACCAAGGCTGGAGCCTCTTTAGCTTGGCTCCTGCAGAAAAGAAGACTGTGGTCTGTGACAGATGTCAGGACAAGGGCCAGGGCCAATCTCTGCAGGCCAATCTCGGCAGGGTGGGAAAAACTGCCTACTTGAAGACAGATTTCAATCCCTGTTTTGTTTACAGCTGCCTCCTCTGGGGCCATTGCCTTTGAATGATGACCCTTTATAGGTTCTGTGGAGCAAATTGACACAACTTCATTGGTATTGTGAACTCCACAACCTCTCATGTTATAATTTGTATAATTTCTCCTGCTTTGCTAACTTACACATCACTCCCAAACTCTGTCTTTCCAAAATTATCATAAATGTTTTGCCTGCTGCAATCTTCCCATTACCTTTATGGGTTAGTATGCTCTTTGGAAAAATTCCTTTACTGTTCTTTTTATTTGGGTTTTAGGAGAAAGAGGAGATAAACACATGTCGATGAGTTGAACTTGAACTGATTTAATATCTAGCAATATTATTACATTAATTTAGTTACCTCTCCAGAGAGCACAATGAAGTACTTAGTCCAGGTATTTTGGTGTTGCAGTTAATGAAGATGAATTCCAAATAATAAATGTGTATTTATAAATTGATTACCTACGTTCATCGATGTAAAGCATAACATATTTCTTTACATAAATTCAGAGTGTAATAATGTTTCTCTTTTTATTACTTATTAATTATGGAATTCAAATATTATCTCAGCCACCTAGATGTGAGATGGAAAAATAGGTGATAGACTAGATGGATAGATAGGCAGATAGATAGATGATAGATAGACAGATAGATAGATAAATAGATGATAGATAATGTGTGTATTCCCACTGCTGCTGAGATTTTTAAAATGCAACAATCTAAAGAACATGAATAAAATTGCAGATAGGTGAAGAAATTCTTGTCACTGCTGTCAGTTTCTTATTGGTAGATGATAAAGATAGCCTAGAAATTAAATTGTTAGGAAACTCACTCCTCTCTACCAGTTGAGCTGATAATGGAAGGGTGTCATAAACTAGAAACAGTAAATGGAGGCGTAGACGGACTTGGAACTATGAAATTCCTTCAGTGGATTGTGCAGCAGTTTCATTCCAAACCCAAAACATAAAGGACACTGGATATATAATTATGTTTGCATTTGGCTCCTTTCTACTTGTGTTATTTTTCTTGGCTTAAGACTGTTTAAGTGTTAGAATGTCTTCAGTCTTTTATTTACTTATGATGTTCAGAACCGGCAGACTTTGTGGATTTAGGACTGTAGAACAAACCCTAGATTAATTGAGCTTTTGAATGTCCTTTTGTTAGAATATAAAGGATTCTATTTGGCCCATCAAAACAGATGTTAGGTACATTCTTTGCATTAAAGCACACCCACACCTTTCAGTAAGGAGGCACAATTAGGAATCAAATTGATGATCCTCTTGTTGCAAAAGCAATATTTACTCCAAGACAAGATATTTTGATGTTAGTAATATTTAAAGCAGATTTCAAAAAAAAAATCCATTAAAGTATAGGATAAAAAGATTCAGAGACAGATAAACTTCCAATACATTTCTATAATAACTGGACATTCAATTCAGGACTATATAACCATCAGCTCAGATAACTGAGTTATCTACAAGCCACAGTGAATAGAGAACATGGAGCTACTCTCTAAGACCATTGTCTTAGAACTTGTGGCAAGATATAACGCAAAATTCATTTTTTAAATTGGCATATAGCTTTTTTAGTTCATTTAAATGGACCACTTAAGTTTGGTTTTAATATTGAAGCATATTATCCTAGAGGCTATCCTGAAGTGTTCTTTTTCTCTCAGATCAGTTCAGAACCTCATGAGGCTATTTTCCAAATAAATACTCCACCAGTGCATACAGTTCAAGTGACCCTGCACAGGAAAATAGAAAATTTTCTCTATGGCTATTGGAGAAATTGATCTTTAAAGTCTTTATAATCTGGGAGATATGCTCATGGAGTTAATGGAGAAGATATTCTTTTCTGAAAATTTTTCCTTAAGCGTTCATAAAGTTCAGGCTTACATGACATTTTTTGTTTGCTACTGTGGGGTTTTTAAAAAAAATCAAAACAACAAATGCAAGTAAAAATAAATAAAACTATAAAAACTTTGATCCAGTGTTTATTTCACACCAAAATATGTTGCATGATATACTCTACTATATATTAGTCAAATCACTGTGGGAAAATATAAGGGGTACATAAGAAAGTTTATAAAATGGAAAAACAATTTTTAAAACAATATAAATGTGAAAGTCATTAAAATAATATCTGATTTTCAACTTCTGGGAATTACTCAAAATTCATTAAAATATTATTTTATGTTAATTTTTTTCCAGCAACCTGGTGATGGATATTTAAGAACTTTGTGCTATTATTCTGTATTCTATCCAGCAAATGTAGAAGATTTTCTGGGAGAACTAACTGTCCACAAGGTTCACTCTGTTTTCCAAAGTGTCCTGTCCTGACTCTGAAACACACTGTTCTATCAAGATTCTCTCTGGCTATTTTCACCCATGATTTGACAACCCCAAAGAGTTAAAAATCATGGCATTTTTATATATAACTTTTCAAATATTGAAAGCATTTCCGAATGAGTACAGGGCAGCTTCCAGTTTGTGAACTACAGAATAACAGTCATAAACTGTCCGCTTGTAGCCAAAGTTCCTTTCTTTTTTTTTTTTTTTTTTGTATTATACTTTAAGTTCTAGGGTACATGTGCACAACGTGCAGGTTTGTTACATATGTATTTTGGACACAGGAAGGAAAACATCACATGCCAAAGTTCCTTTCAATTGAATACAATTCTGTCTGCTCAATCATGATTTAAATTCTATTTGCTGAGTGAGCAAAAACCTGTGAAAGTGATGACTATGTGAAACAAGTTCAGTATCATCAAAAAATTAATAGAGAAGTTTAATGTTTTATTTAATGATATTGAATAATTGTTACTGTGCTGCAGGATAATTGGAGATAAATGGGAGAGGTGAACTATGTAAAGAACTCTCCGTCAGGCTTGAACTCAAATCTCAGCTCTGTTCCTGACAAACTGCATGATTTGAACATGTTTCTTAATCTCTCTCTGACTCAATTTCACAGAAAACAGGAGGTAAATGTAGCACCGTGTTATGGGGTTGCTAAAGAATCATATGAGATGATTCAATAGAGAGCTTAGCCCAGATGTCTCCAGCATCTGACAGATACTAGTACCATTATTATTATTATTATAACTATAATTAATATTAATTTATATTAAGAAATGAAGTGTTTATAAAGTCATATGGGGGAAAGGAATTGAGCAAAAACTTGCCTTTCTCAGATCCCCTGAACTTTTCCTCCTTTGTATGGTTTGGATGTTTTTGTCCCCTGCAAAACTTGTTAATCTCTAAACTTAATTCTGAAGGCAACAGCATTGGGAGCTGAGACCTAATGGAAGGTGTTTAGGTCATGAGGGATCTTCCCTTGTGAATGGATTAATGCTGCTATAAAAAGGACTTGCAAGAGTGGGTTTTTTCTCCTGCTCTCCTGCCACGTGAGGATAAAATATTCCTCCTCTCCGGAGAACGCATGATTCAAGTCTCTATCTGGAAAGCAGACAGACGAGGCCCTAGGGCCCTAACCTGTCTGTGCCTTAATTTTGGACTTCCCAGCTCCCAGAATTTTGAAAGAATAAATTTCTGCTCTCTATAAATTACCCAGTCTATGATATTTTGTCATAGCAGCATAAAATGAACTAAGACATCCCCCTCTTTAGAGATCTTTAATGGGACAGGTGTGAGGCTCAAATCTGAAATGTACTCAAACAGAGGAAATCATCCATACATTGAAAGTAAGAGAGAAGATCTACAAGGATCAGATTAATCCTGTTATTGCATCTCAGGAATTGGTACCAGCCATTGCTATCTCCCTGGGTGATTTTCAAAGGTCAAGAATTTCTGACCCCATCTTTAGTCAAGAACCCTCATCGTTCCCATCCGCTATCCATGTACTGATCCTTCTTTCCCAGCAAGTCCATCCCCCAAATCTAAATGTACTTTTTCTTTTTGACAGATCAGCCATGCCTAGATTGTTTAGATAAATTGTCTGTGATTGTCTTTAAAGGTGGAATGAAGCTCAATCCTTCTGGGGTTAAACTACTTCCAGTCCTCTCTATTCACCATCTTTTGAGAACATCAGATTGTGTGCATGCCAATCTGTCAACCTACCCCACTTTATTTATCTGCCCTGGAAATTCCTCTTTATCCTTAAATACACAGTTAAAGTTTCATCTTTCTTCTAAAGTATCCCAGGATGCCCCAAGCAAAGTTAGTCACTTCTCTTTCTATAGCCCTTTGTTTTCTTGTTTAAAATCATAGTATTTATTGTTTTATTAGTTAACATATGTGTCTCCCCCACTTAGACAATAGACCAGGGGCTATCTCATTCTTTTTTGTTACGTTTTATATACCCAGCCCAAGCCTGTAGTACAACAGGTCCCCAACAAGTGCTATGTGGACAGCTTCCATTGATGATTATATTCTAAAATGAATACATTTGGCTTTGGACCTGGAAAATATTCACCAAGTATATTATTTTCTCCCCAATTCAGAATGGATATAAATGAACCTAACACCTACTCACATTTGAAACTGTGAGGTGTGATTTTAAGTTTCATCTCTTTGCGGATTTACTGTAGGAAAGCAGCAATATAAAGAGAATGAGACAGAAGCTTTGACATCAGAAAGACTAGGTTCAAGCATTGACCTCAGTCTGACATCTAACAGCTAAGGAGCTTTGCACATGCCACTTTCCTTGCTTAGCTTTAGTTTCATCTTCTATAAAAATGAGAAAATCATTATGCCTTCTCTATGGAGATACTGTGAGCATTAACTGAAATGATGCATCAAAAGAGCTGAGCAAAGGCCCGCACATGACAATGCTGAGTAAATGCAGTGATTGCTGCTATCTTAGCCCATCTGTGCTACAACAAAATACTCAAGACTAAGCCATTTATAAACAACAGAAATTTATTTCTCACAGTTCGGGAGGCTGGGACGTCCAAGATCAAGACACTGCCAGGTTTGGTTGTCTGGTGAAGGCTCATCTCTATTTCTAAGATGGTGCCTTGTTGCATCTTCCAGAGGGGAGGAACGGTGTGTTCTCACATGCAGAAGGAAGGAGGGGAAGAAGGCTGAATGCTGTGTAAAGCTTCTTTTGTAAGGATCTTAATCCTACTCACGAGAGAGGTTCTGCATGGCCTAGTCACCTTTTAAAGGCCTCCCCTCTTAATATTAGCCCATTGACCATTAAGTTTTAACATCTGAATTTTGGAGGGGATGCATTCAAACCATAGGAGCTGCTAAGACCCCTCATTCTCCAGAAGCTTGGCTATGGGTCTGGGAGAATACCTGGTGTCGGAGAAAGATGGAGCCAAAAATGTATACTACAAACAGGGGTGTAAAAAGGTTTGCACATGGACATTAATTAATGAAAAGATATGCCTTCAATCCTCAGTTTCTTATTATCCAAAATGAATGATTTCTTAAATCTATCTATTAGTTACCAGTCATGGGTATGAATATTGCAAGTAGATGTTCCATTGATAAACTACATTTTGTAGTGATGGATAATTTATTTATATAATTTTATATAAATACTTAGTAAGTCTGGAACTAAAAATACATTTTAGTATTATATTTATTTATTTTTATTTATTTATATTTTTACTTTTTTTTGAGATGGAGTCTTGCTCTGTCGCCCAGGTTGGAGTGCAGTGGCACAATCTCAGCTCACTGCAAGCTCCGCCTCCCGGGTTCACGCCATTCCCCTGCCTCAGCCTCTGAAGTAGCTGGGACTACAGGCGCCCGCCACTACGCTCGGCTAATATTTTGTATTTTTGGTAGAGACGGGGTTTCACCGTGTTAGCCAGGATGGTCTGGATTTCCTGACCTCGTGATCCGCCCACGTCCGCCTCCCAAAGTGCTGGGATTACAGGCGTGAGCCACTGCGCCTAGCAGTATTACATTTATTGTTAAGTAAACGCCCTGCAAGCATAAAAAATATTTTAAAGACATGAGTAGCACTATGGTTAAGGAAATAGAATTCTATATTTATCTCATCATTATGAAACTTCTGAGTCTTACTGTCTACATTAGTGAAGTTGGACAATGACTGTCCTAAAAGGGGATGTTATGGAGATGAAAAAAGTTTTAAATGCAAAAATATTTGAAAACATTTCAAAGTATACAAAATAAAAGTAACGGTGGTAATGATATGATAAAGAGTCAGTCATCTTATTTTGGGAATCAAATTCAAAGCTAAATACTTCTGTCAAATTAAATTTGGCCTAAATCTGCCCTCCCACTTTGAGTCCTCCCATGGCAAACTACAACCTAACTCAGTGTGTAAACAAACTGCAGCCTAACTGAAGAGTTGATTCCTGTAATAAACAGATCAGTCTTGGACAATCACAGATTGTCAGCTGATCAGAGACCATGTCAAATTAGGCAAATGCTGTACCACACCATCCCTAAATAAGGCAAATTCCCAGCTGTAACCAACCATGCTGTTTCTGTGGAACATTTCTTTCCTATAAATACTGCCCCCACCCCCATGTTGCTGGGTGGAGCTCCCACTACCTTTCCTAGTTCCTATTACTGTTCAATTCATGAATCATTCTTTGCTCAAATAAACATGGTAAATTTAATTTATCAAAAATTTTTCTTTTAACACTTCATTTTTTTTAAACTTTGAAGTTCAGGATTACATGTCCAAGTTTATTATATAGGTAAACTGTGTGTCACAGGCATTTGGTGAGCAGATAATTTTGTCACCCATGTAAGAAGCATAGTACCTGATAAGTATTTTTTTCTTACCCTCTTTTTCCTCCCATTCTTCACACTCAAGTAGGCCCCAGTATGTATTGTTTCTTCTTTGTATCCATGCATTTTCATTGTTCAGCTCCCATTTATAAGTAAGAACATGTGGTATCTGGTTTTATGTTCCTGCGTTCTTTTGGTTAGGATAATGGCTTCCAGCTCCACCCATATTGCTGCAAAGGACATAATGTCATTCTTTTTCATGGCTGCGTAGAATTCCATGGTGTATGTATTCCACATTTTCTTTATCCAGTCTACCCTTAATGGCCATTTAGGCTAATTCCATGTCTTTGCTATTGTGAATAGTGCTGCAGTGAACATACACATGCATGTGTCTTTATGGTAGAATTATTTATATTCCTTTGGGTATATACCCAATGATGGGATTGTTGAGTCAAATAGTAATTCCGTTTTAACTTCTTTGAGGAATCACCACACTGCTTTCCGCAGTGACTGAACTTGTTTACATTTCCCCCAGTAGTGTGTATAAGCTTCCTTTTCTCTACAACCTCACCAGCATCTGTTGCTTTTTGACTTTTTAATAATAGCCATTCTGACTGGCGTGAGATGGTATCTCACACTCACTATTCAACAAATGGTACTGAGATAACTGACTAGGCCTATATGGAAGATTGAACCTGAACTTTTTCTTTATACCATATACAAAAGTCAACTCAAGATAGATTAAAGACTTAAATGTGCAACCTAAAACTATAAAAACTGTGGAAGATAGCTTGAGAGATACCATTCTGGACTTAGAACCCTGGCAAAGATTTTATGACACAGATACCAAAAGCAATTGCAACAAAAACAAAAATTGACATATGGGACCTAATTAAACTAAAGAGCTTCCGCGCAGGGAAAGATACTATCAACAGAGTAAACAGACAAACTACAAATGGGAGAAAATATTTGGAAGCTACAGATCCAACCAAGGTCTAATATTTGGAATCTATAAGGAACTTAAACAAATTTCCAATAAAAAACCAAGCAACCCCACTAAAAACAAATGGCCAAAGAACATGAACAGATACTTTTCTAAATCAGACATACATGCGGCCAATAAGCATATGAAAAAATGTTCAACATCACTGATCCGTAGAGAAAAGCAAAACACTTCATTTTACTTAAAAGCTACGCATTGATGGCATCTAGGTTATACGTTATGTGTTTTGTTTTATTTTTATTTTGTTTAACATTCAGAAAAGATTTTTTTTTTTTTTTTTTTAAGACGGAGTTTTGCTTTTTTTGCCCAGGCTGGAGTGCAATGGCGCGATCTTGGCTCACTGCAACCTCTACTTCCCGGGTTCAAGCGATTCTCCTGCCACAGCCTCCAGAGTAGCTGAGATTGCAGGCGCCCACCACCATGCCCAGCTAATTTTTGTATTTTTGATAGAGACGGGGTTTCTCAGTGTTGGTCATGTGGGTCTGGAACTGCTAACCTCAGGTGATCCACCCATCTCGGCCTCCCAAAGTGCTGGGATTACAGGCATGAGCCACCATGCCTGGCCCCAGAAGAGAGATCTTTACTTTCTCTTCTGTAAATGTTAACAACCCTTGGCTATCCAGCTTCAGAAAAGGCATAGCACAATAATATAATTATTTTATATGAGTCTCACAACAATCTATATTTTTAAGCAAAGAAATTACTATAGGATTAAATTATTATTATGAAAAGAAAAAAATTGGAATAAACATCTATCATATAAAAGTGAATTTTATCAGCATCATCTTAGTTGTTATACAATCAATAAATATTCTTAATCACAAACATTTTGTCATTCCATATGGTGCAGCCTGGTGAATTTATTATGTCTTCTTGAGAATCACTGATGGATTCTACTGTCTTTGAGGATAATGGTGCTCCACAAGAATGTTTAGCAGTGTATACTGTTTCATATCCTCCACGTCACACACCACCCATGTCCCTTTACCATGCCCAGTAGAGTAATTCTTCATTTGGTAAACAGCATAGCCAGAATGTGAGGCTAGCTGGAGTCGTGTGTCAATGAGGCCTGGGTCATGGGTCTGACTCCCATAGGGATCAGTGGGCTTGAGTTCTGCCCCACAGCCAGACTGTACCCCTAGTTTGACTATGTGTCAAAGAGAGAGTGGTTGGAAGAGGAGGCTTGGATTGGCGCGCACAAAATGTCATCACAGAAAAAGCTGCTCAAAGCATGTGCCTTACTAAAGGGTATCTAGGAGACTTATTTCAAATTACAGGCCAATACAACATCACAATATTCATTTACTGCACTGATTATCATGAAATCATCTATTTTAAGAATTTATCACCACCCATGGCAGAAAAAGGCACACTAAAAGAGTGCCAGTGTTCAATTTTACAATCATAATGGTTAAAATTCTAAACATTATTCTTAGAGATACCTCTTAAAGTCAAGCTAGAGTTTTTTCCGTCCTCCTGGAATCATTGGAAAATGATTCTCAGTCTCAAGATTCTGTGAAAGAAATCTTGCTGCGTTCATGATGAGACCACTTTAAATACCTGTCCTTTTGATTAGGAATTAACATTGCACCTACTTTTAAGTAACCTCAGGTTAGAATACCAAGTTTTATGCACTGATTAAAATTTTTCATTGAAGCATGTTGCTGTTGGCCAGTTTCCCGTGAAATCATTTATTTATGTAGTCAGCCGGCCAATCAACACATTTATTGAGCACCTATTATGAACCAGTCACTCTTCTAGGTGCTGGACACTTAAAGCAGCTCTTCAACTTCAGTAGGGGGTCTTGTTGTAACAGAGATTCTGATTCAGGAAATCCAGAGTGGGGCCCAAGATCCTGAATTTCCAAGAAATTCTTGCTGCTCCAAGGACCACCAAAATTATTCTATGAATTTTAAGAAAGATGGCTCTTGAGACCCAGTTTAAATTCTGCATTCCTAAGAGAATCGAATTAACTCTAAACAGGGTCAGATTTTCAACTAAAGTTTGAATTTCCTATGCATATTTAACTAATTAGACATAATTATTGAAAAAATAACTGAACTAAATTAGCAAAAAAGTCTTAAAGAAGTTTTATGTTTTAGGCTGCACAGAATCTAATGGCTGACAAAGTAATACCCAGTGACGATGTTCTTATATTTGACTACATGAAGAGATAAGATGTACTCTAATTATCCTCTTATATCCCATTACATTTAAGTAAGCTTTACCTGCAAAGTGACTAAAAGGTTTAGGTAGTGGTTAAAATGCTGAAATAATGTTTCCTTCCTAAAAATTGCATACAGCTGTTACAAGGTTTTTTCTATTGGCATATTTGGAAAAGCTATTGTATTTTTTGAACTGCTCTTTGAAAGCACAAATCCACTTACCAGAAGTTTCACAAGTAGGGTTTTTCATCTCAAAAGTGAAGTATGACAAGCAAAATCCCAGAGAAGATAGCATGGGATAATTCAAAAGGTTCCTAATTTATTACATAAGTTTCCATGTCTGGGGAAAATTTTGTTGGAAATTGTACAACCTTAAAATGAATGCTGAGTACAGCAAAGTGGTTTCCAGGTTTTTTGTGGCTGTGTAAAACTAGGAAACCACAATTTATCAAGACAGAGGTCTGTGTCACAATCACCAACTGCATTTCAGTTTGATGAGTGATGCCTTTTTCCCCCACCAAACATTCCCAAACACTCTGTGTTCTACATCACTAAAATCCATGTTTTGCACAACTCTTGTGTGGAAATGTAAAAACTTGAGGGGCCAATAGCTAACCTGTCCCTGATATTAAAAATCAAATGATTTTCATTTATGTCTATATGATAGAATTTTTACATGATTATCTATACTGAATACACTCAGTTACACACGCTATCTAAAGTACACGAGCTATCTAAAATTTCATAGCAACCCCAAATTTGGAATTGTATTTTTAACTGTTAAGCCTATAGGCGACTACTCAATCAAAGAGTATGCTTTCTCTTCCTTAAATACTGCTTTCGGACATCTAGTGGCACCTTTAAAGCATACACCCCACAAATATTTTCTTACTTATCAAGGGGTGCTATTAGACAGCTATCTCTGTCTCCAAAGAGATAGAATAAAGCCTGCTTCTCCTCGAATACTAGCTTTCATGAAACTCCATAAAATGTAAAGCACAGCCAAGCTTGCTGTTCCCTTGGAAAATGCTTAGCAAAATTGCCTAATGTCTGAGAGCAATTTTAAAATATGCTAAAAACAATATGGCTACATTTGCCTCTATTCATTCTTGTGAGGGAAAAGTAGCTGAACATTCTTAGCCAGCCTCTTCAATCTGACTGTAAGAATTCCCTTGTGTTGGGGGTTCATTCAAAGCCAGCAGTATCGCTTTACACAGTTTTTCATTGCACTCAAGGGAAGTTTATGGAAATGTTACAGAAATAAGCTACAAATGGGAATCTGGCCTTCTGCCAAACTGCATCTCTCTCTTCTGTTCTAACAACACATTTTTTTTTCCTTTGGCACTTAATATGTTCTTTATCATATTTAACATTTATCTAAGACTAGTTTCAGAAATACAGAATACAGGTCGAGAATTCCTTGTATGCTTGGGACCAGAAGCATTTCAAATTTCGATGGTTTTGGATTCTGGAATATTTGCATATGTGGTCATGTGTCATGTAATGATGGGGATACATTTTAAGAAATCGTCATTAGGAGATCTCATCATTGTGAAAACATCACACAGTTACTTATACAAACCTAGACAGGTTAGCAAACTAATACTGTGTGTGTGTGTGCACATGCATGTGTGTATGTGTATGTATATCTGTTATGTGTTAACTATTAATGAATACATTCTTAGAAAGGCATCATTAGGTGGTTTTGTCTTTCTGCAAACATCATAGAGTGAGCTTACACAAATCTAGATTGTAGAGGCCACTACACGCTAAGCTGTATGGTACAGCCCATTTATCTTAGGCTACAAACCTGTGCAGCATGCAAGTGTACTGAATACTATAGGCAACTGGAGCACAATGGTATGTATTTGTGTATCTAAGTGTATCTAGAAATAAAAAAAGTACAGTGAAAATACGGTATTATAATCTTATGGGGCCACCATTGAATAAGGAGTCCATCATTGAAACTTCATTATACAGTGCATGACTGAATAATGAGATATCTTGGGGATGGGACCCAAGTCTAAACACAAAATTCAGTTGTGGTTCATATGCAGTTTACACACATAGCATGAAGGAAATTTTATACAATGTTTTTAACAAATTTGTGCACAAAATAGTTTTGACTGTGACCTGTCACATGATGTCAGCTGTGCAGGGTTCCACCTGTGGCTTCATGTTGGTGCTCAAAAAGTGTCAGATTTTGGAGCAATTGGGGTTTCAGATTTCTCTTTATTAGGGATGCTCAATCTGTATACCAATTATACTTCAAATAATTTTAATAACGGATCATTGTGTCCTGTAACTGTGTGCCAGGCACCTTTCTAAGTCATATATGAACAAACTCACTAAATCCTTGCAATAACCCGTGAGGTGAACACTATTATTATTCTCATTTTACAGATGAGAACACTTAGGCACCAAAAGGTTAAAAGATTTTCCCAGGGTCACTTGGCATATCAGTGGCAGAAGTGGAACTGAAACAGGCTTCCTGGCACCAGAATCTAGGCTCCTAATGATTCTACCTATCCTAGAATCATTGCCTAGGTCTTGCACTATACATTTTTTAAGCAATTGTGGTGCAATTTATCTTCCAAAAAGCATTTTCTTATATTTTTGATTTACACAATGTAACAAACCAGCACATATTATAAAATTGTGTTTAAAAATACAAAGTGTGACATTTATTTGGTTAGACTAGGAAGTCTTTCATTTTATAATCACAATAATTTTTTAAAAGTTTAGGCTTCATGGATTGAAATAAATTCTTAAAGAAAAAAAGAGATAAAATGAAGCAAAAAAAAGCAAGGGATAGCAAACAGATTTTTCAAAATTCTGATCCACATGAATGAATGACATTATAAATGGATATGTGATTCTTACTAGGGTACATTCACTCATAAAATCGAGATTGAAAAAAGAAATTTTCATGAGATAACTGGACCTTCCAGGTTTGATAGGAACCATAAAAACAGGAATATATTCCCAATATGCTTCTTCCTTATGAGTTACTCTTGTTGAACAGAAGATTCACAGCCAAAAATTCCTGAGTAGTACTCCCAGTCCTGACACTGACTTATTCAGTGACCTTGGCAAACTGCCAGGCCACTGTGATTTCATTTCCTCCTCTGCAAAATTAGCAGAACACTTACCTACATCCCAGATGTTGGAAGACTTAATTAATGTCAACGTTTGTGTAAAAATGAAATGCTGTTTACCCAATAAATGCCTCGTAATCCAGATTTTTTACTCACAATTTTGGCAGGCACCATAGACTAGAGAAGAAAAAACATTAACTTACTAAAATAGTTATTATATCAGGGACTCTTGAAACTTTCCTTGCAGTGTATTAAAATTGGACAATGGTAACAGTACTCATCAAAAATCATTTGTTAACCCCTCATATGGGAATGGTTTCCTGCATGTAGTTTACCAAATTTTACATAAGTTACCGTTGTTAAAAATTGATAGCTTCATGTGAACACTAGTCTCCTTACAGAGTTGTGCTAATAAGGATAAGTTCATGGATTGTAGCACCAGTGAAACTACTGTCCCATTCTGTTCCAAGGTCACAGACAATACAACTACGCCATCAACCAGACATCTCAGAAATGCATACTGTGAGTCACAGAAAAACTAAAATCTATGGATCCACATGACTCCATCCACATTTTTAAGATAGTAACCTAGTGTTCTTGTCTTATTTTTTGCTTATCTTATGTCAACCAACACTTGTAATTAATCGTTCTTCAATCATAAATTTAAATCATCATTTATTGAGTGTGCACTATGTGTGAGGCACTGCACTAAGTAAGCACTGGAAATATAGTGGTTCACAAGACCAAAACAGTCCTTAGTATCACAAAACCTACTCTTAAAAAGAAAAGTATACAGGCATTAAGCAAGTATGTATGATCAAATGTTGAATGATCATGATGGGGAAAGTTCAGGGATACCTAACATTTTTATAGAAACCAGCAAATGTCTCTCTAAGGAGGTGTCATTTCAGCTGTGATTGGATGGTGGAGAAGAGTGTGGTCCAGGCACAGAGAATAGATGCACAATAAACCGTGGAAACAAGAGAAGGCATAAGGTTCAACTTGGTTAGATCTCATGGGGAAATAGTGTCAGGAAGGAGAAGTACTTTATCCTAAAGATATTGGGGAGTTATAGAAAGATTTTTTCTTTTATGCAAAGATGTGAAATGACTCATTTTTTAATCTCTGTGAAGGGTTTTGGAGACCCGATGGGAAGAGAACACTACAGACAGATGTATTAATTAGGAGGTCATCAAAATCATTTCATAAGAGTTAGCAGTAGGCTGGATGAGGGTGGTAGCAGAGGAAATGTAGAGAAACAGATTGATTGGACAAAGGTTTGTAAAATAGAATCAGCTGAACATAGATCCTTATTGGGTATTTGGAAAGGGAGTGAAGAAAAGGGGCTGATAAAGGAAAGTAAGAATGAAGGAATACTCTAGGGTCTAGACCCTATCCAGGGTCTATTAATTGAGCTAGGGAATGCTGAGAGTAAAACAGTTTCAGAAGGAAGATGAGTTTTGTTTCAGACTCCTTCAGATTTCAATCCCTGAGAGACATCGTAGGGAAGATAGTCCACAGGATATTTAACATATGGGTCCCAAGAGTGTTCAGGCTGGAGATAAAGACTTGGGAGTCTTCAATATACAGATTGAAAATAAAGCCAAAACAGTAGGTGACATTGCACAGGGAAAGTGTGTAGAGTGAGAACATAAGGTCCTGAAGGGACACTGAAAAACATCAATGGTTGATGAAAGAGGAAGCAGGAACAAGAGAGGAGACTGAACAAGAGCAGGAAAGGAAAGAAGAGGAAAGCCAGGACAGTCATTATCTGAAGCATGAGAGTGTGAGAACCAATTCTCTCCCCCACTGCTTGTAGGAAAGGATGCCAGAATAATTTCCATGGCAAGCAATTTGTCAATGTCAGTTAATATTAAGAATTTTCATATCCTTCAAATCATGATTTAGCTATTCAGAAATTACTGTCTCCATACATAAGCCTACAAACGTGAAATAATATATGGACACTAACTTTTTTTGCATTAATATCTGCAATAATATGAGACTGAAAGCAACCTATAATAATGGCATATAACATGTAACTGACTAGATAAATTATAGTACAATTATACGAAGGAATACATTGTAGCTTTTAAAAACTACTTTTTAAATATATTGCCTCCAAGATATTGTTAAGTGAAAAAGGCAAACTACATTTCATGTATAGTAGGTTACCATACCTACACAATATATGTATTTATATATACAGTATGTGTGTGTATATATAATATGGTATGTATATATTATATGGTATATAAAATAAATACTGTATATAATATGTATAATATAATATAAAATGGAGATGAATATAGAAAGCCTTTTGTAGAACGTGACTATGAAAGGAAGGTGACCGATCCGATGTGAGAAACAGTTGTTGATAATACAGAATCAAGGGCAGCTTGGCTGAGATGACAGACAAGCATATCTAATGTTAATAGGAAGGAGGCAATTGTGGAGGAAAAGTTGCGGACAGAGCAGAGCACGGGGTTGACAGTGGAACTAGGCCATGAGGAAGTACAAGGGGATGAGGTCTTGGGCATTAAGGAATTATTACCTAAGAGAAGAGAAACGAATCCTTTTCCAAATGTAACACAAGAAAGGAAGAAAAAAATAAGTGTGCATTCAAGCAAAGTATAGATTTTTGTGATGAGAAGTTTCAAACATTGCTTTTAATGTGTTCTATGTTCTTTCTTGAGAGGATCTAGAATGCTTGGGAAGTGGTAAGTCAGGAGGCCAAGGAATTGAAGAAGATTTAAAATTGTAAGTAGAACAAATAGGAAACCTAACTGATTTGGGGAATCTGGAAGGATTGCTGTATGGTGTCAATGTTGAAGATTTCCGATAATACTTATCCTCCCTTTATTTATGACAACAAAATCCTACTCATGACAGTTCAAGAAGGATGACCAGCCATGCCTGTTTCTTCCCTTCCAATTTCTTACTGAAACCGTAATATTTACAAAAGGAAACATTTTCCTACAGTGCTGAAGATACCGATCATAAGTAAACTTGAGATTTTGATAAATTTCTAATTGAGGAACTATAGAATAAGACATTTTAATCAGCCACAGGACGGAATAAATATGTAAGAGGCTACAGCAAAGAGTGTAGGGCATATTGGAAAGGCACTTTTGCGGAAAGTCCAAAGAGTAATCGGACAGTAAACAAGGAAATTGACTGGGAAGCGCTTCAACAATGACAGGACACAGATAAATAAGGAAGATGATGTAAGCTGATAGAGAGAAAGAATATGTTAGAAATAATGAGATACATTAGATAGCTATCAAATTTCTCATCAGCAACACCACAAGTTTAAAGAAGATGGAAAAATCCCTTCAGAGTCCTGATAGCAAAATTTTTAACCTAAAATTTTGTATTCCATGACATTGTCAAGTATTAAAATAAAAATACTTTCAAAAGTGCAAAAAATAAGATTCCTAAAAGTAAATTCTTTCTAAATAAAACTGTAAACTTACAACATTTGCCAGGAAAATAAATATAGTATCCAAGAAAAAGTATATTTAATTCAAGGTTGCAAAGAATAGTAATTTCAGGTTGGCAGTGGTCAATTAACCTAAATCCAAATAGAATATCTTCAAGAAGAATTACTTTAATAAATGCTATATTTAGAAATTTGAATGATTTTAGTGGCATAGTGAAGTCATAAACATCTTTTATCAATAAGAGAAAAACAAAAGGCAATTGAAAACACCAGGCAAACGAGAAATCTGTCTAAGAAATCATGGCACAAATAAAAAATGGCTTAAAGTGGCATCAAAAAACACCATTGAAAATCGATAGATCAAGAAAAATAAGTTTAAAAGAAACATTTATAATTCCAAAAGTAATTACTAATAGAAGTACTAAAAATATAGTATTAACAAAAATTAAGAGAAATAAGGGCAAGGGGAGATGGAAAATAATTTATATACATAGTAAATTAAAATTCTTAATCTTTCATGGCAAAAATTCTTTTGTGATATATGCAACATACGAGCATAAAAGTTCATACCTTGTAGCTTTTTATTTCTTGTACTAGTATAAAGAAAATAGCAAACATGGCCGAGGGTGGTTGCTCACGTCTGTAATCTCAGCACTTTGGGAGGCCGAGGAGGGGCGGATCACCTGAGGTCAGGAGTTCGAGACCAGCCTGAGCAATATGGAGAATCCCATCACTACTAAAAATACAAAATTAGCCGGGTGTGGTGGTGCATGCCTGTCATCCCAGCTACTCGGGAGGCTGAGGCAGGAGGATTGCTTGAACCAAGGAGGTGAAGATTGCAGTGAGCCGAGATCGCACCATTGCACTCCAGCCTGGGCAACAAGAGTGAAACTACATCTCACAAAAAAAAAAAAAAAGAAAAGAAAAGAAAAAGAAAATAGCAAAGATTTTGGAAAAAACAGACTAGGGTTAAATCCTGTATCTGTTACTTATAAGCTATGTGTCCATGGGCAATTTACTTAAGCTCTCTGAACATTACTTGAGGAAGTAAATTACAGAGTGAATGTGAAGGGCCAATCATAGTGTTTTGCACATAGTAGATTCTTTATGAATAATTATTAGTATAACTATTATTACATATAGAATCTTGAAACAAGAACTTAGCATCTGGTAAGGTTGATTACTACTTATCAACCTGGGATGTAGCTTCATTTAAAAAGTTTCAGAATGGGAAGATCTGTTGTTTTGCATTCATATTTAATGTAATTAATTGCTTGAGTAAAAGAACAAAAAATGACTTATTGTCTCAGGCGATGGAGAGAAGAACCGTGGTTTCCAACCCATACTACCATAATCCCTGAAGAGCCCCAAAAGTAATGATTGGTATCTCCAACCCAGATGAAATATTTCAAAAATACAAATGCTATTTTACCAGAAGCTAAAGAATATGCCAAATTTCTTTGCTTTTGCTTGATGCAAAACCGCGATTACTTTCGCACCAACCTAATAATGCTAACTCATTTGTGAGTATCTGTGAGTTAGTATGGGTTAGTTTTTGTTCAATTGGCAGTTAGTTTTATATGCCTTGATAAATTAAAATTGGAAATTATATTTACTGCTTAAAAGATGAAGTTCCTTTGGTAGAAACAGTTCTTTCATAAGATGGAGCCTGCATAAGAAGCATAATTGAAGTGGCCCTTTAGCATTATTTCTTCCCTGTACCACCTGTTAACATAATGAGGGGTTTTCTTGAGCACCCCGGCCCCTTGTTCAATCCTTAGATCTTCCAGGGAAGCAGTGGGCCACGAGCTATGAGCCTAGGGTGGGGCTGGATAGCATAGCTTTGGTTCTTCTGCTCCTCTTTCCTGCGCAGAATGGAGAGCTCGTGATCAACTGTTTCACTAGTGTCCTAAGTGGTACAAGGAGAGGGCTCAGCCACTCGGCGCAGCCTAGTGCAAACGGGTAAATTCAGTCTGGGTGTTCAGAATGCTCGCCTTATTGGTACAATACTTGCAAACTGGGATTTTCTAATCCCAGTTTTTATCAATAAAAGCTTTAAACTGCATCCGGCTACCTGCTGCTCCCCCTCCACCCCCGCGCCATTCTCTCTCTCTTTATTTAACTAAGGCGGGAGAAAGGGGACCGATTTCCTGAGCTTTCTAAAATTGCAACATAGTACTAGTTGGGAACAACTATATTTGAGCTTTGGATGTCATTGGAGCAACTTGTTAAGCAATTACACACCCACTGAAAGAGATGAACAGAAATGTGAAACATATTTGAAATATAAATAGCTGGCTACCTTGTGAGACAACATATGTAACACATAATTAACACAATTTGGCATCTGTAATAAAATTGTATTGAGAGATAAACTGACATGTTTTTATTTTTGGCAACCCGTCTTAGTCTCCAAAAAGTGATGTATTCAGCAATGAGGCCCCAAATGTCTTTCCTCACCTTCTTGCCCTGAATTGTGAAACTTCAGTACTTAGGGGGATCAATCCATATGTTTCTCATTATCATGAATTTAACAACAGATTTGTAGCTGCTGTTTTTTAAAAATAATTCTTGCAAAGTCTTTCCATTTTGACCTGTGAAACAAAGAATTGGATGGAGCAAATAAAAAGATAATATAAAAGAATGTATGGCCCGGTTCAGTGTACGATAACATTTGAGGATCAAAATATATACTAAATATTAATGTTAATACTGATCTTAATACTCAAAAAAGCAAAACCACAATTACTTTTCTTTTTAATAAAATTAAATAAGTTAGTAATATATAACTACTCCTAGATGTATTCCTAAAGTCTAAGTTAACAGCTTCTTAATTGAAAATGCTTTTGATAAATTAAAATAATGACAGGATGATTCTATTTGGTGTAGTACAAGTTGATTTTATTCTTTTAAAACAGCATTTAAAAAATGTTTGAGACGTTAGTAAAACCAGCCTGCAAACAGTCATAGGCTATGGGACCTCACAAAAGAAAAGAAGAAGGGAAAGAAAGAAAGAAGGAAGAGAAGAGAAGGAAGGGAAAGCAAAGGAGGGGGGAAAAGGAGAGGGAAGGGGAGAGGAAGGGAGAGGAGGGGAGAGGAGGGGAGGGGAAGAAAGGAAGGAGGAAGAGAGGAAAGAAGGAAGGGAGGAAGGAAAGAAAAAAGGAGAAGGCTTTAAGATCAATCTTTTAAGATCAATCTTTTAAAAAGAGATTTAAAAAGGTGTTAAAACCACTCTACAGTTATATCAGTATGATCTGTTATTAAAATTCTTTACTCTGGGACTCAGCAGTTTTGTTTTAGTTTTTATAAAAGATATTAAATATGTGGTTAGGATCTAGGTATCTTAATTATTTTTAATGGGAAAGAGTTCATTCAACAAAAAATGTTATGTTAGGATACATGACCTGATATAGAGGCATTTCATATTATTCTTTAATTTTAGTCAAGTTCATAAATAATTAATTGGTTAATTATAGGTCAATGCCTATTTATAACTAATAACTCAGTTTCTCATAATGGTTATAAAATTATTGAGCATTTGCTATTATTTTCAGTTGGTACTTAACATGCAAACCAGATTAGAAGACTCCCTTTTAAAAAAATAATTTGGGTTAAATATTCTATTAAATTGGAGGGAAATATACCAGGGTTGAAGTTAAATAGCTTAAAAGTCTTTATTGTTAAAAAATTAGCCTTACTAATACAGTGACTTTGCAATATTGAGATGTTTTTACTAATTGCAATCCCATTCAGATAAGTTACAGGAGTCAAATACAGTTGATATTTTTATTTTGGTTCCTTTATTCTAAGTTACTGAGTTGGCATCTTTCTTGATATTTTATCCATGGGGTGACTTGACCAATGTGGCAGCTGGGCCAGTTTCCTGTCCACACAACTCCTAATGTCTGCACTGCAGGTATTCCCCCGCTCCAAGAACTTAAAATGTAGACAGTTAGGGTCCCTAAATTAGACCTTAGCTTATGTAAAGTTCTGCTCACAAAAAAATCATTCATTTGTCCCAGAAGGTGTCAAATGAGTCTCATTTAAAAAAAAAAAATGAAAGAATGAAAAAAAACTTTTTAAAAGTCAAAATGTGTAACTATATGTCACATTGGCAACCCAAGTCAGCTAAATTTTCATATTCATGGAAATTTCACATTTATATTTGGATGTAGTAGAATTTCCTAGATATTTAAAGATTCTAGATTTGAAAGCATCTCAGTTTGCCTCTAGATTACATCAAAACAGCCTGTGTAGAAGCCAATAATTCCAACAAGCTTTTTGGTCACATACTAATAAACTGTGAACCTATTTAAACTGTACTTAGTCAAATTATTTTGCATTAAAAAAATCAGCATGTATAAATATTTTCAGATTGGAAATATTAAGGCTTCCTTTAAGATAATATGCTTATTATTACATTTTAAAATTCCTTAATTATCAGTTATCCAAATTCATTACTGGATGTGATTGAAGGGTATTTTAATGATGAAAAGCAGACATACATTTTAAATACAGTATTTAAAATTTGTAAATACCTTAGAAGTACAAGCCACTTAGAATAGCGTAATGGCATTGTTATAAGTCGAAGAAAGTACAATTTAATTGGGATGAAGATGAAGATTTAATCCTGTCCATTTTTCTAATGTTTAGATTCATAAAAATATTCAGTAGTGGATAATGAATTAAAATTTTGTTTTTCAAAGCAGCTTTTTCAGTCTGCAGAGATGTATATTGCCTCACTGGGCATTGTCAGGCATTCATTCGTAAGCAAGTATAAACTTTCACCACCCACCTCCATGGGACAAGATCCTATTCACAAACATAGGAGGCTCCCACAAATGCAAAGGTGAACATACCTAGTTTTTGCTGCACATAAGAAATCATACAATCTTTTTTTCAAATTTTTGGAAGAAATCCTGTCAGTTTAGAAACTCTCAGGAAGAAAAATCAATTGACTTTTGAAGTCATAATATATGTCCATTAAAAAAAGTATTTAAAATATTTACATCCCTGCCTACAAAGTACAAAAGACAGCTCAATTATTTAATTAAAAGTTTTAAGGTGGGAAGTATGCTACTAGTGTTCTGGAGGGAAAAAAAGCCTATTACTAAAACATAAACTCGGTGTTTACACATGTAACCTGTTTCATGGAGTAAGAAAAGAATGAAACCAAATAAAAATGAGAAGGAAAGAAATTTAATAAAACAACTAATAAATTACTGGTTTGATCCAATTTTGTGCTTGCCTTAATGGTTATGTTGGCATCATATAGACACAGACTGTGTCTGTGACAGTTATATGACTTCTCTATGGCTACGAACATTTTTAATGTAAAATTTTTAAAAGTCATCTATTAATAATTCCACAGTGTCCCAAGTGTCCAAAAAGGCAGACTCACAATGGGTAGTGCAAAACACTACCCAACACACAAGTTCGTATATATTTCACAATGCTTCAACTTTAAATAGGGAAGAATAACTACCAATGGGTCTTAAAATACAAGAAATTTGCTTGACAAAAAAAAAAAAAAACTATTTTTCTTTTCTTTTTTTTTTTGTTTTTGGACAGAGTCTCACTCTGTTGCCCAGGCTGGAGTGCAGTGGTGCGATCTCTGCTCACTGCAACCTACGCCTCCTGGGTTCAAGCAATTCTCCTGTATCAGCCTCCTGAGTAGCTGAGACTACAGGTGCACGCCATGAGGCCTAGCTAATTTTTTTGTAAAGAATACTATTTTAACTAAACATTGTAAAGGTTAATCAGTTACACAAAGCAATGAACCATTACACATAAACATATAATGACCTTATCAGAAGATATTATGATCTTCCGATATTCTTAAAACAAATCCGAAATCAATCACAATGGTTCATTCTCTATTCTACTTCCCCATAACTTACATACAGAGGCCCTATTGCAATGTCATCTTATTGGTCACCTCCTCACTAGGGAAAGAGAATAATATGAAGTAGATTCCAAGTGTTTTGTTGGCAGATACTAGCCCACCTTATTCCTGTGACTTGTCTGACAGACTTGTACTTTTACCATCTTCCCCTTGCCGACCTTCAGATTCAGCACAATTTTAAATGTATTGCCAAATGGCTTTATTTTTTATTTGTAGATATTTAGGGATTACAAGTGCAGATTTCTTATTTGCATATATTACATAGTAGAGACGTCTGGGCTTCTTATGTAACTTTCACCCAAATAGTGAACATTGTGCTCAGTAGGTAATTTTTCAGCCCTCACCCTCTCCCACCCTCCCACCTTTTGGAGTCTCCAGTGTCTGTCATTCCACTCTGTGTGTCTGTGTGTACCCAGTGTTTAGCTCTCACTTATAAGTGAGGATATGTGGTATTTGCCTTTCTGTTTCTGAATTACTTCATTTAGGATCATGGCCCCAGTTCCATCCATGTTGCTGTAAAAAACATGATTTTATTATTTTCATGGCTGAATAATATTCCATGGTGTACATACCACATTGCCTTTATCTAATCCTCTGTTGATGGACACTTACCTTGATTCCATATCTTAGCATTTGTGAATAGTGCTGCAATACACATAGGAGTGCAGGTATCTTCTTGATATAATTTCTTTCCCTTTGGGTAGATACCCAGTAGTGTGGGACTGCTGGGTCGAATGGTAGTTCTAAATTTAGTTATTTAATAAACTTCCACACTGTTTTCTGTAAAAGTTGTACTAATTTACATTCTCACAAACAGTGTATAAGCACTCTCTTTTCCGGGCATCCTCATCAACATTTGTTGTCTTTTGACATTTAGTAATAGCCATTCTGGCTCATGTGAGATGGTTTCTCATTGGTTTTGATTTGCATTTCTCTGATGAATGGTGACGAGCATTTTTTCATGTTTGTTGGCTGCTTATATGTCTCCTTTTGAAAACTGTCTATTCATGTCTTTTGCCCACTTTTTAATGGGGTTGATTTTTTCTTGTTGAGCTGTTTGAGGTTTGTGGATTCTGGATATTAGCTTTTTACTGGACTCATAGTTTGGGAATATTTTTTCCTATTCTGTATGTTGTCTGTTTACTCTGTTGATTGTTTCTTTCTTTCTTTCTTTCTTTCTTTCTTTCTTTCTTTCTTTCTTTCTTTCTTTCTTTCTTTCTCTCTTTTTCTTTCTTTCCTTCCTTCCTTCCCTCCCTCCCTCCTTCCTTCCTTCCTTCCTTCCTTCCTTCCTTCCTTCCTTCCTTCCTTCTTTCTTTCTTTCTTTCTTTTTCTTTCTTTCTTTCTTTCTCTCTCTCTTTCTTTCTTTCTCTCTCTTTCCTTCCTTCCTTCCCTCCCTCCCTCCCTCTTTCTTCCTTCCTTCCTTCCTTCCTTCCATCCTTCCTTCCTTTCTTTCTTTTTTTTTTTTATTTTTTATTTTTTTTTGAGATGGAGTCTTTCTTTGTCACCCATGCTGGAGTGCTGTGGCATGATCTTGGTTCACTGCAACCTCCACCTCCCGGGTTCAAGTGATTCTCCTGCTTCAGTCTCCCAAATAGCTGCGACTACAACAGGTACATAGCACCACACTCAGCTAATTTTTGTATTTTTAGTAGAGGTGGTGTTTCACCACATTGGTCAGGCTGGTCTTGAACTCTTGACCTTGTGATCCACCTACCTCTGCCTCCCAAAGTGCTGGGATTACAGGCTGAGCCACTGCACTCGGCCAAGTGTTTCTTTCCTTTTTTTTTTTTTTTTTTTTCCGTTTGTTAGTGTCCTGTCTTATTTCCTTGAGCAGTGGTTGTGGTTCTCCTTAAAGAGGTCCTTCACATCCCTTTAAGTTGTATTCC
This sequence comes from Piliocolobus tephrosceles, assembly GCF_002776525.5. Taxonomy (NCBI): domain Eukaryota; kingdom Metazoa; phylum Chordata; class Mammalia; order Primates; family Cercopithecidae; genus Piliocolobus; species Piliocolobus tephrosceles. The sequence goes on from NC_045442.1 coordinate 95,242,440, forward strand.
TAGGTATTTTATTTTCTTTGTAGTAATTGTGAACGGGTGTTCACTCATGATTTGGCTCTCCCATTTCCTCAGCCCTCCCTCTCCATCTACCCCTTTCCTTTACAGCCCCAGGCTTTCATAAGATTGGCTCCATGGCTCCATAGCTCTTAAACTAATCCTGATCCCAACCCACCTTTCCCCACCCCAGCTGAGTAGCATCCATTTCAGATTTAAGCAAGATGATTATCATTTCCTCTCCTCCCTCCCTCTGACCCTGAGGGCAGTGGTTCTCAAACTCTATGGCTTCAAAACCTCTGTAAGTATGTCAACTCTGATTTCTTTGAGCAGTAGTTTGCAGTTCTCCTTGTAGAGATCTTTCACCTCCCTAGTTAGCTGTATTCCAAGTTATTTTTTTCTTTTTGTGGCAATTGTGAATGGGAGTTTTTTCATGATTTGGCTCTCAGCTTGGCTCTTGTTGGTGTAAAGGAATGCCGTGATTTTTGCATATTGATTTTGTATCCTGAGACTTTGCTGAAGTTGCTTATCAGCTTAAGAAGGTTTTGGGCTGAAACAATGGGTTTTCTAGACATAGGATTGTGTCATCTACAAGCAGGGATAGTTTGATTTTCTCTCTTCCTATTTGAATTCCCTTTATTTCTTTCTCTTGCCTGATTGCCCTGGCCAGAACTTCCAACATTATGTCGAATAGGATGAGAGAGGGCAATCTTATCTTGTGCTGGTTTTCAAGGGGAATGCTTCCAGCTTTTGCCCATTCAATATGATTTTGGCTGTGGGTTTGTCATATATGGCTCTTATTATTTTGAGGTATGTTTCTTCAACACCTAATTTATTAAGCATTTTTAACATAAATGGATGTTGAATTTTATCAAAAGCCTTTCCAGCATCTATTGAGATAAACTTGTGGGTGTTGTTTTTAGTTTTACTTATGCAATAAATCACAATTATTGATTTGTGTATGTTGAACCAACTTTGTATTCCAGGAATGAAGCCTACTTGACCTTAGTGGATAAGCTTTTTGATGTGCTGCTGGATTCAGTTTCCCACTGCTTTATTGAGGATTTTTGCATCAATGTTCATCAAGGATTTAGGCCTGAACTTTTTGTTGTTGTTGTTGTACCTCTGCTAGGTTTTGGTATCAGAATGATGCTAGCCCCATAGAATGACTTAGGGAGGAATCCCTCCTCCTCAATTTTTTGGAATAGTTTCAGGAAGAATAGTACCAGCTCTACTTTGTACATGTGGTAGAATGCAGCTGTGAATCTGTCTGGTCCTGGGCTTTTTGTTCATTTGTTTGTTTGTTTTAGGTTATTTATTACTGTTCCCATTTCAGAGTTTGTTATTGGTCCATTCAGGGATTCAAGTTCTTCCTGGTTCAGTGTTGGGAGGTGGTATGTGTCCAGAAATTCATCCATTTCTTGTAGATTTTCTAGTTTATGTACATAGAGGTGTTTATAATATTATCTAATTGTTGTTTGTATTTCTATAGAGTCAGAGGTAATATCCCCCTTGTTGTTTCTGATTGTGTTTATTTGAATCTTCTCTCTTTTCTTCTTTATTAGTCTATCTAATGGTCTATCTATTTTATTAATGTTTTCAAAAAACTAGTTATTGGATTTATTGATCTTTTGAATTTTTTTTGTGTCTCAATATCCTTCAGTTCAGCTCTGATTTTGGTTATTTCTTGTCTTCTGCTAGCTTAATTAATATCATTAAAATGGCCATACTGCCCAAAGCAATTTATATATTCAGTACTATTCCTATTAAACTACCATTGACATTCTTTACAGAACTAGAAAAAAACTATTTTATAATTCATATGGAACCAAAAAAGGAGCCTGAATAACTAAGGCAATCCTAAATTAAAAGAACAAAGCTGGAGGCATCACGCTACCAGACTTCAAACTATACTACAGGGCTACAGTAACTACAGCCACATGGTACTGTTACAAAAACAGATACATAGAGCAATTGAATGGAATAGAGAACCCAGAAATAAGACCTCACACCTGCAACTATCTGAGCTTTGACAAACCTGACAAAAGCAAGAAATGGAGAAATGATTCCCTATCTAATTAATGGTGCCTAAATAACTGGCTAGCCATATGCAGAAGATTGAAACTGGACCCCTTTCTTATACCATATACAAAAATTAAAGCAAAATGGATTAAAGACTTGAATGTAAAACCCAATAATATAAAAACCCTGGAAGACAACTTCGCAGTATGATTCTGGACATAGGCATGGGCAAAGATTTCATGAAGGAGATGCCAAAAGCAATTGCAACAAAATCAAAACTTGACAAATAATATCTAATTAAACTAAAGAGCTTCTGCACAGCAAACAAAACTATCAACAGAGTAAACACACAACCTACAGAATGGGAGAACATTTTTGCAAATTATGCATCTGATAATTGTCTAATATCCAGCATCTACAAGAAACTTAAACAAATTTAAAGAAAAAAATCCCATTAAAAAATGGGCAAAGGACATGAACAGACAATTTTCAAAAAGAAGATATACATGTGGCCAAGCACATGGAAAGAAGTTCAACATCACTGAGCAGTAAAGAAATGTAAATCAAAACCAGAATGAGATACCATCTCACACCAGTCAGAATGGCTATTGTTAAAAAGTTGAAAGACAACAGATGCTGGTGAGGTTTTGGAGAAAAAGAAATGCTTACGCACTGTTGGTGAGACTGTAAATTAGTTCAACCATGTGGAATAATTCTATTGTAAAGACACATGCATGCATATATTCATTGCAGCACTATTCACAATAGCAAAGACATGGAATCAACCTATGTGCTCATCAATGATAGACTGGATAAAGAAAATGTGGTACATATACACTGTGGAATACTACGCAGTCATAAAAAAAATGAGGTCATGTCCTTTGCAGGGACGTGGATGTAACTGGAGGCCCGTATCCTTAACAAACTAACACAGGAACAGAAAATCAAATACCATATGTTCTCAGTTACAAGTGGGAGCTAAATGATGAGAGCACACAGACATAAAGAGGGGAAGAACACACACTGGGACCTATTGAAGGGTGAAGGATGGGAGGAGGGAGAGGAATAGGGAAAATAACTAATGTGTACTAGGCTTAATACCTGGGTGATGAAGTAATCTACAACAAACCCCCATAAAAATGCAAGTTTACCTATGTAACAAAAGTGCCCAGGTACCCCTGGATTTAAACTAAAAGTTAAAAAAAATTTCATATGACCCTAAAGAGCTTTTGCTTATGTGAGTTACAATTGTCAGTATTTACAGTGTTAGAAATTAAGATAGAAAATTTTAAAATATTTATTTACATAGAAATGGCAATGATAAGGTTGCAATAATAAATATATTAATGTAAGTCACATTTTAGAAATAACTACATTTTTTGAAACAAACAAGTAGAAAATGGCATTGTTTTACATTTTTGCAACTCTTTTTAATGTATGACTTCATAGGAAAAAGCTGAATTCTCATATCTGCTTCTGCATTCAATCTGTTATGATATGTAGTTTGAGTTGAAGTACAGTATATTAAAACCTGGTCTTATGAAGATATGTGGTAGAAAATGAGGGCTGGTATTTTAATAGTCTTTCCAATAACTATGGCTGTTCTTTAGTAACACTATAAAACTTGACAAATGGTAGTTCCTAAAAGTTAGTCATAATATGTAATCTGAAACACATCAATGCAATTTTTATATCTGTTTTTACATCAAAATCTTTTGGTCATGCACTTTGAAAGAATATTTTACCCATGCATGGCTTGTGATATTGGTCATAAGGAACATATATCAGTTTGCTTAGTTATTCATCTCTTTCAGACGTTAACACATTTCATTATGTAATATAAAAAAATCACACTCATTAATACCATCACGGATCTTGACAGAAAAGTCTTAAAGTATCAGGAAGCTGTTAAGATCCTGGTGGTGAATACAAGTTGTTTAAAATACCAATTTTTATTCGAAAAGCTCAAATTTTATCACAGGCAACAAACACTATCAGTTGTTTTCCTTGAGGTGACAGATTCTTGCTCATCTTCAAGAAAATGTCTGCCAAATATCCATGTATGCAGAACCGTATTTAGTCTGTCAGGCATTCTTTCAAATAAAAAGATGCATAGAGCGTCGAGTCAGCTTGTCATTCTAACAATCACACAGGTGCTTTTCCTGGGGATATCACCCATACTTAGGTGGCGGCAGAAGTGTGTAAAAGCCCATTTTATCACACAGAATGTCACAAATACACGAACTTAAGTGTTGATATTTTAAAAAATTAATACTTCATCCAGGGTATTCTTTACCCAGAGAAACTTCTCCCTCCACCAATCCCCGCCACTGAGATGTGTGCTGGGGAAGAAGACTGTGAATAGACTGTGGTGTCTGACTCAGGCTCCTGTAGTTTTGCCCACCTTTGCTTTTGTACAATCAGGGCAAAGATACACAGTGAAAGATATATCTTGGTATCACCATGCAAATAGCTTCACCTCATGCCAGGATTTCAGAGACTCCCAGGGGTCCATGGACCAGTCATTGAGAATGCTTGGTCTACGGTTTTCATGCTTCAAACTTTCTCAGGGTGAAAAAAAAACATTGGAGAAGAGAGACTTTTCCAGGAAGGAGCAGCAGCTAAGGGGAAATCTGGAAAGTTGAAAGGTTTTGATCAGATGATCCAGGGGAGGCCAAGTCCTGAGACATAAAACGGGAGGTGGGGAATTGTGGGGTGTTTGGAAGTTGGTTCTGATACCTTCAACTTTCACACCACATGGTAAACTATGGTGAAAGCATCGGGGCTGAAGGGAAAGGTGGAGAAGGCCACTGATGCCTAGCACAGCCACCTCCTCTCCTAGACAAATTCACGGAAATCTCAGCGTGGGTGCTAATGTGGTAACAGTTCTCCTAGCTCAGCACCTGTCTAGGCAGCATGTTCAACTGTGATCTTTCAGAAACCACCATCCTCTAACTTGGGAATTGACTATATTTTTCTGTGAAGGCCAAAGAGTAAATATGTTATATTTTGTGGGCTATATTGTCTCTTCTGTGCAACTACTCAACTCTGTCGTCGTGACACAGAAGTCTCCACAAAATATATGTATGGACCATGAAATTTGGATTTTATAGAATTTTCCTGTGTCAGAAAACATTCTTCTCTTTTTTTTCCAGCCACTTAAATTTTTAAAAACGTTTAGATTTACAGGCTGTAAAAAATGAAAACAACAACAACAACAGGAACTGGGCTGCATTTGGACCACGGGTGAAAATTAGCAAACCTCTGCTGTAATTCAAACTTTAATGGCAAAAATTTGGAGTACCACCAAGGGTAACTTGGATAAATGAAGGCCTTGTAACATTCCTTCATTTATACCTCAATTTCAGGCCAGCCTTTTGTGTAGTACAGGCTACATTGTTGTTATTGTGTTTTATTTTACATTTTAAAGCTAGGTCTTGCTATGTTGCCCAGGCTGGTCTCAAACTCCTGGCCTCAAGTGATCCTCTAGCCTCAGCCCCTGTAGCTGGGATTACAGGTGTATGCCATTGTACCTGGCTTTGCATTGCTTTTGTAATGTGGGTAATAAAATTCACAAGGTATTGAGACAAAAGGTTGTGAAACATAAATTATACAACACAGCATAGCATAACACATTGTAATACATTGTGATAAAAACATGGGTGATGTATTTATTAAATTCTGCCAGTTCTCATCCGTAGAGATAGTCCACAAAATAGTAATTGCACCAAAAAAAGGGAAAACGACTAAATAAATGACTCCCCTCTGCTTTTGGTCCCAGGCAGAATTTTTTTAAAAATCTGAAAGCAGAAACATGACTTTCCCTAAGCAACTCAGTTTTGCAAGATCTAACCTGTTAAATAATGCTGTTGTGAAAGCTCAGATTAAGTAACTGGATTTTCTTTATCCCAAGAAGGCCTTCCCTGCCTCTTCAGAGTTTAGCAGCTCTGTAAACCCCAGATCAAATCTTATGTTCTCTATAAAGCCTTCCCTTGTCTAAGTCACCTCATATCTGAATTCCTAGGCATTCATTTATGATACTATTTATTTGACAATTATATGCTGATTTATAGGGTCTCTTCTGGTGTTTTCTTAAACAATATTTTTTGATTCTGGAATAGTTAACTGTAAACTCCTTGAGAATCACAATCCTCTTCTAGTTTCTTGTATTTTCTATGTTGCTTCACATAATGTCTCACTCATAGTAAGAGCAACTCAGTAAGTACTCGGTTAAAAGCAAACACAAGTAAAAGAATATACTTTTTGGCTTATTATTCTTCAGTACTTCTCCATTCAATTTCTTCCATAGTCTGATTTCTCAAGTAGTATGCATCTTGCTCTAGACCCTTTAATCTACTCAGGAATTTTTTTTAATCTAAAATGGAATTTACAAACTTGTTAGTGTGTTTGCTTTTTCAGCACATTGATAACCTTTGACTGAAAGCACTGGTTCTCCAACATTCTGTTGAAATTAATTTAGTGCTCCGTGAGTCGAAGCTAGTGAAACCTCATGACAGTGGATTTCCCTGCAAAAGTTCTTCTTTGCTTATAATGAGCTAGTATTAATGTTTCACGACTTCTTGTTCTCAGATCAGATCTTCACAATGGTATAACAGAAAAAATGGCTCATTGGCCTAACACACAAAAATAAAACCAGAGAGGTTAAATAATGAAAACCATACGGACCACTATGGTAGAGCCACAAAGTAACTCTCTCTCATATTTTTGGCAATGCAGCTATTACTGTTAGCTAATCATGACTGCTTTTCTGGTTTTTTCTTTTCAAATTATTCATCTAAACTACATTGAGGTGTCATTTTGATGTGGACAGAGGTTTTCAGTCATGCTTAGCTTGATTCTTACCATGAATCAGTTTGATTAGACCCCTGACCTTCAAAAAGCTTCTGGAAGTGAATCTGGAAAATGGGTATAGACTTAGAATGCAGGTACAGAGTTAGCACTGGAGAAATGGTGCTGGGAAACTATATCAATTTTTAAAGGAAAATTGGCAAATCTATTGCAATTTTATTTTACTCACTGTATTACCTATAGGAAATTAATAAAATAAAATTTACCTGGCTACTTGTCTTTGGTAATCAGTGATGAGACTGAAAACTGAAGTTGGAAACTGTGCTTCTAAAGCATGTTGTTTTGTGGTGTCATATTTTTTCATTTCTGTTGTCTTCCAACATAGTCAATTCTTTTTTAAACAGTAAATAAAATTCCTCACCATTCTGTGACTCAGGTGACTAAATTCATGGATCCAATAATTGCCTAATCTAAATTGGAAGAAACAGCAGGAAGAAAGGATACATTTTAATTTTGCCTACATAGGTAGTCTCTAATCATGTCTTTAGGAACTGAAGACCAACTTTTTTATTACCTATCATTTTGATTCTCAGATAAGGAGTAAACACACAAATTTTATATAACCAGATAGTTATTACAAAACTAAGCCAACATCTTTGTCTTTCTTCTTCTTTTTATTTTATTTTACCTTATTTTATTTTATTGTGATAATAACACTTAATGTGAGATTTACCCTCTTAACAAATTTTACATGTGTAATACATATTGTTAATTACAGATAATGCCGTACAGCAGATCTCTAGATTTTATTCATCTTGCATAATTGACACTTTATGCCCATCAATTAGCAATTCCCACGTTCCTCTCCCCTATTCTATTCTCAGATTCTATGAATTTGACTCTATGAGACACCTTATATATTATAATCATGCAGTATTTGTTCTTTTATGACTGGCTTATTTCACTTAGCATGATATCCTCAAGGTTTCTCCATGTTGTAACATTTTCAGTATTTCCTTCCTTTTTAAGGCTGAATAATATACTACAGTATTTATACACCACACTTTCTTTATCCATTCATCCTTCAATGGACATCTAGGTTGTTTCCACATCTTGGCTATTATAAACAGTGCTTTAATGAACATTGGAGTGCTAATATGGCCTCAAGATTCTGATTTCTATTCTTTGAGATATGTACGCAGAAGTGGGTTTGCTGGATCAGATTTATTCTATTTTTAATTTTTTGAAGAATCCCTATGCTATTTTCCATATTGACTTCACTATTTAGCATTCCCACTAAATATGTACAAGGGGTTCCAATTTCTCAACATCTTTGTCAACACTTTAGTATTTTTGATTTTTGATGACAGCCATCCTAACAGTGTGAGGTAATACAAAATAATATATTACATATACATTATAATATATGTAATACATTGTAATATATTACAATTATCTCATAGTTTCAATTTACATTTCCTTGGTTATTAGTGATATTGAGCATTTTTTTTCATATACCTGTTGACCATTTGTATGTCTTCTTGGGAGACATGTCTAGTCAAGTCTATAACCCGTTTTTTAAAATTTTTGTTATTGAGTTGTGAGAATTTCTTATGAATTTTGGAAATTAACTTCTTATGGGATAAATGGTTTAAAAATGTTTTTTCCCATTCCAAAAGTTGACATTTTACATATGGAGTGTTTCCTTTGGTATGTACAGACTTTGTAGTTTGATGCAGTCCAACTAATCAATTTTTGCTTGTTACCTTGTGCTTTTAGGGTTAGATCTATGTAATCATTGCAAAGACCAACATCATCAAGGTTTTTTTCATGTTTTCTTCTGGAAGTTTAAGGTTTCAGGTCTTATGTTTAAATCTTTAATCCATTTAAAGATGATTTTGTGTTTAATAAAACAGGACAATTTCATCCTTTTGCACATGAATATTTAGTTTTCCCCACAAAATTTGTTGAAGAGAATATTCTTTACCCACTGTGTATTCTTACACTCCTGTTGAAGATCAGTTGACCAAAAATGTACAGATTGATTTCTGGCCTCCTTAATCTGTTCTATTGGTCTATATGTCTGTCTTTATGCCCAGTACCACAATGTTTTAATTACTGTAGGATTGTAATATATTTTCAAATTAGGAAGTGTGATGTCTCCAGATTTGTTCTTCTTGCTCAAGGTTGTTTGGTCTGTTCAGAGTCTTTTTTGGTTCCATATGAATTTTAGTGTCTTTCATCCTGTTTTGTAAAAATGTGCCCTAGGGATTTTGATAGGAATTGCATTAAATTTAGAGATTACTTTGGATAGAGTGGATATTTTAACAATATTAAGTCCTCCAATCCATGAATATAGGTTATCTTTCCATTTTCTCATGACTTTTAAAATTTCTTTTATCAATGTTTTATAGTTTTCAGTTTAATAGCCTTTTGCTTTCTTAGTTAAGTTTACTCCTAAGTATATTTTTTTTGGATAGTATTTTGTGAGCATATAGAATTGTAACTGGTTTTTTATGTTGTTTTTTATTCCGTAACTTTACTTAATTCATTTATGTTCTAACAGGTTTTCGTATAAGTTCAGTGCAAAAGTAACTGTGGTTTTTGCCATTACTTTTAAATGGCAAACACTGCAATTACTTTTGCACCAACCTAATAGTGTATTTAGGGTTTTCTATAAATAAGATTATGTCATCTGCAAACAGGGACAATTTTACATCTTCATTTCTTATTTGGGTACCTTTTATTTCTTCTTCTTGCCTAATTGCTTTGGATAAGAATTCCAGTACTATGTTGAATAGAAGTGGTGAGAATAGGCATTCTTCGCTATTCCTGATCTTAAAGGCCTTCAACTTTTCACCTTTGAGTATGATGTTAGCTGGAGGCTTTTCATATATGTCCTTTATAATGTTGAGGTAATTTCTGCCTATTCCTAGTTTGTTGAGAATTTTTGTCATGAAAGGGTGTTGAATTTTATCAAATGCCTTTTCTGTATCTATTGAGATGATCACGTGATTTTAGCCTTCATTCTGTTGAAGTGGTGTGTCACATTAATTGATTTGCATGTGTTTAACCATCCTTGCATCCCATCTCACTTGGTCGTGGTGTATGATCCTTGTAATCTGCTATTGAATTCTGTTTACTAATGTTTGGATGAAGATTTTTAAATCTATGTTCATCAGAGATATTGGGCTATAATTTCCTTTATGTGTAGTGTTTTTGTTGGCTGTGTTCCCACCCAAATTTCATCTTGAATTGTAGCTTCATAATCCCATGTGTCCTGGGAAAGACCTTGTAGGAGTTAATTGAATCATGGAGATGGTTACCCCATGCTGCTGTTCTCACGGTAGCACGTGAGTTCTCATGAGATCTGATGGCTTTATAAGGGGCTTTTCCCCCTTTGCTCAGCACTTCTCTCTCCTGCCACCATATGAAGAAGGACGTGTTTGCTTCCCTTTCTGCCATGATTCTAAGTTTCCTGAGACCTCCCCAGCCATGTGGAACTGTCAATTAAAGCTCTTTCCTTTATAAATTACCCAGTCTCGAGCAGTTCTTTATAGCAGCGTAAGAACGGACTAATGCACAGGGTAATGCTGGCCTCACAAAACTACTTTAGAAATGTTCCTTGCTCTTCTTTGAGTAAGATTGGGGTTAATTCTTCTTTTAATGTTTGATAGAGTTTACCCATAAAGCCATCTGGTCCTGGGCTTTAATTGTTATTGTTGAGAGGTTTTTAATTACTTCTTCTATCTCCTTACTAGTTAAAGGTCTATTCAGACTTTCTATTCCATCATGATTCAATCTTAGTAGGTTTTATGTTTCTAGGAATTTATCCATTTCTTCTAGGTTATCCAGTTTGTTAGCGTGTGCATAGTAGTATGATCCTTTTTATTTCTGTGGCATCAATTTCTGTTTTTCGTCTTTCATTCTGACTTTGAGTTGATCTTTTATTATTATTATTATTATACTTTAAGTTCTAGGGTACATGTGCATAACGTGCAGGTTTGTTACATATGTATACATGTGCCATGTTGGTGTGCTGCACCCATCAACTCGTCAGCACCCATCAAATTCATCATTTATATCAGGTATAACTCCCCAATGCAATCCCTTCCCTTTTTTTGTTAGTCTAAAAGTTTGTCAATTTTGCTTAGCTTTTCGTAAACCAACTCTTAGCTTCATTGATTTTTTTCTGTTATCTATTTTTTATTTTCTAAATTTACACTCTAATCTTTATTCTTTACTTCTTTCTGCCAACTTCATTCTTAGTTTCTTCTTCTTTTGCTAGTTTCCTGAAGTGTAAAATTAGGGTACTTATTTGAGGTCTTCTTTTTTAATATAGGCATTAATCACTATAAATGTCTTTCCTAGTACTACTTTTGTTCTGTACATTTTTTTCTGCAGTATTTTTATTTTTGTTAGTCTCAGGGTTTTTCTAATTTCTTTATTACTTAAAGAAAGTGTGTGTGTGTGTGTGTTTGTGTGTGTGTGTGTTTTAGAGAAGAAATATCACTATATTGCTTGGGCTGATCTTGAACCCTTGAACTTGAGTGAACCTCCTGCTTCAGCCTCCCAAATAGTTTGGATGCTTTGTGACTTAACATCTGATCTATCCTAGAGAATACTCCATGTGCCCTTGAGAAGAATGGGTATTCTACTTATTATTTAAATATTTTAAAATTTGTTAAGATTTGTTTTGTGACTTAACATGTGATCTATCTCAGAGAATACTCCATGTGCACTTGAGAAGAATAGGTATTCTACTTCCATTGGGCAGAACATTCTGTATATGTCTGTGAGGTTCATTTGGTCTATAGTGCTGCTCAAATCAGCTATTTCTTTGTTGATTTGTCTTTGTTTGATCTGTCTAGTTGTTCTATCCATTGTTGAAAGTGGAGGTACTGAAGTCTCCTAGTATTATTTTGTTGCTGTCTATTTCTTCCTTCAGTTCCATCAATGTTGGCTTTATATATTTAGTTAGTCTGATGTGAGTGCATTTATACATGCTCCTCAATTTGCAATGGGGTTACATTTTGATAAACCTATCATAATTAAAAGTACCATAAGTTTAAAATGCAGTTAATACCTCAAAAAACCCATCATAATATTAAACAACTATAAATCAAATTATTATTAAGTCCAGATGCTCCTTAAGTTATGATAGGTTTTCTTCCCAATAAACCCATCAGAAAGTCAAAAACTCATTAAGTCAAACCACCATAAAATGGAACTATCTTTATATATTTGTAATTATTATGCTTTCAGGGTAAATGAGACTTTTTATTAAATAATGTCCTTCTAGCTTTGTCAGTTTTTGACTTAATGTCTATTTTCTATGATATAAATATTGCCATCCCGCTCTCTTTTTGATGACATTTGCATGGAATTTTTTTTTTCATCCCTTCACTTTTGGCCTGTGTGTGTCATAAATCTAAATGAGTTTCTTATAGACAGCATAGAGTAGGGTCTTTTTTATTCTATTCAGTCTCTTATCACTGGGAAATTTAATCCACTTATACTTCAACTAATTGTTGATAGTGAAGAATTAGCTAATTGCCATTTTGTTACCTGTGTCCTGTTTGTCTTATAGATTTTTGTGTCCCTCTTTCTCTCTCTTGTTTTCTTTCTTTTCTTTCTTTCTTTACATTTTGTTGAGTTTTTGTATTAACATGCTTTGATTCCTTTCTCTTTGTGTGTGTGTTTATAACCTCTATAGATATTTTTGTTGTTACTTTGGGACTAAAATAAAATGTCTTGTTGATATAATATCTATTTTCAGATGATAACAGCTCAATCACACATAAAAACTCTACTACTGCCTCCCCACAGACTTCATATTGCTGATGTCACAATTTACAGCTATTTATTTTGTCCATCCATTGACACATTTTTAGTTATTTTCAGTCATTTTTTTCTTTTGAATTTATACTCCAGAGTGACTTATCTACCACCAATACAATAATACACTAGTCTACATTTCTCTATATATTAACCTTTACCAATGAGTTTTGTACTTTCTTACGCTATCTCATTGTTGTTTGGCATCCTTTTATTTCAACTGGAAAAAGTCACATTAGCATTTTTCGTAAGGCGGGTCTAGTCGTGACCAACTCCCTGAGCTTTTGTTTGGGAATGTCTTTATCTCTCCTTTATTTTTGAAGAATGTTTTTGCTGAGGTTAGTATTCTTGATTGGAAAGGTTTTTTCAGCATTTTGAATATATCGCCACACTTTCTTTTGACCTGCAGAAAAAAATCTGCTAATAGTCATGGGAGTTTTCCTATATGTGACAAGCTGCTTTTATCTTGCTGCTTTCAAAATTCTCTTTGTCTTTGACTTTGACAATTTTAATATAAAGTCTATTGATGTGTATTTCTTTGGATACATCTTATTTGAGACTATTTGAGTTTCCTGGATTTGAGTGTTCATTTTGTGTCACAGATTTGGGAGGTTTTCAGTTGTTTGGGGGTTTTTCGTATATGATTTCTGGTTCTCCTTCTCTCCTCTCTCTCTCCTCCCCCTGAAAGTATCTTGATGCGCATATAGGTCTGCTTGATGTTATCGGATAAGTTCCTTCAGCTTTCTTCATGCCTTTTTTTATTATCGTTTTCTCTTTTGCTCCTTTGACTGAATAATTTTCCATGGCCAGTCTTTGACTTCACTGATTCTTTCTTCTACTTGGTCTAGTCTGCTGTTGAAGCTCCCTAGTAAATGCTTTAGTGCAGTTAACATACTGTTAAGCTCCAGGATCACTGTTTGGTACCCTTTGACATTTTCTATATCTTTGTTGAAATTCTCATTTTGTTCATGCATTATTTTGCTAACCTTGGTGAACATACTTTATGGCAGTTATTTTAAATTCTCCATCAGGTATATCATATAACTCAATTTCCTCTAGGTTAGCTTCTGGAACTGTATGTTGTTCTTTTGTTTGGAACATATTTCCTGTTTCTTCATTTTCCCTGACTCTATGTTGGAGTCTTACACATTAGACAAAACAGCCACCTCTTTCAGTCTTCATAGATTGGCCTCATACAGGAGAAGACTCTCTCACCAATCAGCCTTGCTAGGGATTCTAGGAGCCTTTTTAACCTTTGTGTACATTCAATCCCCTTTCTTTGCTTTCTTTGTTCTTAGCAGCCCCCAGGCATCTAGAGTGCACTAAGTCCTGTCAGCACTTCAAGAGAAGTGGTACTGAAGTCAGTTCCAGGGACGGGCTCCAGAAAAGTTGAATCACTGTACACTCTGTCAAACTCTTTCTCTTCCTTGGGAGAATCTAGGATCTGGTTTTTTGTTGTTGTTGTTGTTGTTGTTGTTGTTTTCCTCTTCACTCTTTGCTAATCCAGAGAAGGGGCTATGAGAAGTAGATAAATGCTAGTTTAAACCATCATCTTTATTTTCACTGACCCCCAGCTGGGGCTCCCATCAGCACTCAAAACAGGCTAGACAGAAGTCAGTCCTCTGGGTAGTTCCAAGAAAATTGAAGTCATTGGACATGTGATCCACTTATTTTCCCCTCCAGAAGAAGCTTGGAGGTAGGATTTTTCGTTTGCTGTCTCTGTGCTGAGGGGATATAGGGTCATGGTGACTGCAAGCCCACACTGACATTTCTGTTCTCCCTAACTTCAGTCAGACTAAATTATGCTGGGTCACATAAGCACCGTGGGTTGGACTAGACAGAAGCCAGTTATTTGGGAAGCCTCTGAAAGAGTTGGGGACTTGGACATGTGGTCAACCACTTTCTATCCCTAGGGAGAAGCTTGGAGTTAGGACTTTACCTCCCAAGTCTATGGAGCTCTGTCAGAGGTAACGATTACAGCAAAGCGGTATATCAAATTTCCCTACTACTCTCAGTGTGGGTAGTGTTGTGATCACCTGATTTACAAATTCTCAGCTAGTTTCTGAATTTCTCACCAAATGAATTTGTCTGTGAATTGTTGAATCACGGTGTTCATGGAGGGAAAGAAGGTATGGGGCTTTATATTTTGCCATCTTGCTAATGTCCTACCACAATTTTAAATGTAGTTTTGTTTTGTTTTTCTACTCGTCAGTTACACTTTTAGCATTTAATTCTATGTATTTATAGAAATAGATCAAGATACACAAACAATAACATTTATTATAATTTGCAGTAGGAAAAATATGAAACAAACACACGTACATAAGAATGGAAGTTGTTTAATACAATACATTATTTTCATAAAATAAAGTACTGTGTTTATATTTAAAAATAAGATAGCATTATATATGATAATATTTTAAAATCTTTATGAATTACTATTTAATAGTTAAAAATTAAGGTTCAATATAGGGTAATTTTATTTAAGATTAGTGTGATTTCATTTAAGAATACAAAAAGGACATTACATATATGGGTTTATGCTAAAATATTTGCACTGTCTCTGAGGATGCTTGTGAAATTGTTAACTGTGGTAATAGTTACTGAAAATGATTAGGAAATTAGATAAGAAGACATACTTTTCATTGGGTGCCTTTGTTATACTATGTGCCTGATAAATACCTGCTATACATGTATTGTAAACATTAGATTTGAACTTGTAGCTGTCTTTGACAAGTAGCAGATGTTCAACAACTGCCCATTTCCTTTACCTTACATGTATGTTCAGTCACAGAATTCATTCAATACTTCGACAGACTTTTTTTTCCAAAAATGTTTATTTCAACTTAGAAAACGCATAAACTGTGAAAAATGATCAAATCTATATTGCTATTCCACGTATTTAATTTGCACAGCTAGCATTTGTACTACCTGCACATATATTTTATTGTTTTGTTTTCTAGATTCATTTGAGGTGCTAAAAATATAATAAATTTGTATTTTAAAGATTTTTTTCTCTTAAAACAGTTTTGAGTTTAGACTGGAGTGTATGTTTCACACAGGAATTTTAAAAATTGTCTTACTGATATTATTTCTTTAGGTAAAAACACCAAGTAGCTTGATGCCAATGTCAATTCAGCATGACTAATGAGAAAATAACATCCCATCTCACCTCCTAATGGTCTACTTAATACAAAATAAGAGCGTCCTCACCAAATCCACACAGGAGAGGAAAGGAGAGGAGAGCAAGGAGAGAGGAGGGAGGATCTGCAGGGACTAAAAGAAGAGTGGGGAAGGAAGAGGAGGCTAGAGGAGAGAAAGGGGAGAGCAGAGGCCACCATGATATAGGCCAGAACAGAAGTCAGAAGTGTGTTAAAATGTGACTCATCCCATCTGCACTGACTTTTGCTATACATGAATTATCACCTTTCTACTTTACAATATTTCCACTGATTTAAAAAATCAATTTTTAAGTATTTAGTCTGACTTGGATGACCTGTCAGGAATCATGATCTAAATGACCTCATCTGGCCAGGCACGGTGGCTTGCCTCTGTAATCCCAGCATTCTGGGAGGCCGAGGCAGGCAGATTACCTGAGGTCAGGAGTTCAATATCGACCTGGCCAACATGGTGAAACCCCGTCTCTACTCAAAATATAAAAATTACAAAAATTATCTGGGCATGGTGGTGCATGCCTGTAATCTCAGCTACTCAGGAGGCTGAGGCAGGAGAATTGCTTGAACCTGGGAGGTGGAGGTTGCAGTGAGCTGAGATCGCGCCACTGCACTCCAGCCTGGGCAATGGAGCAAGACTCTCTCTCTCAAAAAAAAAAAAAAAACCTCATCAGTGTATTTATATGGCAACCTCTGAAAACCAAATATTGTTTAGCATTAAGCTATTCCCACATGCTAAAAAGAGATTTAGACTCTATAGCTGTGGACCATGATGCCATGTGTCTACTGCCAACTGCCCTTCATGGCAACAAGAGAGGCACTGTTAAGGCAGCTTGGGTTCCTCGGGAGCAGGTCTATAGAATGCTTTTCTGGAATGCAGGTGTTCAAGCCTTGTAAATACACAGGGCTTTAATAAAACCTGAAAGCTCCTTTGGGACTATGTACGGCTGGAAGTTTCAACTAAACCTATGCTTAAGGCATGCTCAGGCAAGGGGAACATTTACAAAGCAATACGTTGAAACCCTTTTATACATGGATACAACCTGATATGGAAATATTACAGAAACCTACTTGTATACTGTTAGGACTGGAAGGGAAAAAACGACCCATAAAGGAAACCTTAAACAAAGTGCTTTCATTTAGTGATGAGTAAGCAGAGTTTTACTGACTTGCTTAAGTTGATACAACAAGTTACTATATCATATTTCAGAAAAGAACCTAGGTCTTTTCACTCTTAAGAAAGTTGCATGAAATGAACAAAAGGATATCCACTAATGGAAACATTTATTACTTGTAATAAACTACTTGTAATAAAGGTGACATGAACACTTAGAATAATCAAATCTAGAACCAATCCTTAATCTCGTTTAGGCCATTTGACTCTCTCTCCCACCAATCATTCATTAGGGCCAAATTACTAATCTGAATTCACTCATCTTCTTTTCTTCATGAATTCAGCAAACTCTTAAGGAATAGAGAAGGGTTTCAAAACACTAGAAACTCAAGGGCAAATGGCATGGTTGTAAACCATGAAAATGGTAACTGCTGGAGGTATGTGTGGCTTGCTATTGCAACACAGCAGAGAAGGACCTTCATTTAGACAGGTGATGTCATAAAGGCTTCTTGGGAGGTACATTTTAGCACACCTTGAAGAGCAAGTAGGAAATAGCATTAGACCAGGGAGAAGGACACATTCAGTGAGAGGGAATAACATATGCAGTTACTTGGAGAAATGAGAAGTTTCATGAGAACAGACTGCAGCAGGAGTTGCAAAAGTGTAATCTTAAGTGACAGGGCTAGAAAGGCAGATGCAGAATATACAGAGCTTTGGCTGCCATGCTGGATTTGAAGGTTGACTGGGAGACTTCTGAAACAGTCTCTCTGCAGCCGTGTGAAAGATGAAACAAAACAAGTACAGGGGCATCTTTCCAAAGACCACCAAAGATAAGTGAGACATTATCAGTACATGATCTGAGGCTATCCAGTGAGTGTGGTTAGAGAGGAAAGGAGAGTTTTGAGAATTATGTAAGGCAAAGAAAAACATGTGAGTAGCAATCAAGTCTTCTTGCTGTCAGCAACGCATTTCTGAAGTGGAATATAGAGTGACAGTGGCTAAGCCAACACTCTTCATTTTCCCTCCTTGTTCTCCCTGGGATATAGAACTGAAAGAGTTGTTTAGCCTTGGCAATTTTCTGAATCTAGTCATATCTACCATGTGATATTTCCTCAAAGTTTACAGTGCTTATGAAATTTTGCATTTTATCACCTTTGTACATTTTTTAAAGAAAAGTCATGGGACAGAAAATTATTTCATTATCCAGTTACCATTTTGATGTGAAAGTCATCATTTATATTTTTCTTAATCTTTTATTTTATTTTATTTAGATGAAGTCTTGCTCACTCACCCAGACTAGAGTGCAGTGGAACGACTGTAGCTCCCTGCAGCTATGATCATAGCTCAATCTCCTGAGATCCAGCAATCCTCTCACCTCAGCAACTACGGCTACAGGAATATCTCCACCATGTCTGGTTAATTTCTATATATATATATTTTTTTTTTGTACAGACAAAGCCTCGTGATGTTGTCCAGGCTGGTCTTGAAATCCTGGCCTCAGGAGATCCTCCTGACTTGGCTTCCTAAAGTACTGAGATTACAGGCATGAGCCACCATGCCCAGTCATATTTTCCCTAACCTTTCCTAGGACCACCTCTTGGACCTTATTTTCAGTGCCTATTGTCTGGACAAAAATCTGATATGAATTTATATTTCTAGCATAGCACCTTAGATAATGTATTACCTTCTTTTTTTGGAGGGAATGTTTTTGGGACATGAAGATCCTTGCAATATGTTCCTTCCAAACCTCTCTACTAGAAAAATAGCTACATGGAAAGCATAACAGTTTTATACCAGAGAGATTTTCTCAGATCCTCAGCATCAGGAAGCCCAGAGCAATGGTGTGATCTACCTTTATTCCCTGGGTAGAGCCGTGGGGTAGATATTTGAGTGTATTAATTTTCACACTAATTGACCCTCATTTTCATTCATTCAAGTTCATTTCTATTTTTTAGAAAAATCCTTCCACGTTTATGTAAGTTATCTAAAATCCTTTCTGGATGCAGTAGGGTATGAATTATGAAATGGACTCCATAAACTGTAGCAGTCAATAAATATTATAACTATTAATTGTTTTAATCATAGAATATGTAGACAGCACCCAACCAGAATAAGAGCAAAGGTGACAAACCTCGGTCATGCTGCCGTGTTGGGCATCCACTGTGCTATTAGAGGAAGTACTTCTTCCCATTCTGCTACACGGAAGTAATAAGATGCCAGTATTGAAGTATCTTCCAAAGAAATATTCTAAACTGAATGGAATGATTAAATTAGCTGAGTTTGCTGAGGTTATCCAGGCTTCCCTAATTAGTAACACATCTGCTCTTCTCCTTAATGTCTAAACCTGTCTCAGTTTAATAGGGTTACAAGTGTTATCAATAGGCTTTCTCTCTTGAGTTCACATGAAAATAAAATTTATCCTTTGCTAAATCAGAGTGTAAATAACTAATTCCTATACTGCTGTGAGGACTGGTTGAGGAACTAGAGACAAGGGATAAACTGATATTGTACTCTTCAAAAAATAAAAAGTATTAAAATTAGTATATTTGCCTGCTAAGATAAAGTATCCTAGAAGAGCCTTTTCAGAATCACCGAAGCTCTAACTTGAAAATAAAACAATTAGCTGGAGATTTTTTCTCCTTCTCTTCCCCCTACCCTACTCTCTTGCTTTTAAAACAATTAGTTTCTCTAGCGGATGATGCGGTGTACCACAAATATGTCCCCCCTCCAGAACTGAGGTATTCATTTTCCCAGCTACTTAGCATGTTGAGGGTGAGACTGTGAGCTAAGCACCTCTTCAGGAATTGAGCTCAGCCGAAAACTTCTCAAAGGCGACAGTAGAAGCCAGGAGAAATGGAACCACATGTCAAAGTGTTGAAAGCAAATAGCTGTCAATCTAGAATCCTACAACCAACTACATGGTCATTCAAGGATGGGAAAAGCTGAAGAATTTCAAATAAGCAAAGAGTAAGAGAAGTTGCAATTAATAGATACTCACTGAAAAAAAAAAAAAAAACTACTAAAGAAGATATTTCAAGGAAAAGGAAATTGAACCCGAAAAAAGAGTGAGATGCAAGAAAGAATGAATGGTAACAAACATGTTAGAGAATCTGTACAACACAGTAATCATTAACAACACATTACAGCATAGGGAATACAGCAGATATGCGGAGCAGCAGCATCACACAAAATGGTGGAAGGTGATGTAACAAAGTACTCTGAGATCCCTGAGTCAACTGGGAGGTGAAAACAGAACATGAGTAACTTCAGACCTAGGTGCATTAAAACCATAAGGATAACCACTAGCATATACCGAATGTGTAACTTTTAGACCAGTAGTGAGAAATAAAATGGACCTTGATCAATCCATCACAGAGTATAAAAGAAGAAGACACAGATAGAAATAGAGATAACATAAAGGCTGTGATGAACCCTAGGATCCCCCTTTATGACTGAGCTTTTCATTCCCACAGGGACCAGGAATGTTGGTCATTGATGGCCAATCCTTGAAAGGAGATACTGTGTTCAAGTTTACACCTTCTCTCTAGTGACAGCCACCTCCAGTGACTGGTCAAAGCAGGTGGGTGATTGCACAGCTTCCTTACCTCAAGATGAAATAAATCATCAGAGTCATCTGAGCTCTTGAGCTTCCGCATGGGAGAAGCTGAGACTTTTGCTGCAAATGCATCATAGTTCAGTTCTTCTCTTTGCCCAGTCCTGCCTCCTTAAGTCTTTTACATGTATTGATCATGACAGCATCCCCCAATATAGCTCCTGCATATAAGTTTCTATCTTAGACTTTTTTTTATTTACCGAGGACCCTGGTCTAAGACAGTTATCTCATACATGCTAGGCAACAGAATAAAAGCATGAGCAGAAGATAGGGTATAGCAAAGGAATTTCAAAGCTAATGTCAGAAAATGGTTGTAGATTCTGAAGTGAGACTTGATACTTACACCAATGTGGCCTTATATAAACTCCTTGAGCCTCAGTTTTTTTCATCTGCAGAATAGGATCGATGTGGTAGTTAAATAGGAAGTGCTCAGTGGTGTTAGATAATATTATTCACTGCGTGTGAAAATATAATACTGAGAATATCAAAAGAAAAAAAAGCTAAAAGTGCAATGACTATGTTTTGCCTCAAAGACTTTGAAAGAGGTGATATTGAAAAATGAGTAGGACAGTATCAAACAGGAAAGAGTTGGAATATGCCAAGTAGAAGAATGAATATGAGCCCAAATGTGTGGGAAACTAAATAATTTGCTTGGAATTGTGTATAGATAGAAATGGTAGGAACTAGAGCTGGAAGGATTGGAGCTAGCCTATGCAGCTTGGATTTTATTCTGAGTTATGAGATCACAATGCCTTTATAAATAAATGTGTGAAGTAATCAGATTTAAATTTTTTTAAGGCGGTATCCTGACCCCAGTGGCAAGGATATATTGAGAAGCTAAGGAGAATCTAGAAGCCAAAAAACATACATAGCTTGCATTGGTCCGAGCTAAAGATGGGAACTGGCTGAACTAGGGCAGTGGCAGAAGAAATTGAGACTGGAAGACAGACTTTTAAAAACTCCAGAGGCAAAATGAAAGGCATTTAGGATGCATAGGTGAAAAGAAAGAAAGAAAGAGGAGTCAAGGACTGTCTCTTGAATGTGTTAACTTAAGTACGGCATTGAGAAAAGGGAAAGACAAATTTTATCTACAGCATGATCAGTTTTAGATATTAGATTAACAAAGAATTAAATAAGGAGACTAGAGTGAAAGAGGCTAAGTACAACTTCAAACAGAACAATACTGGAACAGTGGGGTCATTGTGCTAGAAAAACAGTCATCTGTCAGTGTGTCTGCAAAATGATTTTCTACCTGGTTAGGTTAGCATATGGAAAATGTGTGCTTCTTTTCTCATGGAAAAAGAACACTTAGCGCATAACTAGTCATCCTGCTTCATTCTGAATACCTGAATGTCGGTTTTCAATGGACAATTCAGACTGGTTTTCATGCACTGTTCACTGATAATTTATAATATGCACAAATAGTCTTCTCGATTAGATTTATATCCATGCATTTAAATTAAGATCCACTTAGACTGATGCCTCTGAGTCTAGCTGAAAAGATGCCAAAAGTAAGGCTTTTAAGTTTTCAGACTTTTGGGGATTAATTCATCCACCAGAAGCACAGTAATTCTATATGTCCAAGTTTGGATATATTTGCTCCTTCTGAAAGAAACAATGATGACACTATGCTGACTTTGAAAATGAATCAAATAGAAGGAAAGGCATCATGCAAAGCCAAATTGAGATTCATTTGCACATATTTGGGACTTAAAAGATTTTTGCCATCATTTGACTGGAGCCCTGTTGGAAACTATTTATGAGTCATTTCTAGTGGGCTTTTTAAGGGATACTCGGCTTTGAATTGCACAGAGCCCTGTTTTGCTTTCCCAGATCCTGAAACAGACGCCTGTCTTTCTATAATTGTCTCTGTCTCTGAAGCCCCTGTCAGCAGGACAACTGCAAAGCCATCTTCAAATCCAGTGAAAACATGAAGCCCAAGAAGAAATTTAGCACTTGAACTCTCAACTCAAATGGCTCAATGTAAAAGAAGGCAGACTAGAAAGAAATTTTAAAATTTCAACTGGATACAAAATCATTCATTCTTAACACCTTAAAATGGCTGCCTGTGAAAAGTTGTAACACTAAAATTGTTAATAGTATTCTTAAATATCAGATAGTTCCAGTTGCAAATTTATAGAAAATTTTAATCATATTTCATGACAAAAAAAAATGAGTGTTACTGTCAAATTGGATTTCTTACTACCTTCCACTCATTCAGCAATTGACCACCTTCTGGAAAGGTCGGGCTGTGCATCTGTGTTGAGGTTTCTCCAACTAATCAGCAAATATTCACTGAGGTCCTAGGGTGCTGAAATGTTCTTGATCAAAGGAAAGTAAAATGTTTTTATCATAAATGTATTGACACTTATGTTTCAAGAACAGCAGACTGTGTCACATAAAGACACTGTAAAATATGAAGCCATGTAGAACTATATACCTCAATCTTTGTATACCTGGGCCAAAATGAATCTCCGAGGACCAATATGTCCAACTACTAGTGCTGTTTTTAGCAATTCTAATTGTCCATTTTAAGCTTCTAAGCAAACTTCTTTTATTCTATATTTCTCTAAGTTTAAAAGTCTAGAATGAACAGCATCACATCAGTACATCTGTGAGATTTGAAACCTGTCCCCAAACTTTTTAAACATTTCTCCCATTGAGAGGTGGTGCCAAAGTCTCTCCTAGAATCTGAGCTCTCATTACCCGACCAACACAATACCAGTGGAGGTGACGCTGTGCCAGTTTCTAGGCCCAGGCATTATGAGCCTGGAAGCTTCCACTTACTGTTTCTTGGTATGCATTTTCTTGGAGCTCAGGCACAATGCTGTGAGGAAGCCAAGCTGCCCTGTGGAGATGCACATATGGAGGAAAACTCACAGGTAACCACTGTCCGGGGGAGTAAAGATGAGCTCTTCTCACTGAGTCCTCTAAATTGAGATTTGTGAGTAAAAGACAATCAAAATATCAAAATTATCAAAGACATTAAACCAAAACAACTTCTAGAGTTATATATATATATATATATATATATATATATATATAACTGATGTATATGTAATACATAAACATATATTATGTATGCACATATAATTACATTATATGTGATATGTGTATAATATATATTATATATACATGCTCTATAGTGAAATGTAAAACCCAATGAAGGGATTAATTAGCTGCTTAGATAAAACTGAAGAGAGGTTTCAAAAGCAAGAAATTAACTGGAAAATTTACATCAAATATAACATAAAAGCAAAGATGGATAGAAAACATGAAGGAAAGGTAAAGAGAAAGATTTATTATGAGAAATGAGGAACGAGCAGCATTTGAATTGATAATGGCTGAAACATCTAGATTTAAGAAGGGCACGCATTCTTCATTCAAAAGTTCATAGTGTAAATCCCAGCCACTTGGGAAGCTGAGGCGGAAGGATTGCCTAAAGCCAGGAGTTCACGTCCAACCTGGGCAAAAGAGCAAGACTCTATCGCTTAAAAAGTAAAAAGGCCAAAGTATTGCAAGCAGGACAAATCGAAGGAAGTCTATCCAGACTATGTTAGTCTAAGTACAAGCCATGAAAGACAAAAAGGAAATCTTAAAATTAGCCAGAAGGAAAACACAGTTGACCTACAAATGAACTGAAATTAAGCTGACAACCTATTTCTCAACATCTCAACAACAGTAATGAAAGACAAAAGACAGTGGTCAAATATCTTCTACATACTGAGAGAAAATAACTTTCTGTCTAGAATTGCATTCTCAAAAAACAATAATTCCAAAACTAAAAGTAATTTTAGGTAAACGAAAACAGAGAAGGTGTGTTATGAAGGAGAACACTACTTTCTCATTTGCAATATATCATTCATGGTAGGTTCCTCTAAAGGAAGTTAATTAGTATAATTCTAGGTTTTCCTTCGTCTCTTATATTAAGAAAATTGGGCTGGCATGGTAGCTCAACCCTGTAATCCCGGCACTTTGGGAGACCGAGGCAGGTGGATCACCTGAGGTCGGGAGTTCAAGGCTAGCCTGACCAACATGGAGAAACCCCATCTCTACCAAAAATACAAAATTAGCCAGGTGTGGTGGCAGGCATCTGTAATGCCAGGTACTGGGGAGGCTGTTCGGGAGAATTGCTTGAACCCCAGAGGTGGAGGTTGCCCTGAGCCAAGATCGCGCCATTGCACTCCAGCCTGGTCAACAAGTCCGTCTAAAAAAATAAATAAATAAAAAAGAAAATTTAGGCAAGTCCAAGGAAAACAACTTTATAAGGAGAGTTCTTCTTTATACTTGGGAGAGAGCTGCTCATACAAAGCATTTTTTCTTCAGCTCCTCCAAGGACAGCACATCTGCCAACCATCACACAGCCTCGTAATAAAAGAAATATTGTGCCCATTACATTTACCCAGGATTTCTTTTTCATCTTTCAGAACATGGGCAAGGAAAAGTATGCAAATCACTAGGAACCCTTGAAAAACTCCGGCCACCTACAGATCCTCACTAAAATAACGTGGCAGGGATAGACACAAAAAAGGAAAATGAGCCCAGAAGGGCCGGGCGCCGTGGTTCACGTCTGCAATCCCAGCACTTTGGGAGGCCAAGGCGGGCAGATCACCAGGTCAGGAGATTGAGACCATCCTGGCTAACACGGTGAAACCCCATCACTACTAAAAGAAATACAAAAAAATTAGCGAGGTGTGGTGGCAGGCGCCTGTAGTACCAACTACTGGGGAGGCTGAGGCAGGAGAATGGAATGAACCCAGGAGGCAGAGCTTGCAGTGAGCCGAGATCGCGCCACTGCACTCCAGTCTGGGCAACAGAGCCAGACTCCATCTCAAAAAAAAAAAAAAAGATAAAAGAAAAATGAGCCCAGGAAACTCTTGGATTCCAGAAAAACTGAATAAATTAAGTTATTAAAATATAGGTAAGAATAAACAAATATTGACTGTATAAGTCAATGTTATTAATAATAATGTTTAAAAATCTCCATAGATTTTAAGTTTAGACAATATTAGCAGCATAAAGTCTTTAGATTGTTGAGAGTAGATATTATTTAATTTAGATTTTATTAAGTATGTATTATAATGCCAATGACCAAGACCAAAAGAATTTTTAAAATGAATTATTATATCTTCCAAAGAATAGTGAAAAATAGAATGAGGAAAAAAAAATAAATCTAACCGAAGGCAAGAGAAAAACATTAGGCAGAGAAAAAAAGAGATGAGCAGAAAATACAAAATAAAAGGTAGCATGAATATTGAATATTATAAACATTGAAAATCTTCAACTATCATAACAGAAATACACCAGAATCAAATAAATACCCAACATTTGTGAAAATTAGAAAATATTTTGAACCAAATGAAAATGAAAGCACAAAACATCAAAATTTGTAGGTGGTCACAGAGGCACTGAGGAGACGCACCAAGAGAAGAAAGTACCAAGAAAATGGAGGCAAAGATCAAAGCCCCTACAAACTCCAAATCCCCAGGATCCTCAGGACTGTGAGGAGTTAAGACAGACACAAGGGTATCTCTCAGAGCCTCCAGGAGATGCCAACCCACACTGCTGACACCTTGACTTCAGGTTCTCACCGCCTGAATGCAACTGTGCCAGATTTGGTATAATCAGCCTGGGCAACAAGTGCGAAACTCCGTCTCAAAAAAAAAAGTATTAATATCAAAAATTAAAGTGGAAATATTACTACAGAGATGAAAGACATTAAAAGAATAATAAGCGAATGCCTGGGACAATTCTGTGTCCAGAAATTAGACATCTCAATTGAAATGGATGAGTTCTTTTGAAAACGTAAGTTAAAAAAACTAATTCAAGAAGAAACAGATAATTTGCCTACACCTGTGCCTATGACATAAGTTGAAATTGTAGTTGAAATTTCTCACACTTCAAACAACCCTTCTGGGCTAATGATGTTGCTGGATAATTTTACAGAACATTTAAAAAAGGAATAATATAAATTCTACACAATCACTTCCAGAAATTAGAAAAGAAAGCAAAACTTTCCAACCTATTTTATAAGGCCACCTTTTTCTACTACCAGTATCTACCAAAGACATCACAAGAAAACTTTGGATACAGTTTCCTCATTTACACAGATACAAAAAATCTTCACTGAACATTAACAAATCAAATTCAGCAGCATATAATAAAAATTCTATATTATGACTAAGTTGGGCTTATTTTGGAAATCCAGGGCGGCTTTAGTATTGGCTAATTAATGTAATTTTATATATTAGCACACTAAAGGATGAAACCCAAATAATCCTCCCAATGAAAGAGAAAAAGTACTTGACTCAACATCCATTCATGACAAATACTTTCAACAAAGTCAGAATTAGAGAGAATGCTCTTAACGTGATCAAGGGCTGCTACCAAGAAACTATAGCCAACACTGTAAAATCAAGAACAAGGCAAATATATCAACTCTCACATTCTTATTCACATCTCACTGGAAGTCCTAACAAGTGTAAATATGCAGTAAAAACAAATGAAAGACATATAGATTTAAAAAGAAAAAATAAAATTTTCTCCATTCACAAAAGATATCATTGTCTATGTGGGCAGTCCCAGAGAATCTCCAAGAAAGCACCTAGAACTCATCACTGAGTTTAGCAAAGTCACAGGATATCAGGTAAATAGACAAAAATGAACTCTAATGTTGTATAATAGCAATAAACAATTGGATTAAAAAATTTTAGGCCGGGCGCGGTGGCTCAAGCCTGTAATCCCAGCACTTTGGGAGGCCGAGACGGGCGGATCACAAGGTCAGGAGATCGAGACCATCCTGACTAACACGGTGAAACCCTGTCTCTACTAAAAAATACAAAAAACTAGCCGGGCGAGGTGGTGGGCGCCTGTAGTCCCAGCTACTCGGGAGGCTGAGGCAGGAGAATGCCTTAAACCCAGGAGGCGGAGCTTGCAGTGAGCTGAGATCCGGTCACTGCACTCCAGCCTGGGCGACAGAGTGAGACTCCGTCTCAAAAAAAAAAAAAAAAAATTTAAAACAGTACCATTTACAAAGCATAAAAATATAAAATATAGTAAAGGTTAAAACAATAATATCATTTAATGATAATGATGATGACAACAATAATAATGATAATAATAGAATTAGCTAACATTTAGGTAGTGTTCACTCTGTACTCACACAATTCTATGTAATTTACATAGATTAGCTCATGTAATTCACACATCCTTGTGCGGTAAATAGTATTATTCAACCAAGCACTCTTCTTGATTTACTGCTAAATCCTCCTTGAATCTTTAGATTTCATAAAGACTGTCATAAAATGTTGGGGGGTAGAAAATGTAGCCCATTTCCTACCATATCCATTTTATAAGTAAACATACAAAAACACTGGAAAATATATGCGATGTGCCTGATGTTAAACAGTAAGAGTGAAACCAAGGTTTGAACACAAGCACTCTGATTATTCTCTCTGCTCTTATTCAGTATGATATGCCGCCTTCATTCAGTCACCTTATCTGTCTTCTGAACCTTGCCCACATGGCTTCAAATAGTATCTTCATTCAGATCCCTTCATTTAAATCAAATTAATGAGTGTTGTTTTGTGCCAGAACCCTGAATAATACATTTCAACAGAACCAAGTACCTGAAGAATACTCCCAGTATAATGTAATTTTTACAAATTTAAAACACAAAATTAAATAATCCATTGTGTGATTAAATAATCATATGGGGTAAAATTACAAAGAAAATGCAGGCAATGTTTTAAAAACTATCAATTCAGGAGTGTACTCACATAAAGGTGGGGATGGGGAATGGGATAAGGATGTACCAGCACCTCCAATGTTAATCATTCATTTCTGGCCGGGAGCAGTGGCTCACACCTGTAACATCAGCTCTTTGGGAGGCTGAGGCAGGCAGATCATGAGGTCAGGAGTTCAAGACCATCCTGGCAAATACAGTGAAACCCCGTCTCTACTAAACATACAAAAAAAAAAAAATTAGCTGGGCATGGTGGCAGGTGCCTGCAATCCCAGCTACTCGGGAGGCTGAGGCAGGGGAATCACTTGAACCCGGGAGGCAGAGGTTGCAGTGAGTCAAGATCACGCCACTGCACCACTGCACTCCAGCCTGGGCAACACAGCAAGACTCCATCTCAAAAAAAAATAATAATAATCAATTTCTTCAATTGGGTGATGGAAGGTTCTACTTTCATCCTTTTATTTTATAACATACTATTATGTAAGTATCATGGTTCTGTACTACCTAATAAAAATAGAAAACTCCCACATCCCAGATGTGA
This sequence comes from Piliocolobus tephrosceles, assembly GCF_002776525.5. Taxonomy (NCBI): domain Eukaryota; kingdom Metazoa; phylum Chordata; class Mammalia; order Primates; family Cercopithecidae; genus Piliocolobus; species Piliocolobus tephrosceles. The sequence goes on from NC_045442.1 coordinate 95,271,288, forward strand.
TATAATTTTTACGTTAACAGTATAAAATTAATGTAAAGATGACTAGTTCATTGGTTTAATAAATATTGATTGAATATCTACTATGTCCTATGCATGGTTCTAGGTACTGAGGATTCAGCATCCTGGGGTGGGGGACACACAAAACAATAAGCAATAAATAAGTAAATTATACTGTGTATCAGATGGTAGTACGTGCTATGGAAATTACGAAGCAAAGGGACAGCGTCTTTACTGGTGATGTATAATGTAGTCTCTACTGGTGATGTTTTAAAGGCAGGTAAATACAAAATTATTAACTTAGATGACAGAATGAATAAGAAGGGCGGGAATAAATTCAATCTGTAAAGACAAAGCAATTAATTTTGGTATATTTATTTGGAACAATTCACTTTACTACATAGGCTTATTTTTGCTAGTGGTTTTTCACTCCATTTTCTTGAGAGAATATAAAATCACTAGCAAATAATATGTGTTACAAATTGAGGTGTAGCAGGTCAAAGTGAGACAAAAATCAAGATTTTATGGGTTATTCCCAAAGGGGTAGGTAGGAATCACTCACCTAACAAGTGTCTATTGATGGTTGTTGAACACGAGGCCCTGTAATAAGCACTGAAGATAAAGTGACCCAGCAAAAATGGCAGTTTCAGACCTCAAAACACTTACCTTCAAATGGCAGAGTGAGACATTAGTTAAGTAATTACATCCAAATGCAAAACCATATGGAGAAGTACATTCGGCTAAGATGGCATATGATCGCAAGATTACCTAATTGGGGAAGACAAGGCTTTCCTGTAGCAGGGACACTGGACCTGAGGTCCTGGGAAAGGGTAGAAAGAAGGAAATGGTTGAGCAGGACCAGGGGAAGGGACTGAAAGCAAGCCCTGTGCATGGGATGAGGAGTGCTCAAAGTCAGGCTGGAGATGTGGAAAGGGGATCCTGCACCATTCAACGTGAGCACCAAGAGTGCAAAGACCCTGCCTAGAATAGCGCAGGGCACAAACAGGCACTCCATGAATAGTCATTAAGTAAGTGAAGGGCCACACAGAGCTCTGCACCCTTGACTCATGATGGCTTTTCCTTTATTTTAATAGAAAGGTGCTTGGGGAAGGGAAGTGATAGGATCAGATTTGCTTTTCCCAAAGACTACCCTGGTGTAGTGTGGAGAATAAATTGGGAACAGGCCTGAGAGCACAGATCTTGAGTCCTCTGGAGTCTCCACTTGAGTCCAGATAAGTGACAAAGTGGCAGCATCGTAGTGGAGGCACAGTGAAGAGAAGTGGACAGACACAAAGACATGCAGAAGATCAAGTGGGCAAAATTTAAGGATGAATTTGTACTATCCATCAATCAGAAAACCTAGGAGGAAGGACTTTTTTTCAGCACCACACATACCCAATATCTTATTAGCACAATAAAGGTTAACTTTTAAAAACAGGAAAAGAAAGGGAGAAAAAAAAGAAATCAAGATAGTATGAAATGGTAATTCACAGAAAAACGCTTGGTGGCCTTATAAGTCTTGCTGAGGCAGAACTCCTTCTAGACTCCATGATTACATTATACTGAACAAGCATCTTCAATAGATTGCTCATCACTCACCAAAATTTGTGACACTGTCTTGTCAAGTAGTTTCTCCCTTCACCACACAACAGTGGGGAAAGATGAAAATTTCCCCACTTGGATGAGCATTCAAAGTCAATGGCATCTTTTACCCATTCTGACGTATAGATTCCATCTAATCCAACAGATGGTTCCCTCAAGAGTGAAAGCACATTTACTTCTAAGTAATAGGACTAGGACTCTAACCTCTGGAAAAATAAGACCTTCACTTAAAACACTAGATAATACAAATCCGACTCATTAGTGGACAAAACAAACATACTTAGCAAAAGAGTGCAAAGCCTTGGTTTTTCACATCTTATTTCCAGCAGTCAAAATACATACACTTTGGTACTAATCTAATAATTTTCACCCAGGGGCTGACAATATATCTTACTGTGTTTCAAATAAATAGCAGACATAGTCCGCAGGCTGTCACATCATGCTGCAGAGCAAACAGGGTTATGACTGTACTCAGAAAAATAAAATAGCACCCAAGGAATGAGTTCGGCAGCAGAGGCACCTACAAGTGCAAATCTGTCAAAAGCCTCAGGAAGCACAAGTCCACAGTTATTATTTTATTGGGTTGACTATCTTGGGGGATTAGAGCTAAAAACTTTATACCTCAAGGTTTTCTAGCTTAAATCAATTGAAATCCCAAATAATCTTTTTTAAAAAATCAGAAAACAGATTGTGTTGTCCTAATATTCAAAGTTATTTATCTGAGAAAGCAATTATTACTCTGCTTCATGCAAACATTGAACTCCTTGTTAATAACCAAATCGTTTCTCAAGAGATGTAAAAACTTAGAAAGCTGAATTCAACCAGCCTGACTAACATGGAGAAACCCTGTCTCTACTACAAATACAAAATTAGCCTGGCGTTGTAGAGCATGTCTGTAAATCCCAGCTACTCGGGAGGCTGAGGCAGGAGAATTGTTTGAACCTGGGAGGCAGAGGTTGTGGTGAGCCCAGATTGTGCCATTGCACTCCAGCCTGGGCAACGAGAGTGAAAATTCATCTAAAAAAAAAAAAAAAATGCTCGATTCAATTGAGAATTATTCACAAACGTTGATAATCCTAATTGACTATAGCCAAATGCAAATGCATGTGAGCGGAAACACGGAACTCTCATCTTTAGAGATTTTATCTTGAAACAGGTAAGGTGAGTAGGTCACTTCTGCATCTTTTGACTAGCAAATGTTTAGATATAAACCATCATGCAGCTCTAGTGTCCAATCCTATCAACAATTCAATCACCGTTCTCTGTGATAGCTCATCAATATTTCTACAGCGAACACTACTTTCAATATGTAAGCCAGTCAAGTTATAAAATATTTTCTCCCATGATCATGTGATAATCAATAAGAAAAAGTGTCTAAAAGCTTTGCAAGTTATTATTAGTCTGGTAAACTCGGAAAACTGATAACTTTTTTTCTGTTTTTGTTTGGTTGTTTGGTTTTCTTCTGCATCTTTAATGTTTTCCTGTCCCTAACATAGGCTATAATTCACAAGCACTGAATTGCTCTCTACCTTTCTGGTGTTTTTTTCTCTAGCAGAGAATGAATAATCCATATACATAGTTAATTAAGGATTCCATAAATTACAACCTCATGATAGTTTTGGATATAATTGTTTTAATTATTTTTTTCTTCAGAACACTAATGAATACAAATGATTAGCCAATATTTAGGGAGAAAAAAGCAGAAAACCACATAAAACCAATATAGTGAGATCTAATTAATTCACACTAATTATTACAGGAAATGCACAGTTTGAATAAGTAGAAAACATGAATTATGAAATATTTTCAAAAATGTATACTATTAGTTTTTACAATTACGTTTGTATTATTTTAATACAATTTAATAATATAATTACAGTTGTATTATTTTAAATCTGGTAACAAAATAGTGCCTGTCTGATATTTTTGAGGACGACAGAACATTTTATAAAATTGGCTAATGTAGGGGTTCCATAGGATTGGAAACTGCCTTTTTTGAGTTGTATTGGATATGACCAGCATTACTGCCTTGACCTCTTCCAGTTCTGTGGCTGGACAGATTCTGCATATCAGTCTAGTCTTTGTGTTTTGTTAATAAAGCAAATTATTTTACACATTAATACTAACTTTTGTTCTTTAACCATTTGTAGGAGAGAAAATAAAACGAAAGACAAAAAGCAAAAGACTTTTAGCTTATCAGCCCAACAAAAACAGCAGGGCTGGATTTGGCCAGTGAGTCATAATTTCCTAGTAGTTATCAACTTTTACATATACCTTTGTATACAATTCTACCACAGTAGAAACATAAAAGACAAAAACACCCCAAAGGATTGAAAAAATGTGAAAGATGATATTTAATGGCTAAATATAAGTGTACATATCAGAGCTGCTGAATTTTATTCAACGTATGTGGATATTATTCAGATATTTGTGTGTTTTCTGAATGAAGAAGATAAACACTTGCTTACCAGCAGTTGTAATTTTACCAAACTATTTTAATCCCTTAGAAACATTCCTACGCAGTATCTTCCTGATACACTTAGTATTTTTAAAGCAAAAAAAAAAAAAAAAAAATGCCTATTGTATACTTCATTCTGTGAAACTCAAATGAAACTCACTTTGATGGGGAATGTATTAGTGTGTTTTCACTCTGCTGTCCTCTGCAACCGTGACTCGGACCTTGAGTTTTGGCAGAACCAGTTGGAAAATGGCATAGCTCTGCCCTAAGAGGAGATGCTCAGGACTTTCCAATGGTAGTGTCACACACTCACATGTATCTGGTCTGTTTTATTGAACCTTGCTTTACAGGAACAATAGGTAAGCCTCTCCCCAATACGAGTCTCTGGAATTTATAATCTCACATAGAATAGAAACGATTTCACAGAAATAATTGGTGTGTGGCATATGCAATAGAGCTGTATAAGCTACAGATTAAAACTATCTTTGATGGTTTTTCACCTGAATAGCTCTACTCCCTCTACACACATACCCACACCCCCCACCCCCAACACACACACACGTTGTTAAAATGAAAATGTTAGGCTGGGTGTGATGCCTTAACCCCAGCACTTTGGGAGGCCGAGGCGGGCAGATCACTTGAGGTCAGGAGTTCAAGACCAGCCTGGCCAACATGGTGAAACCCCATCTGCACTAAAAATAAAAAAAATTAGCTGGACGTGTTTGCTTGAACCCAGGAGGCGAATGTTGCAGTGAGCTGAAATCATGCCACTGCATTCCAGCTTGGACAACAGAGAGAGACTCTGTCTCAAAAAAAAAAAAAAAAAGAAAGAAAAAAAAAGAAAGTTATGATGCTTGGAGATTAAGTGACCTGGCAAAGGTTATAAAACTAACAAGTGGCAGGCGCTGGGGGGACTTGAGTGTAGTGCTCTCCAGATCTGTGTCGTGAGGACCCATTCTGAGCTTGAACAGTTGCTGGTGTTCACCCTCTAGATTTGCACTGGGTGACATAGGGTCATGCTGTGGGTCCCTCTCTTCGCTTCACTTTGCAGTGACCTGTAGAACACATGTTGATGAACTTTAATTCTCTTCAGAGCATTCACACAAATCTTGATTTCTGATGCACCTTGAAAAGACGTTGGAAGGTGCAAATCAATTTACTAAACCTATAGCCAAGTTTCTCCACTTCCTCCTGCATCACTGAAAAGAAATAAAAGCACTTTAGAGCATTACGGTGGCCCAGATGCATTGAAATATCTTAATTTTCAGCTACAGCTTGATGAAATATCTAGACTTCTAATTGCATTTGTCCCCTGAATGTTTACTCATGTGGTTATTAGGGGAAACATACTAGACTTTAAATCAGGTGGTTGAGTAGAACCACTAAATAAAATGCTGCTGGTCTGTTATTACATCAAAGAAAATAAATTGAGCAGACTTTTGCTGGGCAAATGAATATATTCCAACAATACTGAATGCAACATTGAACCTGGTATGGGCCTATTATCTACAATAGAAAACAAAGGTATTTTTGTTTCCAATGTTTGTGGTATTGAGAATGTCTTGATTATAAAAAATAAGACTAGATCAAAAACAAGAAGAAGCTTCCTGTCATAGACCTCTGTATAGATTTAATTACTGGAAATTATCAGTAACATAATAGGTCATTTGAAGAAGCCAAAATGTATTATGTGCATTCATTTCTAAAGTCATCTAATGAGATAATTCTGTTCAACAAGGAGATCGTTCTATGTCCCTGTGGTATTTGAGAGGCTAAAGCAAAATATTAACTACAAAGGGAGGTGGAACTGGATTCAATTCCTATATCTACCTCTTACAATCTGAGCAGGAATGAGTTACTAAAAATCAGTTTGCTCAGTTTTCTTGTCTAGGAACAGAAATAATAAACCTACTTAAGATGAGTGTTGTGAGGGCTAGATATATTAAATTTAATACAATTGGACAATTAAAAAGCTCTCCATTAATGATAGCTGAATTTATTAAATGACTATGTGCCAGATGCTAAAATCTCATTTAATTCTTAATTAATTTAACTCACTCAATTCTCACAATGATTCTACAAATTTAGCTATAATTTTCATCCACATTTATAAATGATGCTATGAGTATTGAATTTCAAGGGAGGCAGGGATAGTACTTACTCAACTTAGTAGAGCCAGTGAAGGGAGAAGCCGGGGATTAACTTTGGTGATCTGAAACCTTTGTCCTCCTTGCACCACCACTGTGTCTAAGTACCAAAAAGTAAGATCTTCTGAAAAGATCAGTATAATCAAAAATTCATTTATCCGGAGCTTTCAGTAATCTCCACAACTACTTCGAAGCAGGGGATAGTCAGCTCCCTCACATGATACCATTCCCATGCAGCTGTCTACCATGATGGTGCCAACCCTAAAACGCAGGGCAGCACGTTATCCTGGCACTTGACCTTTTCAGTGAAGGGCACATAGATCATCAGGTTTGCACCATACAAAAAAGAGAGACACTGGAGAAAATATCTACTAATAACCCCCATTAATTTCTGCACTGGACAAGTCTTGTAACACAGAGTAAGAAAGACTGATTCTATAGCCCAGCGATTTTACAATGTATGGCTAATCACCAAGATAATTGTTTTTCTTTTTTCTTTTTTTTTTTTCTTTTTTTTTTTTTTGAGACCGAGTCTTGCTCTGTTGCCCAGGCTGGAGTGCGGTGGCCGGATCTCAGCTCACTGCAAGCTCCACCTCCCGGGTTCACACCATTCTCCTGCCTCAGCCTCCTGAGTAGCTGGGACCACAGGCACCTGCCACGAGGCCCGGCTAATTTTTTTTTTGGTATTTTTAGTAGAGATGGGGTTTCACCGTGTTAGCCAGGATGGTCTTGATCTCCTGACCTCATGATCTGCCCACCTCAGCCTCCCAAAGTGCTGGGATTACAGGCGTGAGCCACCGTGCCCGGTCAATAAATGTTTTTATGCAACAGGAATTGCTTTCCTACAAATTTATTTTTTTCTTTTATGTAAAGTTAATTTTCAAAAGCAGATATAAGACAGAGGTATGCTAAAATCAATCAAGTAAATAAAGAAGGGACTAGTTCACGTAGGTTTGGGTGAGATATTGTCAAGAAGCAGATAAGAAAGATAATTTATGAGTTTGGGATTATTTAAGCTGAGGATATGTGTGCTTTCTAAAATAAAATTAAGTAAAGAAAGGGGATCAGAGAAAAGGAGAGAATAAGGAAAAGATTAGAAAAAATAAGTGGAGAAGTAGGAAAATACAGCGAAAACAGTCCAGAGAAAGTCAGAAGAGAGAAAAAGAGAAAGAAAAGAAAAGAATGAGTTCTACCAGGATAAAATCAGCAGCTTTTAATTGAAGTACCCTGGTTCTGAAATTCCTGGGAGAAGATGACTATTAATCAGGCCAACTCTGGCTGCTGAAGTTCATACTTTTTTTTTTTAACATTCTGAGCATCTATTTTTTAATGGATTTCTAAAATTTAGAAACAATTTTTCAACATACACTTAATGGTAATACACGCAAAATGCTTTTATATTTGGAGTCATTTTCCAGTTCATCAAAGTGTTCTCCTGTGTGCCATTGTGTCATATTGAAGTCTCACCCTCTCACCTCACCCCTATTTTTTCCTCGCTGTTCTCAGCCTCAGTAAATAACACCATCAATTACTCAGTTACTCATGCCAGAAACCCAGCCCTGTCTTTATCTGCTCCTTCTAACACTTGATATCAATTGTTGTACATTCTTGAACGTGCCCTTTCCTAACTACCCCCACTGCATCTGCCATAGTTGAGTAGGAGCACCATCACCTGTCCCCCAGGTGTCTGCATACCCTCAAGGGCAATCCTGTGCTCTGTTCTTTCTCTTCAGTACTCACCTGCAGCCATGGTGACTTTGTTGTCGTTAATGCAAATATGATTATGATGTTCCCAAGTTTTATAGTCTTCAAAAAGTTTGCATTGCCTGGGAAATGAGAGCAAAGTATTTGGCACAATGCACAGGTGTGCCATCAGCTGGTCCCATTTCTCTCTCCAGACGTGTCTTTCCTCTGTTTTTGCCTCTCCCAACCACATTGAATTCAATTCCTTGAGAATGCCATGTTGTCTTCTCCACTGTGTGTATGTAAAGGCAATAGTAGACTCTCCACTTCACTTTGCCTAGCTCATTTCTACTCATTGTTCCAGTGTCAGCTTAATGGTCATTTAGTCAGGGAGGACTTTACTGATAATGTCATTCATTTGTACATTATTCTTTACTTCTTTCTCATAATGCCTATATATATATATGTGATTCCTTAATCAGTTAATGTTAAATATATCATGCATGTTCTTCCTGCTAGTCAACAAACTACATGAAGGCAAGAATTACCTCTTTCTTGTTTACCAAAATAACTAAGTAACTGGAGCACGATATTTTTTGATAAATATTTCTTTCCAAACTGACTTATAAAAACTACCAAATGTGAGAGAGATACATAAGAATATAACAAAACGAATGAATAAAATATGTCTGGTTTCCTTTAGGAAACTTGCAAAGCAACCCTGGGAAATTGATGGTGAGAGTACGTGCCTCCCTGCTTTTGCTGGTTAGAGGACATACTACTAATAGCAATGAGAATGATCCCCATGATTATGTTTCAAAAATAAAAGTGACATACAAAGTATAAACAAATAAATACAAGTTGACATGCAAATTTTCCTTGGCCAAAAAAAAAAAAAAATAGTCTCAACTCTAACCAGAGGGCTTACAAATATCATGCAATAATCATAAGGAGAACGAAAAAAATAGGCCGGGCACAGTGGCTCATGCCTGCAATCCCAGCACTTTGGGAGGCCGAGACGGGTGGATCACAAGGTCAGGAGATCGAGACCATCCTGGCCAACTTGGTTAAACCCCATCTCTACTAAAAATACAAAAATTAGCTGGATGTGGTGTCATGCACCTGTAATCCCAGCTACACGGGAGGCTGAGGCAGGAGAATTGCTTGAACCAGGGAGGCGAAGGTTACAGTGAGTCAAGATTGTGCCACTGCACTCCAGCCTGGTGATAGAGCAATACTCGGTCGCAAAACAAACAACAAAAATAAACAAAAAATAAAAATAAATGGGTAACTTTAAAAACAACCATTGTGTGTCAAAGTAAAATAGCTAATTGTGAGCCATGTTCTATTACATATTGAATTGTTTGGCAGTTAACTACTATCTAAAGGCAGCCTTCACACAATGGCATGCACTGCTGATTTACTATCCAGTGATTAACACGTATTAAACTTGGTTGAATAATTATTAAGAGTATGTTAACTTCAGTTCTAAATAACTAGGCTGAAGAATATCCTTTTAAAGCATTGTTTCTAATAAGCTTCAATTTCCTTGTGAAAGTTAATATTGATAATATTTTTCCTTAGCCTCATAAAAGTTTACTATATTGCTATTAAAAGCACCACAATTAATTCACTGCTTTCAAAAATTAAATGTCAAATTCAGTTATATAATGTTTGAATGAAATTTAGACATTTTACCAAGTGGCAAAGTATTATGAATATCAATCAGAGACAAAGTTTGACAATAGATGTGGATATTGATTTAGACGTACAGGTAGGTCAGTACATACAAAATTTTACACAGTATATCAGATGCCAGATTATCTCTAAATGATCAAGTCCTGGAGATTCTAGTAAAAACTTTCAAATTTTATCTTTTTTCCTGAGGCTATGCTCAGCAAAACCAAATATTCTTAGTTGAAAACCTTACAAATTTAAAAATTCTACAGATACTTGGAAATAATCAAAAAATAAGATTTCTTATTGTCTATCCTAAGTAAAGAAAATTTTTAAAAATTATGTTAAAAAACAGAAGTTTGTTCTTGCAGTTAACAAATTATCTAAACTGGAAGTATGAAGTACGATTTTATAACCAGGATCAGTGCTTGATTATCCAATAGTCCAACTAAGTGTGTGTGTAATGCGCCAGTGAAACAATGACAAGTAAAATAAGTTTAGTGTTTGTATGAGTTATATATTTTTTAAAAAAAAATCATAATTGGGGACATGAACACTGCACTCTAAGCAATTGGTAGAGCTGCCACACAGGAAATTATCAAAAATATAGAAGAACTGAACAATACCGTCAACCAGTAAAAGGTGTAAAATATAACTGGCATTTACAAAACCGTCCATGCAACAATAACAGAATACACATTCTTTTTAAGTTCCCATAAAACTTTTACCAAGAGAAATTGTCCTGGTCATGAAGCAAACTGAACAAATATAAAGGAATTGAAGTCATTTAGTGTATATTCTCTAACTACAATGTAATCAAACCAAGAACAATAACTAAAAGAAAACAGGAAAATCTTCAAATACTTGAAAATTAAACAACACACTTCTAAACCACTCTCAGATCAATAAACAAGCCTCAGAGGAAATGCAAAAATACACAGAGCTAAATTAAAATAAAAACACAATATATTAAAATCTGTGGACTGCTCTTAAAGTAGTGCTGACAGAGAAATTTGTGGTACCAAATATTTACATTAAAGAGTAAAGGTCTCAATTCAAAACCTACATTCCTATTTCAAGAAACAAGAAAAAGAAGGGAAAAATAAGCCCAAAGCAAGCAGAAGAAAAAGAAAATAATAGCGATAAGAGCAAAAAAAAATCAATAAAGCTGGAAATCAGTTGCAAATGATATTACAGTTTTAATTTTGGCTTACATGTGTCTATTTTTAAACAATAGAGAATACCACAAAAAATAGCAGATTATTTGAAAAATATCAATAAAATTGATAGACAGCTAGCAAGACTGATAAAGATTAAAACAGAAAGCAGAAAAAGACACAAATTATCAATATCAAGAATAAATCAGGGAATGTCACTATAGTCTTCCAGTACTTAAATGAATAATAAGAGAATCCTACAAACAACTTGACAGTCATAAATTAAGCAAGTTAGAAAAAATTAACCAATTCTTTGAAAATTACAGTTTACCAAACTCAACCAAAAGAATTAAACAATCTGAAAGATCTTATAACGATTAAAGAAATTGAATTCATAATTGAAAAGTTTCCAAAAATGAAACATTTATGCTAAAATGACTATACTGGGGAATTAAAGATTAATCGACAATAGTTTTGCACAATCTCTCCCCGAAGAAGAAACATGTGCCAACTCACTTTATGAGTATTACCAAATTCAGACAAAAATATTACCAGAAAAGGAAACTAAAGACAAATGTCTTTCATGAACATAGATGCAAAAATCTTCAACAAAATATTAGCCAATTTTATCCAATATTGAATAAACAAAAATATACAGCATAATCAAGTGTGATTTATCTCAGGTATGCAAGGCTGTTTGAACATTTGAAAGTCAGTTAACATAATCTGTCACCTCACCGGGCTAAAGAAGAAAAATCACATGATTGTATCAATAGATGCAGAAAAAGCATTGACAAAATCCAATATATATACATGCTGAAATAAATGAAAAACGCTCATCAAACTGGGAATAAAGGAAAACCTCCTCTCCTTGATAAACAACATGTACAAAAAACTTACAGCTGATATCTGAATGATGAGAAACTAGAAGCTTTCTCAGTAATACAGGAAGAAGATAGGAATGTCCCCTCACCACTCATTTTCTACATTGTACTGGACTCCTAGCTAATGCAGTAAGATAAGAAAATGATATAAAAGGTGTACTGAATGAGGAGGAAGAAATAAAACTATCTTTGCAGGCTGCATGATTGCCTGTGTAGAAAATGCAAAAGAATAATAACCAAAACAACAACAACAACAACATAACTACTGGAACTAAAAAGTGATTAAAGAAAAGTTGCAGGATACAAGGTTTTTACACAAAAGCCTATTGTTTTCCTACATACCACTGGTTAATAAGTGGAATTTGAGCTTAAAAACACATTATCGGGAGGCTGAGGCAGGAGAATGGCGTAAACCCAGGAGGCGGAGCTTGCAGTGAGCTGAGATCTGGCCACTGCACTACTCCAGCCTGGGCGACAGAACAAGACTCCGTCTCAAAAAAAAAAAAAAAAAAACACACACACATTATCAGTTACAATAGCTCCTACACAAAAAATGAAATACTTAGGTTTAAATGCAACAAAAAGGGTAGAAGAGGCCAGGTGCGTTGACTTACGCCTGTAATCCCAGGACTTTGGGAGGCCGAGGCAGGCAGATCACGAGGTCAGGAGTTCAAGGCCAGCCTGACCAATATGATGAAACCCCATCTCTACTAAAAATACAAAAACTAGACTGACGTGGTGGTGGGCACCTTCTAATCCCAACTACTTGGGAGGCTGAGGCAGGAGAATGGTTTGAACTCAGGAGGCAGAGGTTGTAGTGAGCCAAGATTGTGCCACTGTACTCCAGCCTGGGCAACAGAGTGAGACTCTGTCTCAAAAAAATAATAATAACAATAAAAATAAGTGTAGGAGCTCTATATAAGGAAAACAAAAAAGTCCTGATGAAAGAAATCAAAGAAGAGCTAAGTAAATGGAGAGATAAAGATGTTAGTTTTTCCCAACTTGATTTGTAGATTCAGAACGATCCCAACCCAAATCCCAGGAAGTTATCTTGTGGGTATTGGCAAACTGATTCTAAAGTCTATATGGAGAGGCAAAAGATCAAGATTAGTGAACTAAATATTGAAGAATAATAGTCAGAAGACTGACATTATCTGACTTCTAGACTTACTAGAAAGCTACTGTAGTGAATGAAGATGGTGTGTACTGGCAAAAGAACAAATAGATCAATGGAACAGAACAGAGAGCCCAGAAATAGACCCACATAAATATAGTCAATGAACCTTTGACAAAGGTGCAAAGACAACAGAGTATAGCAAAGACAGTCTCTTCAACAAGTGGTGCTGGAACTGGATATCCATATAAAACAAAAGAAGTATATTGACACCGACCTTATACCTTTCACAAAAATTAGCTCACAATGGATGACAGGCTTAAATGTGCAATACAAAACTAAAAAGCTTTTTGAATATAAGAGAAAGTCTAAGACACTTTCAGTACTGTGATTTTTTTTTTTTTTTTTTTTGAGACAGAGTCTCTCTCTGTCACCCAGGCTGCAGTGCACTGGCATGATCTTGGCTCGGTGCAACCTCTGCCTCCCATGTTCAAGTGATTCTCCTGCCTCAGTCTCCCAAGTAGCTGGTAATACAGATGCATGTCAACAAACCCGGCTAATTTTTTGTATTTTTAGTAGAGACTGTTAGCCAGGATGAGTAGGGCAGTATTTTTTAGAGACAAAACAAAGGCACCTCCATGAAAAAAAGTTGACAAACTGGACTTTATTAAGATTAAAATTTTCTGCTCTTCAAAAGACACTGTCCAGAAGATAAAGATACCAGACACAGCCTGGGAGAAAATGTTTACAAGAGACATATTTGATAACGGACTATATCCAGAATATACAAAACACTCTTAAATCTCAACAGTAAGAAAATGAACAATTCGATTTTAAAAATTGGCAAAATATCTGAACAAACACCTAACCAAAGAAGATATACAGATGGCAAATATGCATATGAAAAGACACTCCACATCCTGTGTCATCAGAGGAATGCAAATTCCAGCAACAAATGAGATACCATTATACACCCATTAAAATGGCCCAAATCCAGAACACTGACACCAAATGCTGGTGAGGACATGAAGCAAAAGCATTTCTCATAAATACAGTCAATATTCATTGCTGGTGGGAATGCAAAGTGGTACAGCCCTTTGGAAGACAGTTCAGCAGTGTCTCACAAAACTAAGCACACTCTTACCATATAATCCAGAAGCTGTACACCTTGATATTTACACAGAAGAGATGCAAACTCATGTCCACACAAAACCCTACAGCACACAGATGCTTAGAACAGTTTTGTTCATAATTGCCTAAACTTGGAAGCAACCAGGATGTCCTTTGGTAGGTGAATAAATAAATAAACTGTAATACATCCAGACAATGATATATTATTAAACAATAGAAAAGAAATGAGCTATCAAGTCACAAAATTCATGGGGAAACCCTAAATGCATTTTGCTCAATGAAAGAAGCCAATCTGAAAAGGCTGTGATTTCAACTATATGACATTCTGGAAAAACCAAAACTATAAATAAAATAAAAACCTCAGCGTTACCAAAGGTTGAGGGAGGAGAGGGATAAGTAGGCATAGCGGAGAGGATTTTTATGGCATGGAAATTATTCTGTATGGTACTATGATTGTGGAGACATGCCATTGTACATGTGTCAAAATCCATAGCATGTGCAGCACCAAGAGTGAACCCTAATGTAACTGTGTACTTTGGATGATAATAACATGTTAATGTCGGTTCCTCAAGTGTAGCAAATGTATCACTTTGGTGTGGAATATTGATGGTGAGGAAGGCTGAGTACTTACAGTTGCAGGAACATATTGGAACTCTGTCCATTCTGCTCAAGTTAGTTATGAACCTAAAGCTGCTCAAAAAATAAAGCCTATTAATAATTTGAAAAGAAGACATCATTACACATTTATAAAAATGCTTAAAATAAAAAATAGTGACAGTACCAGATCCTAACAAGGATGCCGAGAAACTGAATCATTCATACATTGCAGTAGGGATGCAAAATGGTAGTGCTACCCTGGGAAAACTGTTCGGCAGTTTCTTTATTTAAAAAACTAAACGTGCAATTGCCTTATGATGTAGCAATTGTGTTCCTTGCTATCCTAGATAAATGGAAATTTATTTATTTATTTATTTATTTATTTATTTATTTATTTATTTATT
>NC_045442.1:95286538-95349494 GCF_002776525.5 Piliocolobus tephrosceles
ATTTTTTAGTAGAGACGGGGTTTCACCGTGTTAGCCAGGATGGTCTCGATCTCCTGACCTCGTGATCCGCCCGTCTCGGCCTCCCAAAGTGCTGGGATTACAGGCTTGAGCCACCGCGCCCGGCCTTGGAAATTTATTTATATAAAATCCTATACATTAATATTCTTTTTTTTCTTTTTTTTTTTTGAGACAAAGTCTCGCTCTGTCACCCAGGCTGGAGTGGAGTGGTACGATCTCTGCTCACTGCAACCTCCGCCTCCCAGGTTCAAGCGATTCTCCTGCCTCAGCCTCTGAAGTAGCTGGGACTACAGGTGTGTGCCACCATGCCCGGCTAACCTTTTGTACTTTTAGTAAAGACAGGGTTTCACCATGTTAGCCAGGATGGTCTGGATCTCCTGACCTCCTGATCCACCTACCTCGGCCTCCCAAAGTGCTGAGATTACAGGCATAGCCACTGTTCCTGGCCTATATTAATATTCTTAATAGCTTTATTCATAATAGTGAAAAAAAACTGGAACTGATCCTGATGTTTTCCAATTGACAAATGGTTAAACAAGCTGTAGTACCTTCTTGTTATAGAATATTACTCAACAATGAAAGAGAACACCCTATCAACACAGCACACAACTTGGATGGAGCTCCAGAGATATGCTGGATGAAAAAGTCAATTTCAAATTGTTACACATAAGCCTGGGCAACAAAGCAAGACTTCCTCTCTAATAAAACAAAAAAAAATAAATTAGCTGGGCATGGCAGTGCACACCTGTCATCTCAGCTGCTTGAGAGACCAAAGCAGGAGGACTGCTTGAGCTCAGGAGTTCAAGGCTTCAGTAAGCTATGATTGTGCCACTGCAATACAGGCTGGGTGACAGTGAAACTCCTACTCTATGATTCCATGTATATAACATTCTTGAAATAAAAAAATAGAAATGGAGATGAGATTAATGGTTGACAAGAAAAGAGGTAGTGGACATGGTGGCAGGAAGGCAGGGCATATGTGTCACATAAATGAGCCAAGAGCAGCCTCTGTTTGTTGACCCCAGGTTGTTTATTTCTCCATGATAGGCTGAGAACCATTAGCACAACAGTCCACCGGCACCAAATTTAAATTTTTACACACTCAGCAGTTGTAAACATCATTCAGATAAGCAGATTTAGAGTCATTTACAGTCTGCCTGCTTTTCATACCCCATGAAACTACATCCAATGTCTGCTAGTAACAGGTAAGGTAAGACTGTGTTATAAAGATCCCAAGCCACTGTGCCTTTCAGAGCTCTAGGACCTGCAGACTCCCCCTCTTTACTGCTAAGGGACTTCAGCTAGACACACAGCCCCCTTTGCAATTCCACTTTTCCCACGGAGTGCCCTTGCCCTCCTCCCCTTCTGAGTACTAACCTAGCCTCTAGACAGGCTCTTGCTGTGAGGGAGCTGCCCAGTGCACAAACTTGCCTAATAAAGTCATTTACCTACTAAAGCTTGTGTGGTCTACTGTCTCGTGATCACGCCTGTTCCCCGATCAGCCTGCAAATCCCTGGAACCTCCTACAGTGTGATTATAAAAAGGGAACACAAGGGATCATGGTGCTGATAAATTGTTCTGTATCTTCACTCTGGTGGTGGATGCACAAGTCCACTCGTGATGAAATTGCATAGAACTGAATATGCGTACACAGCAGAGTACAAGTAAAACTGGAGAAATCAAAACAAGATCAATGGACTGTATTAATATCAATCTCTTGACTGTGATAATGCACTATGGTTTCACAAAGTATTATCATCAAAAGAAACCAGAGAAAGAACATGCAGGGTCTCTCTGTGTTATTCTTATGAGTGCATGTGAATTTACAATTATATCAAAAGAAGAATTTAACTGTGAAATATCATCATGAATGAATTTGGGGAGTACTTCTTATAGTTTAGTATTATTTTAATTTTTGAGGTGCATGTGTTAGGAACACTACAATTTTTTCTGTCTTTTTTATTTATTGTTATTATACTTTTTAAAGTATACTTTAAGTTCTGGGATGCATGTGCAGAACATGCAGGTTTGTTGCATAGGTATACATGTGTCATGGTGGTTTGTTGCACCCATCAACCCATCATCTACATTAGGTATTTCTCCTAATGCTATCCCTTCCATAGCCCCCTATCCCCTGACAGTCCCCAGTGTGTGATGTTCCCCTCCCCGTGTCCATGTGTTCTCATTGTTCAACTCCCACTTATGAGTGAGAACACACGGTGGTTGGTTTTCTGTTCCTGTGTTAGTTCTGAGAATTATGGTTTCCAGCTTCATCCATGTCCCTGCAAAGGACATGAATTCATCCTTTTTTATGGCTGCATAGTATTCCATGGTCTATATGTGCCACATTTTCTTTATCCAGTCTGTCATTGATGGGCATTTGGGTTGGGTTCAAGTCTTTGCTATTGTGAATAGTGCTGCAATAAACATACAAGTGCATGTGTCTTTATAGTAGAATGATTTATAATCCTTTGGGTATATACCCAATAATGGGATTGCTAGGTCAAATGGTATTTTTGGTTCTAGATCTTTGAGGAATCGCCACACTGTCTTCCACAATGGTTGAACTAATTTATACTCTCACCAACAGTATAAAAGCATTCCTACTTCTCCACATCCTCTCCAGCATCTGTTGTTTCCTGACTTTTTAATGATCACCATTCTCACTAGTGTGAGATGGTATCTCATTGTGGTTTTGATTAGCATTTCTCTAACAACAAACAATGAGGAACTTTTTTTCATGCTTGTTGGCCGCATAAATGTCTTCTTTTGAGAAGTGTCTGTTCATATACTTTGCCCACTTTTTGATGGGGTTGTTTGTTTTTTTCTTGTAAATTTGTTCTATGTAGTGCAGCAGGACAAGCCACAGACAAACCCCTCAGACACCGAGTTAAAGAAGAAGTGCTTTATTCAACCAGGAGCTTCGGCAAGACTCACTTCTCCAACAACTGAGCTCCCTGAGTGAGCAATTCCTGTCCCTTTTAAGGGCTTACAACTCTAAGGGGGTCCATATAAAAGGGTCGTGATCTATTGAGCAAGCAGGGGTACACAACTGGGAGCTGAGCTGCCTGCACTGGTAATCAGAACGAAACAGAACAGGACAGGGATTTTCACATTGCTTTTCCATACAATGTCTGGAATCTATACATAACATAACTGGTTAGATCAGGGGTCAATCTTTAAGCAGGCCCAGAGTGCAGCACCAGGCTGTCTGCCTGTGGATTTCATTTCTGACTTTTAGTTTTTACTTCTTTCTTTGGAGGCAGAAATTGGGCACAAGACAATATGAGGGGTAGTCTCCTCCCTTAGTAGATTTTGGATATTAGCCCTTTGTCAGATGCATAGATTGCAAAAATTTTCTCCCATTCTGTAGGTTGCCTGTTCACTCTGATGATCATTTCTTTTGCTGTGAAGAAGTTCTTTAGTTTAATTAGACAGCATTTGTCAATTTTGGCTTTTGTTGCCATTGCTTTTGCTGTTTTAGTCATAAAGTCTTTGCCCGTGTGTCCTGAATGATATTGCCTAGGTTTTCTTCTAGGGTTTTTATAGTTTTAGGTCTTACATTTAAATCTTTAATCCATCTTGAGTTAATTTTTATTTGCATAAGGTGTAAGGAAGGGGTCCTGTTTCAGTTTTCTGCATATGGCTAGCCTGTTTTCCCAACGGCATTTATTTAATAGGGAATCCTTTCCCCATTGCTTGTTTTTGTCAGGTTTGTCGAAGATCAGATGGTTGTAGATGTGTGGTGTTGTTTCTGAGACTTCCGCTCTGTTCCATTGGTCTATATATCTGTTTTGGTACTAGTACTATGGTGTTTTGGTTACTGTAGCCTTGTAGTATAGTTTGAAGTCAGGTAGCGTGATGCCTCTAGCTTTGTTCTTTTTGCTTAGGATTGTCTTGGCTATATGAGCTCTTTTTTGGTTCCCCGTGATCCGCCCACCTCAGCTTCCCAGAGTGCTGGGATTATAGGCATGAGCCACCACGCCCAGCCCACTACAATTATTTCAGGACTTGGGGCTCTTTGAAGGTCCTAATATAGTTCTAGGTTGTCTAGAACAAAATTGTGGGGAAGCAATACAAACACATTGTGATACTGTGTAATACATACCATTCTTCAGTACCACTTTCCTGCATGCATACAACTCCTACGATCCTTAGAACCTCTTAAATGATGTCTTTTTGTATGCTGATGATTGACTGATGGCCAGCAGCCTCTAGGTAGCTTCAGGATGGGGGCTGGTCACCAGAAATAACAAGGGCTGATTAGAGGATTGGGACTTACAGCCCCACTCCCCAGCCAAAGGAGCAGAGAAGGGCTGAAGGTTGAGTTGATCACCAATGGCCAATGATTTAATCAGCCATGCCTGCTTAATGAGGCTTCCATAAAACCCCAAAAGGTCCGGTTTGGGACAACTTCCAGACAGCTGAACACGTGGAGGTTCCTAGAGGGCAACACACCCAGGAAGGCATGTGAGCTCTGTGCCCTTCCCCCATATCTTGCCCTATGCATCTTCTCATCTGCATCCTTTGTAATCTCCTTCACAATAAAGTGGTAAAGGTAAGTAAGTGTTTCCCTGAGTTCTCTGAGCCACTGTAGCAAATTAATCAAACCTAAAGAGGGAGTCATGGGGGCTCTAACTTGAAGCCCATCAGAAGATACAGAGGCCCCAATTTTTGACGGTGGGGTGAGGGAGGGGTAGTCTTGTGGGACCCAGCTCTCAAGCTGTGGGATCTGATGCTATCTTCAGGCAGGTAGCTTCAGAATTGAATTAGAGGATGTCTAGCTGGTGTCTGCTGCAGAAATGTTGCTTGCTTGGTGTGTAGGAACCACTCCTTCAACATTTGGTCACAGAAATCTTCTGTGTTTGTTGTTCTGGTGTGAGAGCTGAGGAAAGATAGTTTGAGTTGTTCGACATGCATACACACACACACACAGACATGTACACACACAGGCACGTACACACATGCACACACCCTTCACACAATCCCTGAACTCCAGCACAGATAAGACAACAGGTTCATTTTTGCCTACTAAGTATCTTATGTCCCTCTGAGGCACAGGTTACATTTATCACTTCTTTGCTCTGAGGGTCCTCAAGTACTCAACCACTCTTTGTTTTTTTTTCTATTGTGGTAGCCATCTGTTTCCTTAACTTGGTTATTTCTTCCCATACCCGCTGCTCCCCCTCCCCGGCCCCACTAAATTCTCTAGAATAGGATGAATATTCCAAAATCGGCTCTTATCCTGCTGTTTTCAAAGCAGGCCCCTTTGTAGTCCCTCCCATCCCCCACTACCCAAGACCAGATCCAGGCAATATTCTCTACATCACCTGCAGCTGGGATGGATTTTGATATGATCACTTATGCACTCTTAGTCCCCAAGCCCAGCTCAGGTTCTGGAAGATCACATCTTCCAGCAGCGGGATTGGAAATAATCATTTCCATGAAGTCAGTATTCCAATTTGATTCCCCGAGCGGAATCCTTCAGTGTTCAGCCCATTTCTCCTTCCTCACATTTTGTCAGGAGAACAATAACAACTTAAACAAATTTGGAAAAAAAAAATCATTTCAAATGGTGATAGTTGTTAACGGAGAGATGGGGGAAAAAAGAATGCCTGTGTGAGTCTACACAGAATATGAGTGTGTCTGAGAAGACCTGGGATATGACATTTAGCATTCGAATACAGGTCTGAAAATTTAGGAGCCAATCAAAAGAAAATGAACAGGGAAAAAGGCAATGAGAAAGGAGGAGTAGATCCCCTTCAGTGAATACACAGGGGTAGGATCTGAACCAGGATTACCGTTAATATGATGTATCAAGGAAACTAAATTCATTCGGTTGGTGCAAAAGTAATTGCGGTTTTGCCATTGAACGTAATGGTAAAAACCGCAATTACTTTTGCACTAATCTACTAAGTCACTCATTCTCGGGGCTGCCCCTGCACTTGCAGGAGCTTAAGAGTGAGCACCTCTTTACACTTTGCACCTGGGCACCCTACTTTTAAGGAACACTGAACCCATGACTGTGTGCTTGCAGAGCTAGCCCCTGAGAGTAAGCACCTTGGTGCCTTACATTTTGTGCCCTCGGGACCTCATTCTAGTCCCAGCCATGGGCAAGAACAAGCAGGTGGCTTTGAGGAACAGAAATAAAGCCAATGTGTCTGGAGAAAAATACATTGCTAAAGGCTAGGCAGGGGGAAGTTGAGCATGGGTTAATAGACCAGAGAAAAAGTTGCTTTTTATTTTATATGTGATGTGAATTTACTGGAGGGTTTTCAGGCAGGGAAATTTCATGATCTAGTTGACATTCTAGAAAGTTTATGGTAACCCAACTAAAAACAGACATGTCACCCAAGACATTCTAGAAAGTTTACGGTAACCCAACTAAAAACAGACATGTCACCCACCACACTTATATGCAGATGGCAAATAAGCCCACGAAAACATGCAACAAATCCTATGTCATTAGAGAAATACAGATTAGAACAATGAGATCCCACTCTACACATATTAGAATGGCCAAAATCTGGAACACGGACAACACCGAATGCTGGTGGAGGATGTGGAGCAAGAGCAACTCTCATTCATTGCTGATGGGAATGCAAAATTGTACCTTGGAAGACAGTCTGGCAGTTTCTTGCAACACTAAACACACTCTTATCATATAATTTAGTAATTGCATTTTTTGATATTTATACAAAAGACTTGAAAACTTGTGTTTGCACAAAGCCCTGCCAATAGAAGTTCATCGCAGCCTTATTCATAATTGTCAAACCTTGGAAGCAACCAAGATGTGCTTCAGTGGATGAATGGATAAATAGACTGTGGTACATCCAAACAATGGAATATTATTCAACAGTAAGAAGAAATAATCTATCAAGCCATGAAAAGACATGGTGCAACCATGAAATGCATATTGCTAAGGCAGTAGGCAATTCAGAAAGGCTGCATATGGTATAATTTCAGTATATGACATTTTGGAAAAGGCAAAATTATAGAGAAAGTAAAAAGATCAGTAGTTCTCAGGGGTTAAGAGGTAGAGAGGCAAAAATAGGCAGAGCACAGAGAATTTTTTAGGTCAACAAAAATACCGGGTAAGATACTAGCGGGGGACACATGTCATTATATTCTTTTACAAACACATATCATGTACAAAACCAAGAGTGAACCCTAATGTAAACTATGGACTTTGGATGAAGATGGTGTCTCAAGGTAAGTTCATCAGTGGTAACAAATGTACCACTCTGGTGCGGAATGGTGAGAATACAGGAGGCTCTGCATGTACAGTGGGAGGGGATAGGTGGGAAATCTCTGTACCTTCCTCTTAATTTCTCTGTGAACCTAAAACTGCACTTAAAAAAAAGTCTTTTTTTTAAAAAAAAAAAAAAAGGTTCACACTAACTGTTCTGATCATTTAAGTGGGAAAGTGCAGCAACCAAGAGACCAGTGGGTGGCTACCACTGGAGTCCAGGCAGGAGCCTGGAGGTGGACAGTGTAACAGCAGAAAATGGAGAAAAGTATACAGGTTAGAAAAAAAGTTGGTATCACATGAGAGTGACCACATGGCTGAAATTGGTGTTATCCTAGGGAAAGTTGCAGGTGGGCAGCATTGGGGAGGACTGTGAAATTGTGGATTTTATTTTTATCACATGATTTGAGACTCAACCATGGTTCCATGGGGACTATAGACAGACTATACAGGAAGGCAGACTAACACCAGTGTGAATATCTATGAGTTTCCTGTAGACATCTCCTTGTGCCATGAGAAAAATTTATCTTGGGTAGAAAAAAAAAAGCCTGTGTCAGCTGTGTTGTAGTGTTATATGCTTCGACTTCACTGGGCACTGAAAATTTGCACTACAAAGAGATTATACTGACCTTAATGTCCAAAAAGCATTACTAATTACTCTACAAAGAGTTTGTATCAAACATAAGCTTCTATTGGTATTCTTAAAGAAAGGATTCTGTAGAAAATGCATTGTCCTCAAGCCTCAGTTGGGCCATTTTTACTTAGGGCAAGTCTGGCCTTCTCTCTGCTGCTCCTTTCTGGTGGTTTCTCTATTCTCTTGCCCTCTTCTTCCATTTCTCCCCTACTCAACATACAATCTGCTTATACTTCTTTCCACACAGTAGACTGACTGGATTTGAATCTTTTTATTTTCATTTACTTGCAGTGGAACCTTAAGTAACTTACTTAACTGGTGAGGTTTTAGTTTTCTCACTTGTAAAATGAAGATAATACTAATACTTACATCTGTCTTTAGGCATAAAGAGTCGATGTGGTAATATACGAGAAGCTCTAACAAAATGACCTGGCACATATTATGTGTGGAATAAATTGTTTTTCATTCACAGTAAAAAATGAAGTTATTAGGTAATAGCTTCCTTTGTTTCTGCCTAGAAGCTGTCTAATTCATGCTTACTTTTACTTTCTTTATCTCTGGAAGGTGTTGCTCTTCTGATACAGGCTAATCCTTCCACTTGTATCTGAATCCCAACCTTCCATCCTCCTTTGGGACTCCGCTCCCTCAGATATTCTCTCTTTTTCTGCACCTTTAGCCTCTCTTAATTAATGTTTCTCCCAGACACAAAAAATATAAACATTCAGTTACAACTCTCAATTTCTTACCCTCTCTAGCTCTGTCTTCCACTGCAATAATTCTCTTTTCAGCTGTGTCTAATCTGTTATCTTATGTTAGCTACAATTTAAATTATCATAATTTTTAAATATTATATTTGATTATTTTTCAAATATATCCAACTACATAATATATTGTTTCTTTCTCATACTCCTCTCTCTGATGTCTTTAATCATTTTAAACACGTTTATTTTATTTTAAGTTCTTGGATGTATAAGCTGCTGTTTGCTGACTTTTTCTCATGCTATATTATTTATTTATATTTTTAGTAACCTTCCCATTGCAAGCTCATCTTTAGTAGAATTTTATCTGTGAGATTCTTGGCTGGCCTAACTTGAGGAAGTGAGGTTTACTTTTGGCTTTAGGGTTATCATTGACTTTGGATCATGTTTGTATTATTCTGTTTTGGAAATCCACGACATTGACAAGTGTATAAATTGCAACTCAAAGCTATAGGAGGTCAAGGTAATAGCTACAAATGATTAGCAAAGGATTTTTCCCTACCTGCTACACAGAATAACATGAGCTTTTTCTCCTTTTCACCTTGTGTCCATGAGAAGATTTTTTACACTTTTATATATGCTTTAATCATCTGGTGGTGCTGACTTTGTGTGAGAGTATTAATTCCCAACTACTGTTTTCAACATGTGTGGGCCCAAACCCTTCTCTTCCACCCTATATGTCTCTTAGGCCTCAATGACTAGCAAATCTAGCTGGAGTGGTTGCTTTTGTTTTGTTCTTTTGTTCCCTTCCCACCCACATCTCATGCCCCATGAGAATTTTGCGGGGAGTTCAGATAAGGTTTTAAATGGATTTTTAAATATATATATATATATATGTGTGTGTGTGTGTGTGTGTGTGTGTAATAATATATGTAGTGTGTGTGTGTGTGTGTGTGTGTGTGTGTGTGTGTGTATTTCATCTGGAGTTCCTAAGTATTTTAGCTGGAGGTATTTTGGATGATCTGGTCCCTTGGTACTCAGAGTATTATCCTCAGGTTAGCAATACCCCTTGAGTGCTTATTACAAATGCAGGATCTCAGGCCCCACCCCAGACCTGCTGAATCACAATGTGCATGTTAACAAGACCTTTAGATAATTTAAAGTTGAATAAGACATCCATCGCCAAACAGACACAATATGTTTTTAAGGTTAATCGTTACTGGATCTTACACAAAAAGCACCAATGTCTACCCATCCCTGGTAGTAAAAAGTTTGGATCTGTAATATGTTCTGTCTGTAAACTCTGCTCATGCTGCCAAAGCTGTGTTCTCCTGCTCTCCCCTTGCCTCAGCCTCCAAGATATAGCACAAGGGCTGCTGTCTCTGGAGGGCCCTTCCTGCTGCTGCCTGAGGCCTCCTCCATACTCTCCCACAGCATCCTGCACAACTTGTCCGTGTCCTTTCACACATTGTCATGATCCCCTCCCTCCCTAGTCAGTGCAGACTCTGTAAGACATGGACTGCCTTTCCTCTAGCACAGAGCCTGGAACATAGCAGGCATTTGACCAATATTTGCTAAATGATTTAATTAATGACTGAAGAAATAACCTACAGGGAATATTAAACACTAAGTATATATAATAGCCTCAAGTTAGCTAACCCTCTGTAGTTGGTAATAAAATAATTGCTATGTCAATCCACTTCTGTACTACAACTATATCCAGGAAGGATAACTCTAAATATAACATATCCTTAGAAAATATTTACTTAAAAACTATTTTTCAACATTTTTTGTAGAAGCAGGGTCTTGCTGTGTTGCACAGGCTGATCTCAAACTCCTGTCTTCAAGAGATCCTCCCACCTCAACTTTTCAAAGTGCTGGGATTATAGGTATAAGCCACCATGCCCAGCCTAAAACACTACTTTTGGTATTTTTTCTTTGGTATATTTGAAAAGGTGTGAAATTAGGGTGTGTGTGTCAGTGGGATGGAATAATGCTGCTTCCATGTTACTCTACTTTAATGCAGGTGTATGAGGGTGACTTGGAATCTGCAGTAAGAAAGAAAGGAAAGATGGAAGTTCGTGCCTCGTGAATATCCCAACTCTTCCGCATGCATCTCCAAGAAGACCTGTTTCACAAGTCACCCTTCCAGCAATGGGACAAGCAATGGCAAAGAATCATTTTTTAAATTTTCTTATATATTTTTTTCAACTAGAGCATATTCTAAATCCTCCTAGAAAACCTTTCTAGTATTGCTCTCTAATTTGTGTTATTGCTTTGTGTCAGGATATTGATTTTCATTTTGATTTTTACTGAAAGTGAAGTTAGACATTGTTAGCTGTGAGCACTCAATTATAGTTTAATGACTGTTTTGCAATGAGATAATATTCCTGTTTCCCTCTCCGGGAAAACCGGTTCTGTAAGATGTACAGAACCCAGTCCTCGCCCTGGATTTGCATCCTCTCATTTTCCTCACTCCATCACTGTATTTGGCTCTGTTGCTCAGCACCCTAACTCCGTGTGCCAAGGTAAATAAATCACACGTCAGGATACACAACTGCTGTAGTTAATAACCATGCAGCCACCTAATTAGAGAAACACTATTTACCAGACATGGCAACTCACTTTTTCTTTTCTTTCTTTAATTTCCTTAAGGTCTTTGGCAATTCAGTCTGGAAAAGTAAACGCTATTTACCCAAAAGACAGTAATTTTAAACTCCCCTTTCGGATGGTTTCCAGTGAGAAATGAAGCTGAGAAGGTGGAGAGGCCAGGAGGGGCTCTTCCTCCAGCTGTTGGAAGCAATCTTGGCTTGGAGAAGAATGTCTGATCCAACCACAGCACACTGGAAATGCTGGAGCCGTCAGTATCCGGGGAGCAATTCCAGAGAAGGCCTAACTTCCAACTGCCCAGGCTTTTCATGAACGATTCTGGTCATTTCTCTGTTTAGGGAGTTCCCTTTGGCAGGAGCTGCAATTTACACAACAGAAGGTAGTATCACTGGCAGCGGAGCCTGCCTCTTAGAATCCCCTACCCAGGCAGTGCTCAGCTCCCTCTTCTGCTTCATGCTCCAAAGCTGGGAACCCACTGAAAACCCCTGCTATGCAAGCCCTTTTATTTAGATTCAAGCAGCTCTATTTTCACTTCCTTCCCTTCGACATGCAGGATACTCTTTCTCAAAGGCAGATTAGATGTTCAACACTCTGACTACATTCAACTAAAACCCCAGGCGATCCCCATTAAAAACCAGTCAGGCTTTGGGGGAGATGCCAGAGGGGGTGTCGTTGTGACTTGTTCTTTGTGGAAGCCTAAGCCAGTGTCTGGTGTCTTCTATGTCTGGTGCAGCCCAGCTGGTGAGGAGGTCGCTGCCAAGCACTGAGAAGTTAGCATATTGCGTCCTCATTACATTCAACTATCTCTCTCTCTCTCTTTTTTTATTTATTTTTTGTCATGCAACTTGAGTGTGTTTGGGGCTATAAGGCCTCGAGTTTCTGCATTCCGTGTCTTCTATCAGCTGCTTTCACTCTCATATTTCTGACACCCAATATTGCAACTGGGGCCTCCGGGATGAGACTGCGCATCTCTAGGAAGCACTGTTGTGATGGAGCCAAAAGGCCGGTGTCTTCCAGGGACATAAACTTCCCAGCCGAATGTTACCACAACCAGTAACAGACATAAAACTCATCTCTTCCCTCTAGGGTCCAACAAAAAAAGCAAAAATCCCAGAAGCTGGGCTGCATTTTCACCCGGCCCAGTTAGAATAGACTGCTGTGCTCAACTAGACAAAGGACTTCATGGAAAATGTGTTTCCCAGTCCCTTCTCTCCTAATATCCCTATCAGGAGAGAGATCACACATCCACCTACATAGAGGCAGAGAAAGAAAAGGAAAGAAAAAAGATGATATTTTATCTTACAAGTTCTACTGCAGCCAAATTGTTCCCCTTTAAGAAGTTTGGGAAAGCCGGGAAGGTGAGAGTAGAGAAAGAGCATTTATTGAGCGCCAATTACTTATTCATCAATTATTAGGTGTTTGTACTAGATAGTGTGCTTCATGTGTGTTTCAGGGACTTAATGGTGATTATATATCTAGTCTTTAAAATAACTATATATTTTTGTCTTGGGGCAAGGCTGATTACAACCTCCACTTTTACAGATGAGAAAACTGAGGCCTCTTTCAGGCTGCACAACTTGCATGTGGCAGAGCAAAACTCTGAAGCCAGGTGCATTTTAACTCCAGAGCCCGTGCAGTTCCTACCCACTCTGATCCTCTTACAGGGCCATGTGAAATGATGTAGAATAACTAAGTTTATTGTATCATGGCACTGAAATACCAGTTAAACAATAAAATCCTGACGATAACATGATTCCAAAGAAAAAGTTGGTGTTAGAGTTACGGGCAGTTTATATATTCAACAATTACATACTTTTTGATATTGATATACAAGTAAAATAAAGGAAAAATTGTATTTATAATGTTTAATGTGGGTCTGCTTCTGGGAGGGAAAGAACTGCTTTCAGTAGCCTTGGTGCTAAGACAATAAGCCAGGGAGAGCCAAGGACACATAGCCTCATGCATAGTAACAAAATAATCTCATCCAAAAGGATGATTAAATCAATACTAACTATAGGAATATTTCTAAATTTGGGTGCATGTAATTATGCAATCTTAATAAATGATTTTACAAGCTTTAACCGAGGAAGACATAAAATATGCATTTAAATGACCAAATATTTCATGAGAATGTACTTCATATCAGAAACTATGTTTGGTGCTGGAAATACAGAGATTAAAAATACTCTTCTTACTCCTAAGGAAATTATAACTTATGAAAGGCTTAACAACAAATTTGCTTTAGGTCGTCTTTAGTAATTGGGTCCTGGTTTGTCACAAGCACTGTGACCCTTGGCAGATCAAGATAGCATGGTGGAAATGCTGTCAGAGCCAGGGAAATTAGGGCTTAAACACTGACCTCAATCCCCCTAGCGTTCAATAAATGGTGACCATTCTAATGGCTGAAAGTAGATCTGTTTATGTGTCAGATCTTCATCTCCTCATCTATAAACCGAGAGGTCTGGTTGATAGAAGAAAACTCTTGTAGCCCTGGTATCTTTGACTCTATATTTTGAAAAATCAGATTCCACCATAACAGATATGGGAGGTTTTGTCATGGTCAATCACTAATATCAGGAAAAGAAAAGTAAGTCAAGACTAATTTTTCTGCCACAGCTAGTATTTCTTCCAAATATAGAATTCATTTTCCCTTCTCCGCCCATTGTACCTCCACTTGGCTATTAACCAGACTTCAATTTGACAGGTTTAAAATTCCATCTTATTTCTTGCCCACCCCAGGCTCAAGTAGCTAATGAGCAGAAAAATGACCAGAAGTTGGGAAAGAGGATAAAAAGCACAGTACTTCGATGTTAACAAAGAAAATGACAGCTGAGAGCTGACTGCAACTTGTTGACCTTCTCAGGGACCTTCTTGAATAAATACATGTGGTTTGATTTTTTAACAAGGTTCACTTCTCAAGACCCTCCCCCACCAGAAAAGAAAAAAAAAAAAAAAAAAAAAAAAATTGTAGAACACTATGATTTTATGAAAATAGTGTTAGGAATTCAAAATCTGAAGAAAGACAGATGAAAGACGAAGCATTAAAAAAAAAAAAAAAAAATCTAGGCACTTTGTCCACAAAGACAACAGATATTAAAGATTGAAAATCTTGAAGTCATGAAACTCCCTAGCAAGAGCTCAAGCTGCTGCCCTCTGTGACAGCCCCAGTTCTAGGACCCCCAGGGTGGCACTAGCAGCACCTCCCAGTGTGTAGTCCTGAGTGCAGCCTCCCTGCAGCAGATGCAGCTCTCAGCAGCTGCCACTCACCCACGGTGCTCCTCCACGGTGACATCCATGGGTGGCAGTTCCCAGCTCCCAGCACCTGTCCTTCCACGAACTGACACTTGGTCACCCGCTGTCTAAAGCTGGGATGCTGCCCTGTGCAATTGTTGCCACATCTGCACCAACTCTGCAGAAGTGGCTCTTTCAATCAACTTAAGATTTTAGAATGCTAGCCCTGAAAGGAAGCTGAGATCTACTTGTTTCTCATATCCCACTCCCACCACTGCCACTCCCCGCCTCCCACACACACATACTAGGAAGCCAAGGGTTAAGGTCCAGCTACTTAAGATACCTGGACTCAGAGCTGACTGCTGAACACATACACCAGCCCCATAGTGGTCCTTCTGCCTTGTGTCTCTCCCAAGGATGAGGATGGTGATTCGGGATCACGTGGCACTGCCCAGCCTCACTCCTCACGCCCCCTTCACTGTTATTTTGCTGGACAAAGAACACCCTCACACTTGCCATAGGAAGCCTTCCAAGGAAATGTAGTGACAATCTGGTCACTTCCCAATGGTCGTGTCTAAACTTGAGCACTAACGGACAATGACAAAGGAGCAGTGGAAGGATCGGGGATTTGGCAACAGCAGGTGATGTCACTGCTACTTATCAATCTCAGAACTGTATACAGGTCATGTCAACATCCTCATGTCCCAGGGTTACACTTGTTAGTGTGTGAAAATAATTGGTCCACAGTCAGCGTGTTGGAACTAGGGCATTAGGCAAAAGTCTCACTTTCCTTCTTGTAGATAATCCCCTCCTGAGAAGAAACAAGGATCAGACGTGAGAACAAGTTCAAGGTACAATCCTGAGGGTTCTACATCCCCAAACCAACTAACCTTCTAAGGGGACCCTGAACTTTTAAAAAAGAATTTTTTTTTAATCCCAGCATTTTGTCAAATGGGCTCTAGCGATCATTTGCATTTATATTATTCTTTATAGTTTATAAAAAGCTTTTTCTTTAATGAATGACAGTCATAGAATTACTAAGCAGTGAATCTGGGTTTGAACAAAAATCTTCTAACTCTTATTCTAGTGCCTTTCATCCGTTCATCATTATCTAAAAAGTACTTTCTGAAAGAAGGAAGGGTGTCCATGAACTGTAATGGTTTTGAGAAAACCAAACCAAACAGAACATTAAAGGTAGAAGAGACTTTATACTATTAAGAAGCCAACGCCACATTTTATACATAGGACAGTAGAAAGGCATGGAGCTTTCTTGAATTCACAAAGCAATCTGATGTCACATACTTGGCTGGAATTTGGATATCCAGCTGCCCACACTTCATCTACCCAGGACACACGCACACTCTCCTGCGAGCACACAGATCCCTGATTTAATCAGACAACCCATTTTCTCCACGCGGAAGAGCTTTGTTGGCCAACTTACCCCGAAGATCTCATTCCCCTTCTTTCTTTGGCAATAATGAACAAGTGCATTGGCATGTGATGTAATTCAGATCAAGGAAAAGGGAGAGATGAGGTGAGGGACTTCTGCATGAAGTTCCCTTTCAAAGACACAGGAAAGGCCGGGCGCGGTGGCTCAAGCCTGTAATTCCAGCACTTTGGGAGGCCGAGACGGGTGGATCACGAGGTCAGGAGATCGAGACCATACTGGCTAACACAGTGAAACCCCGTCTCTACTAAAAAATACAAAAAACTAGCCGGGCGAGGTGGCGGGCGCCTGCAGTCCCAGCTACTCCGGAGGCTGAGGCAGGAGAATGGCGTACACCCGGGAGGCGGAGCTTGCAGTGAGCTGAGATCTGGCCACTGCACTCCAGCCTGGGCGACAGAGCGAGACTCCGTCTCAAAAAAAAAACAAAGACACAGGAAAGAGGCTCACGTTCTTCTGCCTCTGGATGTTGTTGGGTGTGGACATGATGCCTTAAACTACTGCAGCCAGGTTGCAACCCTGAAGAACAGCCTTGGAATGAACCCAATCTGGAGGAAATGAATTAACTGCCCCTGCAGTATTTAAATGCAACATTTTGTCTAAGGAAAATAACATCTTCTTATAATTTCAAACCACTGGAGTTGTAGTATCAGTCATTGTGCTTAAATAAGGAATAATGAATGAAATATCTGTATGGGTGATGGATATGTGGATTAATATAAGCATACAACTATAATCATCTATTATTTAATCCTCATAACAATCCAGGGCAGAAATTACTATTATGTATGAATTACAGATTAGGAAACTTAAGCTCAGAGAAGGTAAATGATTTGCCCGAGGTCACACAACCTTGTGAATGGCACGACAGATTCCAACCCTCCTATCTGATTGAAAGCCCATGCATTCATTTGCTTCCTAATACCATTCAGAGATATGGGGAATCTGTGGACAGTAACAAATTGTTTCCATTCCAAAGTCTGACAGTACTTATAGTAATTTAAGAATAGAAGTAAGGGTGAAGACCCAGAGAAGGACTTTGTGAACTCTCTAAACAAAAGCAAAGCTAATATATCTATTTACTGAGCAGTTACTCAACAGTCCAATGAGAGACAGGTGGGATGATAAAGTAGTCTAGCCTCTAATTCAGAGCACTTTTGAGCGTGAAAAACATGCCACTAATAATTAAGCCAGGACAACAGGCATCCACTCAGCCTGTTTGGGGTTAAATGAGATGTATGGTCAACACAGAGACAGCCAAGGAGCACACCCCAAATTTCTTTCTGTTAGAAACACCATCCTAAAGAAAAATGCTTATGAAATGCTGGAAAGTATTCCACCGTTTTCCTGTGTAACTCTTATCTATTTCTGTAGTCTCTCATAATACATTAAATGGTTAATAATCTGTTCTGAAATTAAGAGAAACAAATTGAGCTAGGAGTTGGAGGGTAACTTGGGAGTTAGAAGCAAATAGCTCCAGATAGGCCTCAAGCTAGACGAGCAGTAATAAGGGTACTTATCATTTTACCAACTGACAGGCGAAGAAGAACAATGTGGGAGAGAAGAAACTGTGCCATGAAAAATTGAAATAAAGGAGAAAACAAAATAGAGAGGAAATACAAAAGAGCTGGTCCTGAAAGAGAGCTGGTATCCAGGAGCGTATTTTACTTGCCCTATTTCACCATAACCCTGGGATACTTTTAATTACTTGGCTCTTTTACAAACAGCGTCTGACTATTTTGTCGGAGGGTCAAGGATAACAGCAGGACCTGCCCTTTCCTTGTGCTTGAAGGGACACCACCCCCATATACTTTCAGGGACACCCAACCTAGAACGGCTCGTCAAGAAGCACACGCATTTTTCCTGAGCGATCTTTCCCCAAAAAAAAGCCTCTCTCGGAGGTTGTGCTTGCTAAGCTGGCGAGAAGTCGGCAGCATCAGACACTGTCTAATAACCCAGAATGAGATTTTGTCTGAGGTGTAGCAAATGCTTAGTTGATCTCCTATTTGGTACTCACACTGAGACATGTTCAGATAACGGAATTAGAGGACACAAAAAGAACAACCAATGAATACAATGTTGACGATAAAAAGAAATGAATTTTGGAAAAAAAGAAGGTTTGAGTTTTTCTTATGCCTTCTTTCCTGTCAGTTTAGGAAACGTGCCCTTTTTTCTGAAGCAACATTAATAATGGTTTGCTCATTAACCTGTTGGAGCAAAACACTCGCTTAATAAATTCCAGTAAGATTTAACCTGAGAATTTATTATACACTGCAGTTAATTAAACAGATGCTTGTGTGAAAAATCTGGCCTCTTACTACATAAGAAAAAAAATTCATGTCCAGAGTGGAGCTAGAAATGATGAACATTTTCACATTTTAATTTGTTAAGTTTCATAATCCATTTGTCTCCTTAACCGTAAATCTCTAAAATTGCTCAACCCCAATTAAGAAAAATAAAAGCAAATCAAGAGTCTGTATTCATAGAGGAATGCTGTTGGCTAAGGCCCCAGATATTTTTTGTATCTCTGGTGAATTGCTTGTAAAATTTCCAGGAAGTTTGGGAAAACTTTGCATTGACATCACTCTGAAAAACTTGGAAAAGATTCACCAGGGGAAAGACGGGAGGTCAAACTGACCGTCTGGGGTACTGATCCTGTGATATTTGTAGACTCACTTAATGCTGATTAATTTTGCAGAAATTTCCCTTTTCCCCTTCCTCTTTGCAGTTGCAGCTACTTTATTGTAGAATATTTTAATAATTTAACCACATTTTATTTTATCTTAGCTCTGTGCTTTCTCCCTTCTCAGGGTTTCTTTGTTTATCTTCATTAAAATAAATGTTTGTTAAAATAAATACTTTCGAGGTATGATATGAAAAAGCAATAAAACTAAATTTTAGCTCTAAAAAACTAAAATTTTTAGTTAAAAACATATTTTCAGCCAACACAATTAATAGATTCATACATTAAAATACTATAAATTTTTTTTTATATTTAAAGTTACCATGATTTAGGGGTTGCCTATTTGACTTTAGTTTAAAAACAGTCACTTCAAAAAGCCCTTTTCACTGGATAGGAATTTCCGATTCCTGTATCTCCATTTTAATGTGTACAGATAAATGTTACATTTCACAGGAAATCTTTTAGAAATGTATAATAATCTTACAAATTAATCCAAAACGATAAAGTATTAAAATAGTAGATTAAACTCAGAAAAATATATTTTCTTAGAGAAAAAAAATTGTCTCCTTTAAAATACTGCTTTAAAATGTGAATCTCACAGACATATGCTGTATTTGTAGGAATATATGTTTAAGAAGAAACACGTCAGGCGGGCATGGTGGTGCATGCCTGTGGTCCTGGCTACTTGGGAGACTGAGGCAAGAGGATCACTTGAGCCTGGGAAGTCGAGGTTGCAGTGAGCTGAGATTGCACGGCTGCACTCCAGCCTGGGCGACAAAGTGAGACCCTGTTTCAAAACAGGAAAGAAAGGGAGAAAAAGAGAAAGAGAAAGAAAGATAGAAAGACACTGTTCACAACACTGTACGCTTAGTTGAACACTTTTTTGGTCACATCTTTATTGAGATAGAAGTCACATATCATACAATTCTATCATGTGAAATGTGCAGTTTAATGCCCTTTACTATATGTGCACATATGCACAGACACATTCAGCTATCACCAAAGGCAAATTTTCATTACCTCAGAAAGGTAATGAAACCCAATAATATCTGGATTTAGATACTTTGTATGCCTTTTATTAAATGGTTTAAAATGAGATTCTGATAAACATCTTTTCATCTTGCTATACAATAACTCCTAAAAAATATTGTTTTTAAATTATTAATACTTGAAATTATTCTGTATCTTGTGAACCCTTTCTTTACAACACATAATGTATAGGTCAGGTAAGTTATCTTCTCGTTCTAAAATCAATGATTGAAGAACTAAGAGTTCAGTAAGAATATGCATGACTATTCCTTCAATATAATAATTATTTTTTAGGAAGGATGAATCAGGGAAGATTTATTATAGATATTCTTGTAGAAAACTTTTACAACTGAAAAGGACTCCAGGCATGTTTTCCGTCATTTCATGGTAGTTACTATTTACTGAAGACTCACTGTAGAGCATTTACGTGTAAAGTGCTTAGCAATAGCTCTGCCAGACAATGTGAAGAGCCCTTTATGTATTCATGTTTAATTAACTCTCAGGTTTATTTATTCCAAGGTTTATAGCTAGATGTCAATATCTCTTCCAGTTTTTGAGTGGAAGAACTGAAGTTTGAGAACATTCTGGAAGTTTCCCCAGATCACACAATTAGGGAGTTTCAAACCACTAGCCTACTTTTAAAGTTAGTTTCAAGACTCTAGAGTTTAAACTTTTGTTCTCCAAGATTCCATCATAAAAAACTTTAGAGGGAATCTTAGCCATCTGAATTCTACAATTATATGGTATTTGGTTTATCACGTATCTACCCATTAGCCATCCCTCTATCCATTCATTAGCCCATACCATTTTTAAAATTTATTCCAAAGTAAATTACAGACATCAGTACACTTCTGCAGTGTATTCTGCATAGCCTCAGAGTTTATTATCTTTTTACAGTTATTTAGTTTCCTTTTTAGGTAAAATTGACAATCACTGAAATGTATAAATCTTAATTATACTAGCAAGCACATTTCCCTATTGAGATCTAGGACATTACAATCTCTCCGTGACTGGACTCTTAAACTTCATGACCCGATAGTGCTAGGTGGTGGTTTGTTACTCTAGTTGATAGACAGGGCTATTAGTCTGCTGTCACAAACACAAACTTTGGAACTATCCTCATACCAACCTAAAATGTCAGGGCTGGCATTTCATTCATGAGAAGGGAAAATCTCAGGTTAGAAGAGTTCACCTGAATGCAGCACAATTTAGAGAACAATGAAAAAGCATTTTTAATATTGTTAGGGAGAGACAGTAGAGCAGACCCCAGGTTCCGATGTCAGGCGGCTCAAACAGCGGCTCACATACTTTACAGTCTCTCAGCCTATGCTTCTGTGTCCTCATCTATGAAGTAGAAGTAATAATTGTATGATGGAAAGATGATTTGTGAAAATGAGCACAATAGTCTTCCTGGATCTATGTCCTGTTGTAATGTGACTTCACAACTCCTCCATCACAAGGTGCAGTCTTCTTCCCCTCTCCTGAATCTGGGCTGTGCTGTGACTTGTGACTTGCTGTAGGCAACAGAAACGCAAGAGAAATTGTGGCCAATTCTGAACCCAGACCTCAAGGATCTCGTGTGCTTCCACTCCTGCTTTTAGAAAACTGTCAATGACTACGTGAAAAAGCTTAAGATGGAATGTTAGCAAGGAGACACTACAGGGAGCCAAAAAAGCTAATATAGCTGAGGCTACTGTAGACCAGCCAGCACCCCACCTGGACAGCAGCTGACCACGGACGCATGAGGGGACCCGGATGAAACCTCCTCTCCACAATGAACTCGAGCTTGAATTGCCAACCCACAGAGAATCAGGCACTAAATAATTGGTGTTTGTTTTGAGCCACCAAGTTTTGGGATATGTAGCAATAGAAAACTGTCACAAGTCTCTATTTCACAGAGGTATTGTGAGGATTTTTAAAAGGTCATACATGTGAAATGCTTTGAGGTGTGCATGCCCATAG
Organism: Piliocolobus tephrosceles; assembly: GCF_002776525.5. Classification (NCBI taxonomy): domain Eukaryota; kingdom Metazoa; phylum Chordata; class Mammalia; order Primates; family Cercopithecidae; genus Piliocolobus; species Piliocolobus tephrosceles. The sequence goes on from NC_045442.1 coordinate 95,308,097, forward strand.
AAGAAGGAAATTATCAGTAAACATTAACTATCACAGTCATCATCTCTGTCCTCCTCATCAGTGTTCTGAAGGCAAAACTGCCCTAGTTTCTTAATGGTGACACTGAGATCCACTTCCTCCTGCCTACAGTGTATTTTCCTTATCTTCTTTCCTTAGAAATGTCTAATCATTTAGCTTCCATGTCATATCCTTGGAGGAGTCTCCTTTGGGTTACTTACCAAAGTAACTTTGTCTTCTTGTAAGCACTTTGTACATTTCAGTTATCCCATACTATACAGTATATATCAATATTGGTGTCTCTCCCCACCCCACACTATGAATCCAAGGTGTGTCTCATGCATGTTTGTACAGAGAACAGTACTCAGCTAACATTTATTGAATAAACAGTCAAAAATAAAAGGCACATGACATTTTATGCCAGGAGCTCAAGGACCATGTTTACTATGGTGTCCTCATTTTATTCATATTGTGTATCAGCTTCATCAGTTCATTTCTACTTATCTTCAGGACAGATACCTTCCTCATAATAATGACATGTAAATTTCACATCTATTCCTGGAACCCTGAATTATAAAAACTTCACAGCCTCTCTAAAAAACTCTTTATCAGAGCCTATCCATACTTTAATTTGGTTTAAGTTACTTTTCTATGAGATTTATGCCATAAAACCTAACATTCATAATTGAAGGCCTTTAATTACAGGAGGAGCATATTCATGTGTTGTTAAATGAAGCTGTCCACTGAGATCCAGGCAAATATTAATTTATTTACAGTTAGATTCAGATTCCCCTCTCTGCAGAAGGAGACAACTTAGTTATCTGGGAAGTGTGTAGTGATAAAATAATTAGTAAATAAAAAATATAGCCCAGGTCACGAAGGCCCCAGGAGAAAATATTATAATTACAAATCGCACACAACTCAGGGATTTTCTGACTTGTCGATTCATCCATGATTATTGGTCTTTGCTTCCTTCTTCTTTCCCTACTTCGCTTGGCCACAGGTGGCCCTGCAGATCACAGAAAGCACAGGTAGAGCAGGAATTAAACGAGGAGGAGAGAGGGTGAAGGGCAGGCTCTGTTGTTGATTTTAATTAACAACTTTTGAAGGTAAATTTTGCAACAGCTCTTATATGGAATGTGTGCTCGGTGGCTGTGTTTCATCAGGCTATTCAAAAGAGATGTTTGATGAAACATGGGTATGGTGGAAAGCAGGAATGTGGAGGAAAGCTCTTAGGCTGGCTTTTTCCATGGGCCTGGAGAACCATGACTTTCTATGGCTTCATTGTATTGCCCTCCCTTGTCTGGCTCCTTTTACCCATCTTTTGGGAGCCAGCTGGGAAGTATATCCCCCAAGAAAACTACTACCCAAATATTCTAGATTGAACAAGTCTCTCCCGTTCATATTTGTCCCTACTCAAGGATCAATAGGACTGTAATTGTTTGTCTCTGCCAGTAAAGTAAGGGATGCTGTTTTGGCTTTGGTATTAATTTTTCATTTTTGGTTTTGTACGTTGCATCCAACACCTCAAACAGAAAAATTATTCAGTAAAGGGTGGGGGAATGAATGTGTGAGGAATGTGTCACTGTGATGAGCTTTGTGAAGGATCCAGAGTGCTGCCACCTGCCCCCTCAGGACTGTCACTGTCACCTTGAGGAGATATGACATGCACATACCTAGAATCAACTCATTTCATATATGCAAGTCTTTTCTAGCTTGATGCCTACCTACAGTGTTGTCAAGGATCTAATTGTTTTGACAATTGTGATAGGGAGATAATAGTAGCAGAATACAAAGTTTTAGGAGACAGACTTAATTGGTTCTAAAATGGTAGTCAAAATCTGCAGTCTATGTTTAAGTGTGCAAATTAATTATTTAACTGGACCTACTTTATTTTTAATGTAGGTTATTGACTGTTAGGTGAGTCAATACAGTCAATATGGTTACAGCAGGTAGCCTAGTCTCATGGTTAATATGCAGCTCCAGCCCCCAACTCACAACAATAAAAAGTGAACCGAAAAGCATGAGCTGCCAAAGCAAGAAAAAACAAACGTCTCCAAAAAATGTCCTGTGTATCCTTTCTTACGTTTTAGAAAATCTTTTTGATACCTTTTAAATTATCCAATCCAGTGGCATTCATCCATCTCCAGAACTTTCTCAACATCTCAAACTGAAATTTTGTACCCTTTAAAGAAGCGTTCATTCTCTCCTCTCCCTCAGTCCCTGGCAACCACCACTCTGCTTTGTTTCTATGAATTTGCCTCTTCTAGGTACATTACATAACTGAAATCACACAATATTTGTCGTTTTGTGTCTGGCTTATGTCACTTAGTATGTCTCCAAGGTTCATCCATGTGATAATATATGTCAGCATTTAATTCCTTTTTAAGGCTGAATAACATTCTATTGTACGTTTATGTACTTTTGTCATCTATGGATAGACATCCGGGTTGTTTCCACCTTTCGGCTGTTGTGAATAATGCTGCTGTAAACACTGGTGTTTAAGTATCTGTTTGAATCCCTGCTTTCCAATATTTGGGACATATGACTAATAGTGGAATTGCCGGACCCTCTAGTATTTCTATGTTTAATATGTTGAAGAAGCGCCATATTGTTTTTACAGTGTCTGAAATATTTTACATTCCCAACATCAATATACAAGTGTTTTAATTTCTCCACATCCCCACCAACATGTTTTATTTTCAATTTTTTTTTAACTTAGCCATCCTTATAGATGTCAAGAGTTGTATCATTGTGACTTTGACTAGCATTTCACTTGTGGCTAGTGATATTGAATACATTTTCATGTACATATTGGCCATTTTTATATCCTCTTTTTTTATTTTTGTTTTTTAATTTTTTATTCTTTTTAGAGATGAGAGATCTCCCTATATTGCCCAAGACTTTCTCAAAATCCTTCCCTCAGGTGATCCTTCCACCTCAGTTTCCTGAGTAGCTGGGATTGCAGGTGCAAGCCACTGCACCTGACCATTTTTATATCTTCTTTGGAGAAACATGTATTCAGATAGTTTGCCCATTTTTTCAATTGAATTTATTTGTTTTATTGTTGCTGTTGAGTTGCAGAAGTTCTTCATATATGCTGGATATTCATAGCTTACCATATATATGATTTGCAAATATTATCTTCCATTCTGTGGGTTGTCTTTTCATCCTCTTGATAGTGACCCCTGATACACAGAATTTTAAATTTTCATTAAGTTCGGTTGATAAGGTTTGGCTGTGTCCCTACCCAAATCTTAACTTGAATTGTATCTCCCAGAATTCCCATGTGCTGTGGGAGGGATTCAAAGGGAGGTAATTGAATCATGGGGGACAGTCTTTCCCATGCTATTCTCATGATAGTGAATAAGTTTCATGAGATCTGATGGGTTTATCAAAGGTTTCTGCTTTTGCTTCCTCCACATTTTTCTCTTGCCACCGTCATGTAAGAAGTGCCTTTTGCCTCCCACCGTGATTCTGAGGTCTCCCCAGCCGTGTGGAACTGTAAGTCCAATTAAACCTCTTTTTCTTCCCAGTCTTAGGTATGTCTTTATCAGCAGTGTGAAAACAGACTAATACATCAGTATATCTATTTTGTTGTTGTTGTTACACGTACTTTTGTTGCCATAACAAAGAAATGATTACCAAATCCAGTGTTGTAAAGATTTTCTTCTATGTCTTCTTCTAAGAGTTTTATAGTTTTAAGTTTAGATTTGTTACCTATTTTGAGCTAAATTTTATATATAATGTATGGTAACAGTGCAACTTTATTCTTTGGACTTTGATATCCAGTTTTCTCAGTACCATTTGCTGAAATGACTATCCTTGCTTCATTGAATGGTCTTGGCACCCTCATTGAAAAACATTTGTGATTACAACAGGGATTATTTCTGGGTTCTCTGTTCTACCTGTATCTTTTTTGACTATTTTTCATGCACTCAGAAACTGTATATGCTGCTACTATACACTGTGCAAGAAAACAAAATCAGAGAGGAAAATTAGAACCTTTAAAGATGTAGACCCATTAAGTAGCAAGAAGATGGTGTCTGTTACTTTTTGCTGAATAGTATACCCACAACAGGACGAGCAGCTGCTTTAAGAACTAGAAGGAAAAAAGAAGCAATTCTCACTTGAAATGAATGATTCTTTAAGAATGTATTGAGAATTGCCAAATATCCAACCCTTGGTGTTGAACTGATTGCTCTTCCTACATTACTTTTTGATTTTCTCTCATGGACAATTATCCATAAAAAAAGTACCAAAAATTTTCTCTTTTATACCATTTTCTTACTATATTGTTTAGCATCATAAGAACTCTTGTGCTGATTGATTATTAAGATTTCCAATAAAAATAAAATACACATGAAGGAAGCTGCACATTTATATGTATATGGATTTATTTCTCTCCCCATCATCAAAATGTTTATCCATTATGTATTTTAAGCAGTTGTGAATGCAGAGAGAAGAAAAGGCAAATTCAGCCTAATATAGCTTATTTCCCATAAAATCCTCAAGGTTATAATTTGGGAAGAAGGTGATTTCTCAGAGTTCCCTTTTGTAGAGAAATGTTGACCTTTATCATATTCACTGATGTGCTGCACCACCCACCAGACTGGGAGCCACAGCATGGTTCATCAAAGCCAGCCCTGGTGAAGTTTCTGCTGAAGATCTTCGTGGTTATCCACAGAATCTCTTTCTCAATGTCTGAAGAACGTCTTACCTAAATAATCAGCACTTGTACAACATTAACAACAACTTCATCCTTGTATACTGATCATAAGTGCACACACATCACAACTGCTGGCCTTCAAGTCTTACCATCAGCTAGCTTTCCAACCTTTCAGAAGAATTTCTCCAATACTTCCCAGCCAAATCCATTGTTCCAAACTCTCAGGTGGCTTGGCACTCAGCACCCAGCGGAATTCTGGATTCTTCAGCTCACTTCCTTCCCTTGGCCGCACTCTTGACCCAGGCCTAAGCAGAAAGCACCTCGAGGCAGAGATTGTATTCATCTTTGGCACAATTTCATCCATTGTGCTTGGCCCTAGATGTCTCTTCCCTTAGATAAATATTAAATAATAACAAGACAATGACTGTTCTTTCCTCTGGAGGGAAGGGGATGTTTTCCACTATTTACTTTCACCTTCCTCTTTTTTCATTTGGACATGTCAACTGAAACCTTAAATTTTAAAAATAACTTTAAAAATGCGTATACCAAGTAAACAATTTTCTGTACATTGTTGTAGTGCCTTAAAGAAAATTTCTGATTTCTATTGTACTCTAGCAGATTATTAATGCTGCTTTGGATACTTAGGAAAAGATTATTAGAAAAAAAAAGAAAGAAAACTTTAAAAATGAAATGAAGCATGTTCTAACTGTGCTCCATGAGCACTCCATTTATTCTCAAAAGCCCTGCACATAGGCTGTGGCAAGTAGGGTAAATGTAAAATTACGAGGTATAGTGTTCATTTTGTTAACTCTCAAGAAAAAAAAAAAAAAGCAGGTCCAAATTCAGGGAGGAAAATGTGAGCACTGTGAAATGCCATGTCTTCCTGCCCTTGGGAGATGTATTTATTGGAAATTATATTGCAAGGGAAAAGTCTAAATAAATTAAGTCCCTAGTTATTATGTCACATGTAACTGCATTGTAGAATATAGCCACAATTTTGCAGTTATGTAAACGAAGCTGTCAAGCACTTGTTATTTTAAAGCTGGATCCAGGCAGCTCCCCTGACAGCCCTGTGGTCCCAGCTCCCAGCCTGATTCATGACCGGCACTGAGACACAGGAAGTTCATGTCTGCCCTAATCTAAACATGGTGAAAATGGAACATAAGAAGCAGTGCAGAAAGGTAAAAATAGGCTAAACCTCATAACCCAGACAAGAACCATACAACACACTCGGAGGAAAGAGAAGAGAAAATGTAAGCCTATGAACCACAGCACCAGCATATATACAATTAGGGATACCCAGGACAGGCCCCAGTGCAAAATGAAAATGAAGGGCTCCTTGTCCAAAAATTAAAAGAATTCCAAGACAGTGAAAGCAGAGCATCAAACCAAGTGCAGGGACCACATGTGGGGCCCCGAGTGACTGTACAAGGCACAGTCCATGAAGCTGGTCTTGGAGGTATCTTTTGAACAACCGAATAGTTACACAGCAATGAAACATCAATTGCTTCAAATAGAAGGAAACTGTGTTCCTCATCTGTACTATTTCATAACAGCATTGGGCATTTAAGTTGTAAATGTGTAAAGATATTTAGCTTTTACATTTTAAAAGTTTTTTTAAAATGTGTGGTTTTATAGAAAATGCTTGTGGTCATTGTAATTCTTTCCATATTTTTCTACTGAGACATAGTAATCTGAATTGTATCCAGCAATGAAATCTGGACTCATTGTTTAGCTGGGACCATGACAGTCTTGACTGCTCCAGGGACAGCCACTGGGGAAAAGGGAATATTTAAAATATACCACTATAACTGTTTGACCATTCCTACCCTAAAAAAAGATAAGCTATGGTTTATCTTCTATAACCAAAAAAAAGTAAATTTAGCTGTTCATATTTCTCATTTTAGAGGAAATTACATTTTAGCCTTATTATTACTCTGTATAAACAACGAAAAGGCACAAAACCTTGTCTTCCATCAAAAGCAGTAATTTACAATAGAGAAGAGAAGAGTCTACAGAGGCTGCAGATTCAAGCAGCAAATCTGGTTCTCAGAGTGCCTTCCTTTTTAGCTAGAGGATGAGTATTTGTCAGGAGACCCGGAGGCCCTCTCTGTAGCTCAGCTCAGAGCAGAGAGCTAGGTGTACCTCAGGAAGCTCTTTGGACCCGTAACATTATCTGCCAAAATTTGCCTACACTAGAGCCCTGTCAACAGGCAATGGTAGGCCATTCTGTTTAAACTGAAGTAATTAAATCTCTCTGCTCTCATAAAAATAAAGTAAAATAAAAATACAACTGCCTGCTGCCGGTCAGTGGAACTACAATGAGTGGAGGTAAATTTTAATTTCGCGGTGCAAGTGTTAAATTATTGCCCTCTAAGTTGACTGCCAATTCTGCATGAAATCTCACCACATTTTAATAATTCGCCTTTTGTTTATAATGGAAAGAGACTTAGAAATAGCACATGTGTTATGATTTGGAAGGAGATTTTACGTGCAATTAGGGTGCTGAGAACCTCAACAACATAACCACATTCAGGTTCCCTAATTGGGCCAAGAGGAAACTATCATTTCTGAAATGATTTGGGGGCCTTAACCTTTGTTCAACTTCTCTAAAATACTTGGAATTATTTTGGTAGCGTCTGCTTATTCTCAACATTTCCATTTAACCTTAAAGCTGTGTACTTTAGAGATGTGTATCTCTGTTATGTGAACACTGTTAACGACCAGTCGCTTTCGTTATATTATGAAACTGTCAAAAAACTGCCATTTAGAAGTGATTCTATGTGACAGTTTTTAAAAATTGTTTTTAATGTAATCTTAACAGAATTCCACCCTCTGCCAAGGATCAGAGCCAAATAACTATCAATAGGGAAATTATTTCTGTACAACCCATCAACAGAAGGCTGAACTTTTAGAAAAAGTCAATTTTGAAATAATAGTAAATCTCTTAGGTTCTTACTGATGGTCATTGGATGATCTTTAAATAGTCTCAAATATTCCTCATATTTATTGCATACCACTACTAACTAGTAAAATCCAAATGTTGAATAAAATACCTTTAAATAAACAAAGTAGAGAAAAATCGCTTTAGTTTGTTTTAATCAATATTTTATTTCTTGCAAAGTACCATGACTGCAGTGTTCAAAATCAATGATTCAATGCATCCCTTGTAGTTCCATTGACTTGCTGCTCTTACACATTCTGCATAGCTATTAACGTAAAATGGAATTAAAATAGAATGCCGTGCAGTCAAACCTGAATAATCCATACACAGTTTATCGCACACCCCAGGGTATCTGCAAACACTACTGAGGGACTGAAACAGCTTGACATCCTCCATGTGCTATTGACTTGTTGAATCCCAAATTCTTTAATCTGAATAAAAACAGCATTTTCAAACTGACTCACATTGGAGTAGCCCAGCTACATCCAAATCAATAATTCCTTAGAGATGGAAGAATGTATACTAGCCGAATAGAGCATGGTACATGGGCAGAGCTGAAGACAGATAGATAGATAGCTAGATAGTAAGGTTTATATATATTGCAGGGAATACATATTCCAGTTGCAAGGTTTTAGCTCTGCTTGCATGGTACATACGTGTATATGCCAAGAATAAAAATCCAGACAACCAGAATTAAATTCATAGAAAATCTGCAGTTGGAATCAGAAGATAAGAAGAAAATACGATAAGAATTAGGAGTGGAAACAGTAGGTGAAACCTGGTAAATCAATTCAGAGTAAAATTTCTTCAACTGTATGATGAGTTTATTCAGAATTTTAAATTTTCAAGCAAAGAATCATAACTTATACTTATTTCAGATATTCAAACTGTATCTGGAAAGCAGTTTCCATTTTTTATATGCATTCATTTAAATAATTTCCTTTTTTACTGTGAGATTTTGTCTGAATTAACTTTGTTGCTTTTTTTTTTTTTCTGCCAGTTTTACTGAGGTATAATTGAGAAGTAAAAATTGCGTATACTTAAGGAAGACAGTGTGACGTTTGGATTTATGTGTACACTGTGAAATGATTACCACAATTAAGTCAATAAACCTATCTGTCACCTCACATAGTTATGATTTTTCTGTGCATACGGTGAGAACATTTAAGAACAACTCTTTGCCAAATTTTAAGTATACAATACAGTATTGTTAACTACAGTTGTCATGCTACATACTAGATCTCCAAACTTATTCATCCCATGTAACTGACTTTTTGTGACGTTGGTAAACAACGTCTCCCCCACGTGGCAACCACCATTCTACTCTGCGCTTTTATGACTTTGACATTTCTAGATTCCACATATAATATGTGTGGACCTTATAGTATTTATCTTTCTGTGCCTGGCTTATTTCACTTACTGTAATGTCCTCCAGGTTCACTCATGTTGTCGCAAATGGCAGGATTTCCTTTTCTTAAGGCTGATAACATCCCATTGTGTATGTCTGCCACATTTTCTGTATCCAATCGTCTGCCGATGGGCTCCTAAGTTATCTTGATATCTTGGCTATTGTAAATAGTGTTGTAATAAACATGAGTTCAGATATCTCATCAAGATACTAGTTTCAGTTTTTTTGAATATATACTCAGTAATGAAATTTTTGTGTCACACTGAATAGGGCAAAATATTTGCAAACCATATATCTGATAAGAAGCTAATATCCAAAATATAATATAAGAAACTCGAACAATTCAATAGCAAAACCCCAAACCCAGGTTTTAAAAGTAGGGTAAGGCCCTGAATAGAGATAGACTTGCAAGTGGCTCACAGGTATATGAAAAGGTGCTAATGTCACTAGTCATCAGGGAAATGCCAATCAAACCCATGGTAAGATACCACATTACGCCTATTAGGATAGCTATTCTCGAAAAGACAAAAGGCAGCAGGGCTTGGCCAGCACTTGGAGAAAAGGGATCCCTTGTTCACTGCTGGGGGGAATGTAAATGGGGACAGCCATTCTGGAGAACAGTCTGGAAGGTCCTCAAAGTGTTAAAAATAGAATTATCTTCCCTGGCTGTGATTTTAGGAAATTAAAGAACAAAAGCCCTTAGAATAGTCATAATCTTACAGCTAATGTAGCTCCCTGAATCCCCTGAAGCAAATCATCATCTCTACTCTTCACTTCCTCACCATAAAATTGGCCCCACAGAACACAAATGCAAACATACATATATACACACATAGGTATGTATGTGTTTATAAACATGCATCTCCATCTATATCTCTATGTATGTATGCATGCATACATATGTGAATGAATACATATACATATACGTAGTACTCTCTCTATATATGCATGCATATATATGTGAATGAATACATATATACATACATATACATTCAGTGTTCACCAAAGCAGCAAATTTAACAATCTTAGATCCAGAAGAAACTTCAGGAAGTCTGCCAATTGTACACTCTGTCTGTAAATAGGTCCCTTTCTTTGACCATTTCAAAAGATGTGGACATTAGACTAATATTAATAATTATCAAAGTTAGATGAAGTACTTGGGGATAAACTGCTCTATTTTTTCTGCTAACGTGCATGTGTTAAATGTTTGTAATAAAATGTTAAACACAAGAAATTGTGGGCTAGTTGCTATTATAGTTTTTTCTTCTTTTTTGTTTTGCTAATTATTTTGCCTCATTCACAATAAGAAAGACCACAATTTCCAATGCACATGGATATTCACTGGCATATAATTTCATAACAATTTGTCAGTTTACACTGTTAATGGTATTATTAACACTATCACCACCAATTCATTCTGCAAAATAATATTATTCTCTGTTGTTATATGACACTCATGAGTTCACTACTCTGTACACAAACACAAGAATTGTATATTGCAGATATTTGACTAAATTTTATTCAATCTAAGCTGCTGTCACTACAAGATACACCATTATTTTATGCATTACTAAGAAGGAATCTTTTCCAATTAAACTATTGAAAATGCTCTTTCATCCCTTTATATTTTATTTTATTCTATTTATATTTTATTTCATTAAAAGCTCCTTTAGGATTAGATTTTTTTTCATATAACACTTTTTACATAAAAATGAAAATATAAACAAAATAAATTGGTGAATGGGTATATAACTTCAAAACACTTCGTAAAAAAGTACTTCTAAAACTTTTTCACCTACTCTGATTAAGAGTTGCTGTCGGCCAGGCATGGTGGCTAATGCCTGTAATCCCAGCACTTTGGGAGGGCTAGGTGGATGGATCACGAGGTCAGGAGATCAGGACCATCCTGGCCAACATGGTGAAACCCCGTCTCTACTAAAATGCAAAAATTAGCTGGGCGTGGTGGCAGGTGCCTGTAGTCCCAGCTACTTCAGAGGCTGAGGCAGGAGAATTGCTTGAACCAGGGAGTTGGAGGTTGCAGTGAGCCAAGATCGCACCATTGCACTCCAGCCTGGGCGACATAATCGATAGGTTTGTTTTGACAATTATAAGATAATACATGTAAAATATGGGGATGGGTGACTCCGTATCAAAAAAAAAAAAAAAAAAAAAAAAAAAGGAGTGGTTGTCTGTGATTCTACATACAATGCCAAGCCTCACTACCACAAAGAGCTTTGGTGACACAAGAGTGTTCCACCACTGTCTACAAGATTTTCTCTCAAGCTCCCAACAGCATTCAAGACTGTATGCATGTATCTCTGTGTGTGTGTTCTACATGTAAAATATTACTTTTACCCAGCTTTTCATGTTGAAAATTAGCAATCCTACAGGAAAGCTAAGGGAATGATACAATGAATACCCATCAACCTCAGTATGTTGCATATATTGCACAGTTGCTTTACCTTTCTCTTTCCACCTAAAGTTTGATGAACCATTTGAAAATACACTAGACACCATGGCACATCATTCCCAAATATTTTAGTATGCATCCGTTATATTGAGAATATTATCCAACATAACCACAACACCATTATCCTTCCTAACAATATTTACATTAAACCAGTAGTACATGAAATCCATATTAAAGCTTCCCCAATCATCCCAGAATGGTTTTTGGTAGCTTTCTGTTCCCCAATCCAAGTTCCAATCAAGTTGGTTATTATATCTCTGAGTCTTTTCTCACCTGGGAAAGTTTCTCATAGTGTGTGTGTGTGTGTGTGTGTGTGTGTGCATGTGTGTATATGCCATTGATTTTGTCAGGAAGTCCAGGCCTGTCTTTTTGTAGAATGTCTCACGTTATGGGTTGGTTTGAAGGTTTCTCTTGGCTATATTTAGGTTAAAGATTTTTGGCAGAATGTTACATAGGTGATGTTGCATATGCCTAATTGCATAACATCAGGAGGCAACTAATATTAGTTTGTTCCACTACTGATATTGGTAACCTTAATCTCTTGATTGATTAATTAGATTATTAATCTCTTAATTTATTTATATTGATTAGTTATTTAATTAATACAAATTAATAACTATCTATTGAGAGATGCTTTAAGACCTTGTCAATGCTCCATTCCTTCATAAACATATTACTCAATGCTTTTAGTACTCACTAATGCCCTCTGTCTAAATTAGTTAGAAGTTACAAACCCATTCACCAAGCTTTGAAGCTGGTGCTTTCTTAATCTTATCAAAAAAAATCAACAAAAGTACATAGTGAACAATCAGGAATCACATATTTACAATCAATCATCTTTAAATGGTATATTAACCAGATAAGTAGGAGGTTTCAATTTTCCAGCTGGCCATCAGGAATAACAATCACATTTGTACTTTCACAGTGACAATTACTATGTAATATAAATTTGGCCAACAGAGATGATAAAATTCCATCAACTATAAGATGTATTCTCAGTTCAGAGATAGCATAATGTGAAAAAAAAAAAGGGGGGGGTTCATCTCAGAATGAAAGAAATGGGGCAATTCTGATTTTAGCCAAGCAGTATTAGAGTTGTTTTTGACAGGGTCTTGTTCTGCCACCCAGCCTGGGGTGCAGCAGTGCGATCATCGCTCACTGCAGCCTTGACTCCTGGGCTCAAGCAGTCCTTCTGCTTCAGCTTCCCAAGCAGCTGGGATTGCAGGTGTGCACCACCACACCCAGCCAATTTTTAAATTTTTTGTAGACAGAGTCTTGTTATATTGCCCAGGCTATTGTCAAACTCCTGGCCTCAAAGGATCTTCCTGCCTCAGCCTAATTTTCATTTAAATACCAGGTAAAGTCACAAAAGAAGAGAAGAATTAGTGAATCACATTTTGTTTAATTCTGTTGAGCATTCAGTGATTTTCATCTACTTTGAGAATATAAAAGTACAATTAAATTAAGCCACAGGTATAGGCCGTCTCCAGTTTTATTTGGTTATTCTGAATGCATTCATTCACGTAGAAAACACTCTCTCAATATACTAATGGGCCACGTAAATGGTAGGGATTGAACATACAATAAGAACTACATTAAAAGAGAGAGATTGAGCTTGACAAAGCAACAATGAAACAAAAAGTTGGATCAGTACAATGGCATTGCCTGTGTAGAAACACAAAAAGGAAGCATTAAGATCAACCTAGGGGTGGAATGAAAGCTTCCCAAGGAATTAACATCTTCATTGATTCTTGCAAGAGAGGAGGAGTTAGTCATGCAAACAATGTGGGAGGGGAGGCAGAGGGAAGAGCACATGGAGAGAAAAAACACTGATGAAGCATTCTCCGTATTTCAGACACCCATCCACGTATTTTACGTGTATTATCTCATAATTGTCAAAGCAACCGTATCGATCATATCCTATATTTATCTTTATTTTATAGATGAGAGTACTGAGACTTAGAGAAGGTGAGGCATCAACCCACAGGCACACACAAGAAAGTAGCAGAGCTGGGGTTTGCACTGTCGGGAGATAAAGAGGTGTGAAAGGACACTGCAAGAAGAGAGTCACTGGCTTGTTATGTCTGATGGCACAAGAGAGAATGTGGGAGAGGATCAGGAAATACAATTTAGAAGGGGGTCTGAAACCAAGTCACAGGGAATCTTTATGTCAAGTTAATGAGTTTGAACTTTATCCTGAAGAAGAGTGACAAGATTAGATTTGCATTCTAGAAAGATTACTCTGACGTCACTACAGAGAACACATTAAAGTGGTGTGAAGTCTAAGCTCTAAGTGATGAGTGTTGGAAATAAAGCAGTGGCAGACATGAGAAGACAAGGAGGCAGTTTTTAAAAATAATTGAGCTCTGAAATCAACAGCACTTGGTGTCCAGTTAGCAAAAGAGTGCCGGAAGGCACAGTCTGCCCAAGCCCCAGCTTCCTGACTTGGGAAACTGAATGGATGAATGAATTCCCTAGATAACCTAAGCACCAATAGAGCCTGCAAGGGAAATTATTCTTAAAAAAATTTTTAATGTTATATCCTAAAAATAACAATCTTTTACCTAGAACATCAATGGTACTACTTCTTAAGATCTTTTTATATCATTTAAATTTGAGCCCAAGTTTTCTATTTTCATTAATATCTTCCCATGCTTCAATGTGTTGCAGATCTTGTTTCTTTGGGTGTGTTTTTTCAGTCTCTCTGCTTTTTCTATATTTCATACTATCACAGAATATTGGAGTTGTAAGAACTTTTCTGATAAAACATCTCTCCTTAGGTAGTAGTTATCTATTAAAGGGAAACAAATTATTCTGAAACTAGAAACATACGTAATCATGGACATTTATTATCTTACATAGTTTCTGTAAGTTATGAATTTGGGGCAACGTTGCTAAGTGGTCTGGCTGGGCTTCTCTCATGAGGTTTCTGTCAAAATGTTGGCCAGAACTGCAGTCATCTGAAGGCTCAACTAGGGCTGGAGGATCTGCTTCTAGGATGGCTCACTCCCACGGCTGTCAGCAGGAGGCCTCAGTTCTTTGTCAGGTGAATCTCTCTACATGGCTGCTTGACATGGTGTTCTCATTACTTGGTTAGTTGACTTCTCCCCAGAGTGAGTGAGCCAGGAGAGTAAGCATGGAGGGAGATACAATGCCTTTTATAACCCAGTTTTGGGAGTCATTCACCATTACTTCCACCACATTCTGTTCCCTAGAAGTGAGTCACTACATCCAGTCAACACTCAAGAGGAAGGAGAATTAAGGATTATCAAAGCATTGGGGTATATATTTTAAAACCACCACATCTTACAAATAAGTATTTTCATTCTATGCGTTCATTCATTAAAAGTAGTTCTTAGTAATTACAGTAATAACTCAAGGAATAGCATTGCAGTGGAAATTTTCCTCCTACATCATTAGCTCAACACAAAGCTCAGGTGTTCTGCAATATACTTGTACCCATTTATGCAACAAGGGGTCCTGGAGACATAAGTTTGGGGATCCGACAGAATAGATTAAATACCAGCTTTGTGGGTTGCATCTTTTAAATGTTAGAAAAACCTGCATTGTAGAATTACTGTAACATGTTAGTGAGATAATACACATAAAATGTCTGGCTTGTATTAGTTATTCAATTGATACCAGTTTTTTCTTCTTTCCATTTTCAGTTATTCCTTTTGTGTGAGGGAGAAAAAAACCCAAACAATTTAGAAAATGGATCCCTTTGCATGGTTATGTACATCAGCTCTAAAAATAATAATATACAGATGTATTGGATTGACATGGATAGAGGATCATGTTTTTTTTTTTTTTTTTTTTTTGAGGCGGAGTCTTGCTCTGTCGCCCGGACTGGAGTGCAGTGGCCGGATCTCAGCTCACTGCAAGCTGCGCCTCCCCGGTTTACGCCATTCTCCTGCCTCAACCTCCCGAGTAGCTGGGACTACAGGCGCCCGCCACCTCGCCCAGCTAGTTTTTGTATTTTTAGTAGAGACGGGGTTTTACCGTGTTAGCCAGGATGGTCTCGATCTCCTGACCTCATGATCCGCCCGTCTCGGCCTCCCAAAGTGCTGGGATTACAAGCTTGAGCCACCGCGCCCGGCCGAGGATCATGTTATATTAACTCAAAAAGCAGATCATAAAATATTATGATCAGTATTTCATTTTTATAAATATATATTTATGTCTATATTTACATATATATATATGCATTAGTTTCCTATTGCTACTATAACAAGTTAACACAAATTTATTGGCTTAAACAAATACAAATTTAGGCCCAGTGTGGTAGCTCATGCCTATAATCCCAGTGCTTTGTGAGGCCAAGGCAGGAGGATTGCTTGAGCCTAGAAGCACATTACCAGCCTGGCCAGCATAGCGAGACCCCATCTCTACAAATAATACAAAGATTAGCTGGGCATGTTAGTGTGTGCCTATAGTCCCAGGTGCTTGAGTAGATCCTCAGGTGGATCTCTTGAGCCAGGGAGGTTGAAGCTGCAGTGAGCCATGATCATGCCACTGCAGTCCAGCCTGGGCAGCAGAGCAAGACCCTGTCTCAAAAAAAGGAAAAAAAAAGGAGAAAAGAAGCACAAATTTATTACCTTACAGTTCCAGAGATCATAAATCTAAAATGTCTCATTGCTACATTGAAAGGATTAGTAGGACTACATTCCTTCTGGAGATTCTAGGGAGGAATCCATTCCTTTGTCTTTTACAACTTCTAGAGGTTATTCTCAGGCTTTGGCTTGAGTTCCCTTCCCTCATCTTCAAAGCCAGCAGCACAATCTTGCCAACTCTTTCTGACCCTGATTCTTCTGCCTCACTCTTTTACTTACAAAGACCCTTGTGATTATATAAGGCTCACCAGATCATCTGGGGAAATTTCCCCATCTCAAAGTCAGCTGATAGCAACCTTAATTTCTCCGGAAACCTGAATTCCTTCATGCCAAGTAACATAACATATTTATAAATTGGGGGCACTAGAATGCAGACATCTTGGGGGGGGGCATTATTCTGCCCACAATGTACATATGTGTTTGTATATCTATATATATACAAATATATTAGATAATATATCAAATTATTATCAATGGCTTTCTCTAGTAGAATTTAGTTTAATACTAATTATACTCTTCATTTAATCTGAATTTTCTGTTTTTCTATTCTATGCATGAATTAATTTAATGGAATGACAAAGAACAGATTTTTAAGACTGAAAATAGAAGCCACATACTGAGAGGAAAAATTTGCAAAACTCACATCTGATAAAAGACAACCTGTTTCCAAACATATATAAAGAACTGTTAAAGTTCAACAATAAGAAAAAAGCCCAATTTAAAAATGGTCAAAAGATTCAAAGAGATACTTCATCAAAGAAGATCTACAGATGGCAGATAAGCACATAATAATGTCCGCTGTGATGTCTGTAGGGAAATGAAAATTAATTCACCAATGGCATTCCACTACACACCTACTAGAATGGCAAAAATCTGGAACCCTGCAACAACCACACACCAGCAAGGATGTGGAATAGCAGGAACTCTCACTCATTGCTGGTAGGTATGCAAATGACACAGGCACTGTGAGAGACAGTTTAGCAGTTTGCTGCAAAAGTGACCATTCTCCTGCCATGTGATCCAGTAACTATGTTCTTTGGTATTTATGCAAATGAGTTGGAAACTAACGTCCACCCAAAACCCGGCACACACATGTTCATAACATCTTTATTTGTGGTTGCCAAATACAAATCTTGGAATCTTGGAAGGAACAAAGATATCATTCAATACGTGAATGGATAAGCAAACTATAGAATATCCAGGCAGTGGAATATTATTCAACAATAAAAATAAATGAACTATCAAGTCACAAGAAGACATAGAGAAACCTTAAGTGCCTATTGCTAAAGATACAGTATTGATAGATACAGTATGTAGGAAAAGGCTACATACTGTATGACTCAACTATATGTTATTCTGAAAAAGGCAAAACTGTAGAGATTGAGAAAAGATCAGTGTTTGCCAGGGGTTCAGTGGGTTGTGGATGGAGTGGGAGACTTGAGTAGGTTGAGTGCAGGGGATTTTAGGGCAGTGAGCCTATGATGGTATCCATATGATACCATTCTGGTGGATACATGTCACTATACATTTGTCAAAACTTGTAGGATATATGACAGAAACAGTAGGGTTTCTAAGGCCAACTATAAGCTTTAGTGAATGCAACAATATTGGCTTAACAATTTGATCAAATGTACCACACTAATGCAAAATGTTTAAAATAGGGGAAATTGGTGGGTGGGGGCAGTTAAATTTCCAGGTCCACAGTCAAGACTTCTTTTTAAGATAGAAGGTACTAAAAACCCAGGAGCCATGAATTGGTAATGTCTCTTACTACCTCACATAGACCTACTTGGCTTATATTAACTACTTTTACTAATAATACGAAATGCAAAAGACATGAATGCCTTCATCTAAAATACAATTGGCTAAGTTTCCATCTCTGCACGACTTTTAAAGATACCAGACATGCATCTTACTTTTCTGGAGCACTCAAAAGAGCTTAATAATCCTTTGCAAACTGAGTTGCCAAAGCTGCGCCAGAATTTTGATGTTTCCATTAATAAAAGATATATGCCTGCAGGAGGTACAGATTTGTGATCTCAGGATCCAGAGTTTAGGGGCAAAGGGAAAACGGCTCGCATCTGCACAATGATTAAATGCATGTTCTGGGAGAGGAACTCTGAAGTGTCGCTACAGATCTCACAAGACCTATTTGGACCTGGGGCTTGCCCCTGCGGGATATTTTTGATAGCTTTATCTGTGTCAGACACTCGGGCCCCATCCATTCTCACTTATCAATATGGCATAGTAGCTTCAGAGATGAAAATAAGATGAGGGGCCACAGGAAAAAAAAAATATATAAAGGTCGGGTAACCATTTCAGAAAGCCTACACGTGGCCTGACCAAATTGCAGTGTCAGGGAAAAAAGATAAATCATGACAACCAAGCCCAAAAATAGAATCTATAAATAGTAAAGAACTGAAACTGCTCAAAAGAAAACTAGATGTAAACATACTTAAGGGCCAAATATTAAGTCCTATAAATATGTCAACTAGGTAGGCTGGCAGAGAGATCACCGTGAAAATACAGGCCTGGGCATTTATTAATAAGGAGCTAGAGAAACTGTCGCTCCATGAAGGTTCATTGTGTTTTTAAGAGTCATTTGACAAAAACATGTCAACTAATACAATCTGGTCTTTAACTGTTTTAATCAATAATTTTTTATTGTCTTTTCTATGCATAAGATACTACACTAGATGTTGCAGCAGAGAAACAAGAATCAATTGAATACTGAATTTCTTTTGCACATTAAAATAGCTTTATTTTTGTTCCTACAAAAACTCAAGGTAATTAAAAATATCTATACAAATATATTAAAATTAAAATTACTATCTAGAAAAAGCAATTCTTGACATTGCAGGCTATATTATTCAGTTCTTTAAATATATATAAAAGCATTATGCAGTGTATCTATAATAAACACACAGTCTCATGCTATATAACAGCATTTCAGTCAACGAAGGACCGAATATACAATGGTAGGTCCCATAAGATTGTAATGGAGCTGAAAAATTCCTATCACCTACTGACGTACAAGACATCAGAAAATAGTAGCACAACACATTCCTCGTGTGTTTGTGGTGATGCTGGTGTAAATAGTCACCTGCTGTCCTGGTTTGTAGCCTAAGGGCAATAGGCCATAGAGTCTAGGTGTATAGTGGGATACAACATCTAGGTTTGTGTAACTGTACTCGATGTTTGCACAATGACAAAATCATCACCTAATAACACATTTCTCAGAATATATATCAGTCAAGTAACTCAAGACACATTTATACATACACACATACACACACATATCCTTAGTATTGGTCTGCTAGGGCTGCCATACAATATACCACACTGGGTGGCTTAAACAATGGAAACTTATTTTCTCACAATTCTGGAGACTGAAAGTCCAAGATCAAGGTGTCTGAATCTTGCTAACAAGACCCAGCAGGTTTGTTTTCTTTCTTTTTTTTTTTTTCTTTTGCTAGATCACATGGTAATTTTATTTTTAATTTTTGAAGAAATGTCAGACATTTTCCATAGTGCCTGGGCCATTTTACATTCCCACCAGTGATGCACAAGAGTTCCAGTTTCTCCACATCCTTGGCAATATTTCTTGTATCTTAGTAAATGTACTTCTTGTGGTATTCTTCTGAGGCCTCTCTTCCAGGCTTGCACACGGCTGCCTTCTCACTGTGTCCACACGTGATCTTTTCTCTGCGCTTGAGTGTTTCTGGTGTTGTTTTGTGTGCCAGAATTTATAAGAACACCAGTCAGATTGAATTAGGGCTCACTTTAACAGCCTTATTTAACTAAATCATCTATTTAAAGCAGGGGTGTCCAATCTTTTGGTTTCCTTGGGTCATAGTGAAAGAATTGTCTTGGGTCTCCCATATAAAATACACTAACACTAATAATAGCTGATGAGCTAAAAAAAAAAAAAAAAAACTACAAAAAAACCTCAAAATGTTTTAAGAAAGTTTACACATTTGTGTTGGGCAACATTCAAAGCCATCCTGGGCCACGTGCAACCCACAGGTTGTGGACAAGCTTGCTTTAAAGACTCCATCTCCAAATATAGTCACATTCAGAGATACTGGGGACTAGAGTTTCAACTTATAAGTTTGGTGGGAGAACACAATTCAGTATATTTTTTATATATATGATATATATATATGTTATTATATGTTATATATATACATCATATATATACTTTCATATATATAGTCTCATATATAATGTCATATATAATGACAAATATAACACATTTGAGAGATTTTTTAGTTTCATATAGGGATGGGATCATGTTAGGCATTCTGTTTTATAATCTCTTTGCTAATCCATACCCATTCACTATGAACTAGGTATGAATGTAAGGTAATCTAGTTACCAAACTGCTCTTATTGAAATTTCAGATTGTTTATAATTACTTAATATATGTAGAAAAATGTATCTATCTATCTGAACTCTGTGACAAATACCCTACTATATGCAGTCATACATTTGGGGTTTGGAGTTATTTTCTCCTAGGAGAAATTCTTACAAGTAGAATTGCTGGATTAAAGGGCATGCATACAACGCTATAACTTCCTCTTTAGAAAACTTTTATCTGTTTAAAAAAAGAAGTTTGCCTGCTTTCCAACATTCTATATATATTATTAGCATTTATTTCAGACTTTGAAAATATAACAGATGGGACATACCATCTTGATTTTTAAAGTTTGCATTTTTTTGCTTACTACTGAAACTGCATGTCAGTTTATTGTCCATTTTACTCATTTTTTAAAAATTCATGCTATATTTTTCGCTCAATTTTCCACTAAGTTATTCCTTTTTTATTGTTGATTTGTACATATCAGAATTAGTCATTTGCCTGTCATATTCACTGGAAGCTTGTTATTTTTTTCAAATTTGTGATTTTCTTTCTAATACAGTTTGTAGTGGTTTTCTGCCATGCTGATTTTTTTTGGGGGGGCCTCCTTCTGTTTTTATATAAGGTTTTTTTTGTTATGGTTGTTGGCAAGCTATGAACATTTCCCTACAGTTTTATAGCTGGCCATGCATGGAAAGGTCTGCCCCACAGGAAAACTATGACATTTTCACCCACCTCCATCCAGTACTTTATGGATTATTTTGTATTTTGTTTTTAATCACATGATTGTTATTTTAGGTATACCTATGACATAACAATCTAATATTTTTATCAAATATAATTAGCTTGCTGTCCTAACAACATTAAATGTAAAGCTTGTCTTTTATTCAACAAACCATTAATGAAATAAAGAAATAGACTGATAATCTAAGTATGGACATAAACATACCAGCCTTGGCTTGTGTCTTTCATGGGTAGGTTATAAGTAGGGGAGATGCTGCAGGGCCCACAGAATGTGGCCCAGAGGCACCAGAAGAAGGGACATTTGAGCAGAAAACTTAATGATCCTATGAAAGAAAGAACAAAAGTGCTCATATGTCCCTGGGGCAGAAGCGAGCTCCATGTGCATGAGGAATGGGAGAAGAGGCCAAAGGGACAGCAGAGGCCAAATCACACAAGACTTTGTAGAATGTGATTTTAACACACAGGAGGTTTGAATGTGATTTTTTTTTTTTACAAGAAAAAGGCAGGTAATGTGATTTTGGAACATGCCCCTTCCAAATGAGCGTATGAGCAAATGAGGAGATGGTGATGATTTGGAGTAGGGTACTGCAGAGAGGGCAATGAGAACTGGTTGAATCCAGGCTATACATTGAAAGCAGAGCCTATGAGGTTTTCTAGATATAGAATTACGTAATTTGCAAACCAGGATGGTTTGACTTCCTCTCTTACTATTTTGATGCCTTTTATTTCTTTCTATTGACTGATTGCTCTGACTAGGACTTCCAATAATATGTTGAATCAGAGTGGCAAGAGAGGGCATTTTTATCTTGTGCAGGTTTTCAAGGGGAATACTTTCAGCTTTTGCCCATTCAGTAATGTTGGCTGTGGGTATGTCATATATGGCTCTTATTATTTTGAAATATGTTCCTTTGATGTCTAGTTTATTGGGGGATTTTAACATGAATGGATGTTAAATTTTACCAAATACCTTTTCTGCATCTATTGAGATAATCATGTTGTTTTGTTATTAGTTCTGTTTATGTGATAAGTCACACTTATTCATTTACATATGTTGAACCAGTCTTGCATCTCAGGAATAAAGCTTGGCCTATGTTCATCAAAGATGTTGACCTGAAGTTTTATTTTATTTTATTTTTTTGAGTGATTGTGTGGTTTTGAGTGGTTTTCTTAGTGTTGATTTCTATTTTTATTGCACTGTGGTTCAACAGTGTGGTTGGTATAATTTTGGTTTTTTGGAACTTGCTGAGTATTGTTTTATGTCTGATTATGTGGTCATTTTTGGAGTGTGTGCCATGTGGCAATGAGAAGAATGCATACGTTATTGTTTTGGGGTGGAGAATTCTGTAGATGCCTATTAGATCTCTTTGGTCAAGTGCTGAGTTCAGGTCCTGTATATCCTCATTAATTTTCTGCTTCAATAATCTGTCTAATACTGCCAGTGGGGTATTGAAGTCTCAAGAACTTGCTTTGTGAATCTGGGTGCTCCTTTGTTGGGTGCATATATATTTAAGATAGTTAGGTCTTCTTGTTGAATTGAACCCTTTACCATTATATAATGCCCTTCTTTATCTTGTTTTTTATCTTTGTTGGTTTAAAGTTCATTTTGTCTGAAATTAGGATTGCAAACCCTGTTTTTGTTTTTCTATTCACTGTTTGCTTAGTAGATTTTTCTCCATCCCTTTATGTTGAGTCTGTGGATATCATTGCACATGAGATGGATCTCTTGAACACAGCATACAATTGGATCTTGCTTCTTTATTCAGCTTACCATTCGATGTCTTTTATTTAGGGCATCTAGCACATTTACATCCAAGGTTAGTCTTGATATGTGCAGATATGATCTGTCATCATGTTGTTAGCTGGTTATTATGCAGACTTGTTTTTGTGGTTGCATCATAGTACCACTGGCCTGTGTACCTAAGTGTATTTTGTAGTGGCTGGTAACAGTTTTTCCTTTCCATACTTAGTGCTCCTTTCAGAACCTCTTGTAATGCAGGTCTGGTGGTAAAAAAATTTCAAGTCATAAGATTTGGGTAAACATTTGAAAGTATTTTGTTTCTATTCAAAGAGAAATGATACTACATGATGGACTGGAGGATCTGAATAAATTATTATTTAACCACTAGTTCTTACTAAGATACCTATAATCTCTTTAAGACAGTGTGATATAGTTTTTGTCTAATGAAACCACAATAAATGTGTTGATGATGCTATAAATATATTATCACTTAAATATTAATTATACAATAACTTTAGATAATTCCATTGAACATAAAAAAAAAACACACACAGAAAAGGGCACTAAATAATCAATTACTTGAGCTGCAGACATTGCCTTCTGCAGTTAGCAACCACACATCATTGCAATCCATCTCAGCAAACATATCTTGGGCCACACTCCCCTAACATTACTGATTCACTCGCTGTGACCAGTGTACACACCAAGACAATACTCTGCTCTGTTCTGATTTTTCCCAACTCATAAAAAATAATGTATTGCTTCTTTTTCTCCTCCAACTCAATCACATGTCATTTATATCATTTTCTAATTGTTTCACATGGGTCGTGGGAGCTCCATATTAGCCAGAATATTTTCGTTAACTAGACAAAGAATGTGGCCCTTTTAAAATTTCAGGTTAAGTACCCTGTTTGGGGTTGGTACAGAAAGAACAGGCAGGGAAATGCCCTCTTGGCTGGAAGGAAGGGAAAGAATTGAGTACACATTATGAAAGTAATTATTCTCTTGCTGTAGAGTATACAGAGAGAAAAGTAAGGCCAAAGAATTACTAAAGAGGAATTTGCTGCTTCAGTGACCCTGTTAGATACCTGTTAAGACCTTTAGCTTTCCCTATCATTTCCAACTAAATCTCAATGACAAAAAAAGAGAAATCTAAAGAAACGGTGGGAATTATGTTAGAACTGGGCATTTTCGTCTTCAGTGTCACTGTAGCTGTTATTCTCTGGCAGCTTAATTGTAACCAATTAGAATCTAGTTAAATAGAGAGACAGCATTAAAACCTTCTGCTTATTTTTTCTCCCTTGATGGTCACAGTTGGTGTTTATATCTTCTCAGAGAAAAGGAAGTTTGAGTTCTACAATCACTTGGAATTTTACTTTGATTTGTTTATTTTTGCTTCCAAATAATTTAAGCAGATTTTGACATTATGCTGTGGACTCTGCGAACCACTGTCAGTGCTCACTGCCAGGTCAGCCACTGAATCCACTCAAGGAAGGATAAAGCCTATCTATTACCCTGGTAGCTCTAATTGCGGGATAGCCAGAGGGTATCCATTTGGTCTATAATTAGGTCATTTCTCTCTCATCCCCTGCAAGTGTGTATAATTATAAATTAATTTGAAATCCCACTGTGAGAAAAGAAATTTGCTGTAATATAAAAGGAAAGACAAAAGCTGCAGGAAGTACGTCTTTAAAAACATTTTTGGTGTTTCCTTCAAAATTGATGCTTGAAATTAGTTTTTCATTCTACTCTTCATTTTCCTAGCTAGGAGCTTTATCATTGTCTATTTAAATTTTGGTTTTTATTACAGTTATGCCACAGTCTTAAGGTCTTGATGTTTCCTGCAGAATTTATAGTAGAAAATCAAAACTATTCTTTGGGGAAGTAAAACCCATTGAGAGGCTGGCCTTTGAATGATGCTTAAAGGTGTGGTTCTGTGCAGGTCCTGACAGGTGACTTGTTATGCTCCACATTTTTCATTCTCTATAGGTGCCATGCTTGGGCTCTTTTAACACTTGCCTTTCTGTGTTCACAATAAAAAATATTATATGTTATACCAGGTGAGTAAAACCTTAAAACTAAAACAAAACAAAACCTGGCTCACTGTAGATCCTGCAGGAGGTGTTCTTTTCATCTGTTTGGCTGAGCTGCTATCCCATTTTACTTTCATTATTCAAAACTAGAGTTAAATGCATTGCCCTGCATGTTTTTGGAGAGATGCTGCAGGTGAAAACGTGCAATCTGTCTGACAACAGAATAACCTCCACCAAGCTTTTGAGGCAATGCTTTGACTTGCTAGACTTCCCATTTCTGTCAGGGAATCCACCTCTTTTGTGAACTCGGGGAAAACATGCCAGGTGTTACCTAAGTAAAAACAGTGCACATAAGAATTAAACTCCACATGTGAGTTTCTTAAGTCCTAAAGTCTGAAGAAATGAAAGAGACATACAGAGATGAAGAAAGATATTTTGCCATCAGAAAAAGAGGAGGTACTGTATTTGACTCATTTCTCTAAGAGTATTCTGAGGCATTCTTTACGATTCTTATAGAAATGTGAAAATTATTTTTTTTCAAAAAGTAAGATGATTTTATTATTTCACAAAGACCCTTCCTAGCTTCCAACATTCCACTTGGAGGATAACACTAGGAACATGTCACACTTCTAAATTCTTTGTGTTCACTCTCTGAGGTGGTGATGTTTTGATTTCTTTTTACAGATGAAAAAGTGACACCTGAGAGATTAAGCGATATGCGCGAGGCCTGCCTGAGAAGTAATCGGAGCCCAGTACTCCTGATGTGGGAGTGCTGCTCTCAAGACACAGTGTTGTACTATGGAAAGAGGAATAATGGAAGGCCAGTGGGTGTCACGCTTTATAAGCCTGGGAACCTGACAGGGCAGGAAAGGCCTTGACTAATATTTTGTGTGAGCTCACCAGCTACTTTGTAGACTGGGTTTAACAGCATGTTCTTAGATTTAGTGGTTATGTATGCTTTAATTTTCCATTCAAAAGGGTATCTGTAACTAGAGAAGCTTTAAAGATACTTCACACCAGCAGGAAATGTCATGGCTGAAAGCTGCAGAATCAACTTCTGATCAACTAAGTCTAGTTCTTAATTTGTGTTTATTTGGCAACCAAATAAAAGTAAAGAAGGGAATATTATTGAAATCATTCCCATCATTAAAGGCTTTAACTTATTAGCAAGATAGCCTGTCGTGAAAATAAGTGACAAAGAGAATTTTAACTAACACAGAAAGGAAAAAATCCATAAAACACCAAATTTTGAAAAAATTACATAGCCTTCAATTTTCCACTTTCAAAAAACCATAATTCCCTCTTCTATTGTTGAAACTTTTAAAGATGTTTAGATTCAATTCCTAAATAACATTGAACCTTATATTTTATGAGAAACAAATAAACCTAATGTATTTTCTTCAAATCACTGCCAATCAGGGATTGGCAAATTTCTTATGTAAAGGACCAGATGGCAAATATTTTAGGCTTTGTGGGCCACACAGTCTCTGTCAAACCTTCCCTATCATTACAGCACAAAAGATGTCACTGGTGGTGTGTTAACGAATGAATGTAGTTGTGTTCCAATAAAACTTTATTTACAAAAACAGCTTGCAGGCAAGATCGGGCAGGTAAAATATAGACTGCTAGCGTTGGCTTTACAACACAGAAAAATCAGATACATTTTTACCTGCTTTCTAGGAAATAAGAATCTATTTATAAATCAAATTATTTCTTCAATATAATAATAACCTTCAATAAGACCATTTCTACTAATAACTCCAAGATTTTATCCAGTGGTATAACAACAATTCTACAAATTTCTTCTAATTCCAACATAAACAACATGAATTATATTTCTCTGTTTTAAATTTATGTATATATATTCAGACACAAACACAGTTTCAGAAAACTAAGGGATACGTTCTAGTCTTCTACAAAACTGTGAGATCTAAATAATTCTAGATGCTACATTTGACTTCTTAAATGCTTTTATCACTGTGGCCCGTGAATACACTGACCATCACAGGGCAAGACAAAAATCACACCCATTTTACAATAAAGTAAGCTACTAAGAAAATCATAAGAAAGAGAAAAGATAGTTACTATTAATCAAGTGGAAGTGGATCATCATAAAGGTCTTCATCCTCATTGTCTTCTCACTAAGTAGGCTGAGGAGGGGGAGGAAGAGAAGGGTTAGTCTTGCTGTCTCCTGGTGGCAGAAGCAGAAGAAAGTCTGCATATGTGAACCTGTGCAGTTCAAACTTGTGTTGTTCAAGGGTCAACTGTAATTTTAGGGGACTTTAACTTTGGTTATTATGTATTTATTCAAAATGAATTACTTAGCCAAATAAGTTAATTAACTGGTCGATTCTCTCTTTTAAAAATTAAATCATGGACAGCTGCATGCACAGCATCAAGCACTTCCTATGCATCTTCCTGCTCCCTCCCTCATAAAAATATACTCCCGTTAGTATCCAAGCCAAGCTCTAGGACAGACCAAACTAAACACGCTAAAATGCATCTTATTAAATTATGTCCACAGAAAGAATGGAGAGGAATGAGGTGGTAAAAGTGTCTGGGTCGAGTGAGCGTGCTCATTTGTCTGTAGCCAGCTTCAGATTTGGGACATCCAGGTTTCACGTCCTCCAAGAATGATTAAGAATTTAATGTCTTCTTAATGAATAGTTTAGAGAGTCCTGAACAAATTTATCAGACATAACACTGCTTTATGTCTAAGTAAGTATCTTAGTAAGTAAAACTCTCCCAGACAACTGGAAAAATCCACTAATGGTTTTCAAAAAAATAAACAGTCACAATGAAATATTCTGTTTAGAATGACTGACTGAAGTGCTTCTGTTCTCTTTTAACTAAATGAATTACTAAATAAGCATTTCCGAACATGAACTCTTCCAGGTATATAAATGTACTTAATGACTATGAACAAATTGGTTCTAAAAATGGTTAATTGACCTTAGAATCATGGTTTCTTTTTTCCCACCCCCCGCTTTTCTACCAAGCAGATAGAATACCATTTTTCTATGGACACCTCAGAAAGTGTCTATTCATCTCAAATCACATCACAGGATTTTTGAAAAACTATCACTAGATTTTCACTTACATAACCAGTAAAGGCACTGAAAATAATGTAAAGACAAGCATAAATTATGACAGCTCCGAAGTGGGTAGGACTTATGCCCTCATATCATTTGTTATTTCTTCTGGTGCTGGTCAACAATGTATGTGTGCTCAGATTTAGGGCAGTTGTCTCTGGAGGATCATGACAAAGGCTTTGCTGCTGACACCAAAATCTGCTCTTCCATTCTTTCCTCTCTGCGCAGCTAGATCCAAGCCATAGCAGCTCAAGAGAATCCAAAAGGCTTGGGAACTCTGTAAATGTAGCAAGACACTCCTTGGTCCGTTGTGAGTAAAAACGAAGTCTGGTGCAGGTCAGAATTCTTAGCTTTGCAGCTCAGCAGAGTCAATGTGAAGCAAGGAGAGGGGACTCTAGAGGAAAAGGCTAATTATGCCAGCCTTGGCTCAATTTTCTACTAGATTTACTGCTAATTAATGTTCTCTTCTTCATTTTTACGCATCTAGTTGGTGAATTGGGTACTGTGAGTCACTTTCTGCTTTTCCTTCTGTAACTCTCATCAACTTCTGCTGCTCCATTAGCAAATTGCCCTCCTGAGAATCCCTTTTCTGAAGGTTGGCTGCCCCGGCCATCTCAGCAGTCTTGACCTGGGGAAGACCTTTCGCAAAAGGGCTCAGGGCAATAAACTGTGATCAGTTAAAAACAACAAAATGGGGCTATAGTAATGAATAACGTTTCTTTTCTACTTCTTCCATTTGTCTGCCTTATAAGGAAATAACATTATTTTTCATGACTCTTTTTCTTTTCTGTTTCCTGAGAGTTCATGTCAACAAGGCATATATCTAGGAAAAGTGCTCATCAGGGAAGTAAATGCTTGTGAATTTGAAAATAATAACCACATGGAGAGCTCATAGGCAGCACTGAATGATGAGAGGGAGAGTGGAGAAAATTTTAAATACAATTATTTAGATTTTATGAAGATTTATAAAGATATCTTAAGCAAATCTTAACTCCTTTGAATAGGTAAGAAACTGATGCAGGCTTGTTTCCAGCCATTATTTAATACAGCTAGAGAATAGATCTTTATGAAAATAGTAACAACTGTAACACAAGTTTATCACACCAGAGTTACAGCAAGGTAAACTTGTATCACAGTAGCACCCCTGAGCAGTTTTTTCATAAACTAAAGAGAAGCTTATTGACTGGTCTGTTTAAAAAATGCATTTCTGTGGTGTGTGTGATGTGTTTCGTGTGTGTCTCTGCACGACATAAAACTCTACTCTTAGCCTTGTTGTGAACTGAATATAATGAGTGCTCAGACATATGAGCTTTTCAACTGAAATAGCATGGTTTTGAATCCAAGCTGTATTAAATTTACTTTCCAGAGCCAAAGTCTATGAGCCAATACATATCAGTTATGAATCTAGGATTAGAAGAAGTTGGAAAGTGGAGCAAGAAATTAATTAAAATAAAGCTGCGAAAATACAGAGGGGAAAACAAAAAGATGTTTTTAAATGCTAAGTCTTAAATACTGCCTATAGAAACAAGCTCTACGAACTGCCCAGGGTAAGCCCTGTATGATGTCAGTAAAACCAGGCAGACAGGATGGCACTATGTAGATCATGGATTTGTCCCATCCAGCTCGTGGGACCAGGTGAGCGACTGAAAACCTGCTACTCTGTCTAAAAATCAAAGCCTAGTATTGGTGGGGCACATTATCATGGGTTTTCCACAAGTCACTTATGTGGGCTGGTTTAGTATACATCAGCTACCTTAAATAAATAAACCCAACTTCCTGGATTAAATCTTTTATTCTGTTTTGTTTTATCTTACTATGAATGTCTTACTCAGTACTCTTACTCCTGGGATCCTTAATACAGACTTCAGAAGGACATGGACATCTTTGAGGAAGTAAATGTGTAAAATTTGCAGGTGTAGGGGGAATTGATATATACATGTTAATGTCACAGCTACAATTAAGACAACAGAGCCAAGTTGCTCAGAACACAGAAGGAGACTCTGTTTGGGAGAAAGCAAGGAAAGAGAACACAAGTCTCTGCCTGATAATCCAAAGAATTCTCCTGGATCTTGTCCAAGATCATCAAGGTGCTACTTCTATGAGTCTGCAAGAACCATAGCATCACTAGGTGTGGGGTATCTCCTAAAGCAGACACAACTTACATCGCAACACCCAAGTCCTTTCAAATATATGGAAAACCTTCTAAAGAGGGACAGATACAAATATGCCCAGACAGTGAAGACTACAATAAACACCTAATTATTCAATGCTCATGCATCAAAGAACATCAGCTAACATCAACACCATCCAGGAAAACATGACCTCACCAAATGAAGTAAATAAGCCACCAGGGACCAATTCTGTAGAAACAGAGATATGTGACATTTCAGACAGAGAATTCAAAATAGATGAGTTGAGGAAACTCAAATAAATTCAAGATAACACAGAGAAGGAATTCAGAATTCCATCAGACACATTTAACAATGAGATTAAAATAATTTTAAAAGAGTCAAGCAGAAATTCTGGAACTGAAGAATGTAACTGACATATTGAAAAATGCATCAGAGTCCTTCAATAGCAGAATTGATCAAGCAGAAGAAAAAACTAGTGAGCTTGAAGATAGCCTATTTGAAAATACACAGTCGGAGGAAACTAAAGGAAAAACATGAAGCATGCCTACAGAACCTAGAAAATAGCCTCAAAAGGGCAAATCTAAGAGTTATTGGCCTTAAAGAAGAGATAAATAAAAAGATATGAGTAGAATGTTTATTCAAAGGAATAATAATGAGAACTTCCCAAATCTAGAGAAAGGTATCAATATCCAAGTACAAGAAGGTTACAGAATATCAAACAGATTTAATCTACAGAAGACTACTTCAAAGAACTTAATAATCAAACTCCCAAAGCTCAAGGATAAAGAAAGGATCCTAGGAGCAGCAAGAAAAAATAAACAAATAATGAAGCTCCAATATGTCTGGCAGCAGATTTTCAATGGAAACCTTATGGACCAGGAGAGAGTGGCATGACATATTTAAAGTGCTGAAGGAAAAAAAAAAACACTTTTACCCTAGAATAGAACATCCGTGATAATATTCTTCAAACATGAAGGAGAAATAAAGACTTTCCCAGACAAACAAAAGCTGAGGGATTTCATCAACATCAGACCTGTCCTACAAAAAAATGCTAAAGGGAGTACTTCAATCAGGAAGAAAAGAACATTCATGAGCAACAAATAATCACCTGAAGGTACAAAACATACTGATAATAGTAAGTACACAGAAAGTCACAGAACATTGTAACACTGTAACCGTAGTATGTAAACTACTCATATCTTAAGTATAAAGACTAAAAAGAATAAACAATGAAGCAACAAAAAATAATAACTACAACAATTTTTAAGACATAGTCAATACAATAAAATATAAATAGAAACAACAAGAAGTTAAAAAGCCGGGGATGAATTTAAGGTGCAGAATTTGTATTAGTTTCCATTTTACTTGTTTGTGTGTGTATCTGAACAGTGTTAAGTTGTTATTGGCTTAAAATAATTGGTGGTAAGATAGTATTTGCAAGATTCATGGTAACCTCAAACCAAAAAACATACAATGGAGACATAAAAAATAAAAAAGAAGAAACTAAACCATATCACTAGAGAAACCATCTTCACTTCAGGAAGACAGGAAGGAAAAAAAGAAGAAAGACAAGACCACAAAACAACCAGAAAACAAATAACAAAATGGCAGAAGCAAGTCCTTACTTATCAATAACATTGATATAAATGGACAAAACTCTTCAATCAAAAGACATAGAGTGGCTGAATGGAAGAAAATCAGGCCCCATTGATCTGTTACCTACGGGAAGCACTCTTCACCTATAAAGATACACATAGACTAAAAATATACGGATGGAAAAAGATATTCCATGCCAATGGAAACCAAAAATGCACCAGAGTCTCTATACTTACATCAGACAAAATAGATTTCAAGACCAAAACTATAAGTAGAGACAAATAAGGTCACTATATAATGACAAAGGGGACAATTCACCAAGAGGATATAACAACTGTAAATATATGTGCATCCAACACTGGCACACCCAGATATATAAAGCAAATATTATTGGAGCTAAAGAGAGAAATAAGCCCCAGTACAATGATAGCTGGAGACTTCAACATCCCACATTCGGCATTGGACAGATCTTTCAGACAGAAAATCAGCAAAGAAACATTAGACTTAATCTGCACTATAAACCAAATGAACCTAATAGATACTTACAGAACATTTCATCCAACAGCTGCAGATTACATTCTTTTCCTCAGCACACCTATCATTCTCAAGGACAGACCATATCTTAGGTCACAAAACAAGCCTTAAAACACTCAAGAAACTTGAAATAATATCAAGCATCTTCTCTGACTACAGTGGAATAAGACTAGGAACCAATAACATGAGGAATTTTGGAAATCATACAAACACATGGAAATTAAACAATATGTTCCTGAATGAACAGTGGGTCAATGAAAAAATTAAGAAGGAAATTGAAAATTTCATGAAACAAATAATAATGAAAACACAACATACAAAAACCTATGGGATATAGCAGAAGAAGTACTAAGAGAAAAGTTTATAGCTAACATTGCCTACATCATAAAAGAAAAGAAATTTCAAATAAACAACATAATGATGTATCTTTACGAACTAGAAAAGCAAGAGTAAACCAAACCCAAAATTAGTGAAATAAAAGAAATAAAAAGATCAGAGAAGAAATGAAATTGAAATTAAAAAATACAAAAGATTGATGAAACAAAAAGTTGTTTTTTTGGAAAGTTAAACAAAATTGGTAAACTTTTAGCCAGAGTAATGAAGAAAAAAACAAAGAGAGAAGCTACAAATAAATAAAATCAGAAATGAAAAAGAAGACATCACAACTGGAACTGCAGAAATTCAAAGGATCATTAATGGCTACTTTGAGCAACTATATGCCAATAAATTGGAAAATCTAGAAGAAATAGATGAATTCCTAGACAGACACAATCTACCAAGACTGAACCAGAATGAAATCCAAAACCTAAACTGACCAATAACAAGTAATCAGATCGAAGCTACAATAAAAATCTACCAGTAAAGAAAAGCCCAGGACATAATGGTTTTACTGCTGAATTCTACCAAACACTTAAAGAATGAATACCAGACCTATTCCAAAAAATAGAGGAGGAGAGAATACTTCCAAACACATTCTATGAGGTCAATATTATGCTGATACCAAAACTAGACAAAGACACACCAAAAAAAAGAAAACTACAGTCCAATATCTCTGATGGATATTGATGCAAAAATTCTCAACAAAATACTAGCAAACCAAATTCAACAATACATTAAGAAGACCATTCATCAAGGACAAGTGGGATTTATCTCTGGGATGCAAGGTTTGTTCAACATACACATATCAATCAATGTGATACATCATGTTAACATAATGAAGGACAAAAATCGTATGATCATTTTTATTGATGATGAAAAAGGGTTTGATTAAATCCAACATCTCTTCATGATAAAAACCCTCAAAATAAACTGGGTATAGAAGGAACATACCTCAACATAATAAAAACCATATATGACAGACCCACAGGTAGTATCATACTGAATGGAGAAAAAATGAAAGCCTTTCCTCTAAAAGCTGGAACATGAAAAGGATGCCCACTGTCAACACTGTTATTCAACATAGTACTGGAAGTCCTAGATGGAGCAATCAGACAAGAGAAAGATATAAAGGGCATCCAAATTGGAAAGGACAAAGTCAAATTATCCTTGTCTGCAGATGATATGATCCTATATTTGGAAAAACCTAAAGACTCCACCAAAGGAAGCTGTTAGAACTGATAAATCAGTAAAGTTGCAGGATACAATATCAACATAAAAATCAGTAGCATTTCTGTATGCCAACAGTGAACAATGTAAAAAAAATCAAAAAAGTAATCTCATTTACAATAGCCACAAATAAAATTAAATGCTTAAGAATTAAACAAAAAGTGAAAGATCTCTATAATGAAAACTATAAAACACTTATGAAGGAAATGAAGAGGGTACACAAAAATAGAAAGAAATTCCATGTTTATTGATTGGAATAATAAATATTGTTAAAATGTCCATCCTACCAAAAGCAATCTACAGATTCAATGCAATCCTTATCAAAATACCAATGACATTTTTCACATAAATAGAAAAAATAATTGTAGCCAAAACTATCCTAAGCAAAAAGAATGAAAATGGAAGAACCACATTAACTAACTTCAAATTATACTACAGAGCTATACTAACTTCAACAGCATGATACTGGCGTAAAAACAGATACATAGACCAATAGAAAAATAGAGAACTCAGAAACAAATTCACACACCTACAGTGGACTCTCTTTTAACAAAAGTGTCAATAAAATATACTGAGGAAAAGACAGTCTTTTCAATAAATGGTGCTGGAAAACTGGTATTCATATGCAGAAAAATGAAATAGATCTATCCCTTGTTATATACAAAAATAAAATTAAAATGGATTAAAGACTTAAATCTAAGACTTCAAACTATGAAACTACTACAGGAAGACATTGGGAAAATCTCCAGGACATTGGTTAGGGCAAAAATGTCTTGAGCAAACAAAGGCAAACAAAGCAAAAATGGATAAATGGGATCACATCAAGTTAAAAAGTTTCTGCACAGCAAAGAAGACAATCAGCAAAGTGAAGAGACAACTCACAGAACAGGAGAAAATACTTGCAAACTGCCCATCCGACAAGGGATTAATAATCAGAATATATAAGGAGCCCAAACAACTCTACAGGAAAAAAATACAATCTAATCCAAAAAATGGGCAAAAGATTTGAACAGACACTTCTCAGAAGAAGACATATAAATGACAAACAAGCATATGAAAAGGTGCTCAACATCATTGATCATCAGAAAAATGTAAATCAAAATTACAATGAGATATCTCACACAAGTTAAAATGGGTCATATCCAAAAGACAGACAATAAGAAATGCTGATGAGGATATGGGGAAAAGGAAATCTCTGTACACTGCTGGTGGGAATGTAAACTAGTACAACCACTAGTGAGAACAGTTTGGAGTTTCCTCAAAAAAAACTAAAAATTGAGCCACCATATGATCCAGCAACCCCACTGCTGGGTGTATTCCCGAAAGAAAGGAAATTAGTATATCGAAGAGATAGCTGCACTTTTATGTTTGTTACAACACTGTTTACAATAGCTAAGATTTGGAAGCAACCTAAGTGTCCATCAACAGATGAATGGATAAAAAAATGTGGTACATATACACAATGGAATACTATTCAACTATAAAAAGGAATGAGAACCAGTCATTTGCAATAACATGGATAGAACTGGAGATCATTATGTTAAGTGAAATAAGCCAGGAACAGAAAGACAAATATTGCATGTTCTCATTTATTTTTGGGATCTAAAAATCAAAATAATGGAAGTCATTGACATAGAAAGTAGAAGGATGGTTGCCAGAGACTGGGAAGGGTTGTGGGGACTTGGAGGAGAGGTGGGGATGATTAATAGGTACAAAAAGTAGTTATAAAGAATGAATAAAACTTACTACTTGATAGCATAAGAGTGTGACTATAGTCAATAATAGCTTAATTGTATATTTTTAAATAACTTAAAAGGAGTGTAATTGGATTGTTTGTAATTCAAAAGATAAATGCTTGAGGGGACAGATACCCTATTCTCCCTGATGTGCTTATTTTACATCGCATGCCTTTATCAAAGCATCTCATGTACCCCATAAATATATACACCAACTAGGAACCCCCCAAAATTAAAAATAACAAAGTAATTTTTAAAAGTAAAATAAAATAAATTTTTTTTAAAAGACAACAGAAAGCGTTAGGTTTCATTATCCAGTCTACTCTTAAAACAACCAAAATAAAATAAGTCATTTTGGAAACAGTAAGCTGGAATATTAAGACTTACATGAAATAATTATAAATAAATATGATATCATAAAAATAACTGCATATAATGCCATAAAGCCTGCAGATTTGTATAATTATGTTTATTTGACCTTTAAGAACAGGATATTTTCAATACTATACAAATTACCCAGATTTGTCAATTCAACATAACCTAAAACAATTTGTAATATGTATTGATGGTATTTCGGAAGCTTATAAATGAAGACACAAATAAATGTAATGCAATTTTCATCAAAACATATTTAGAAATACAAATAGCCAATCAAACTCTGGTTTAATATTCAGAAACCACGCGGTTCTGGTTCAGCTTATGGGAAACAAGTTGATATTTGGATATGGGAATTGGAGGACTTCTGGAAGGCTGGAACAATCCTAAGTTATCTTCAAGGATCACATTTGCCCTGAGAATTTATTTCAGCATTAAGTAGACCCAGAATGTTTAGATTATTCAGACATACATGTCAGAAGCTAAGGGGTCTTAGAATGCCTATAGAGTACTAGGAACTCAATAAATCCTTGACTCTGCTGAGAGATGACAATGATGATAAGATCTGATATTAATAGCAATAAAAAGCAAAAGCTGAAAAGCAAGTTTGGCAATATACCATATATCTTGGTTAGTCTAGTTCACCCAGACTTCTCTGCTGGTAATGAGTCTTAGCATCATTCAGATAAGTGACATATGTAACGTCACTTGTAAACCTTTTCATAGTCATTATAAAATATTCCTGGAAAATAGATACAAGTAATTTTGTCCTCTGTTATTATATAACCAAAGGAGAAATATTTAGTTCATTGGATGTAGTTGGATCCTTACTTTGACACCTAAGCAGAAGATACGATCCGGCTAGCCTCAGAAATTGAGTAGCACAGGAGTAAGAGACATTCTTTAGGGTTTTTTTCTTGCAAACCAAAATGACATGGGCACTGAAGTCATGCATGCCTTGCCTTCAATCCCTTCTCATCAATTAAAATCTGTGCCATCATTGGCAACTCACTTTATTTCATGAGCTACAATGTCTTTATCTGAAAAGTAAATACAGTAATGTTTAACTTGCAATGCCATTCATAAAATTAAACAGTGTAATGTGTAATATAATGTCTAAGAAATAGTAGACAGTCAAGAAAGGCCACATGTCTTCACATAATGGGAACAGACACCATAAAATTGGGGAAGAAAATTATATTTATATGTCAAAAAAGGACTTCTTATGATATTACTCAAAATATACTATAGAAGTTCTAACAGAATAAGTTCTTGAAAATTAATTGCAAGCTGCCCTGAGCTTAAACAAAGAATTTTTCAGTAAAAGGGAAAATTTTACTTTGAAATAATGCAGACTAATGATACGATCCTTCCATGATTACTTAAGAACCAACTGAAATAATCAGGAGAAATCATACACGTGGGTGGGTTTAGTTTTCAAAAAAAAAAGATACGAATATTTGGTTAAAATTATTCTTTATTTTAAATAAAAATATTTACGTCAGTAGTTAGGATATTAATGAGCATACTCAATGTAAGAAATTTTCTCCAGATTTCAATCACTTCAAATAAAACTGTATTATTCTTCATTACGTTAACTCCTTTTTGTCTTACTATTATTCTTATTTTATCATTTCCACTACTGTGATTAATTTAAATAACTTGTAAGAACCTTGGAACACATCCTGAATATAGTTTCTTAATCATTTAATGAAAACATTTTAACAACTAAATATATCTAAAATTGTCATCAAATATGTTGCTCATATTCCTGAATTTTTAAAATGGGTCTTCCCTTTGCAGTTCTAATTCTAACCATTCCAAGCAAGGCTGCCCTTGCCCATAAGTAGGGTGAGAAGCCATCTCCTCTCTCATGTAATAAGGAAACCTTCCATCCAGGAAGGTCATCTTTGTCTAAAATTCTCCCCTAATGTTAAACTTTTGACTTGTGTTTTGATGGCTACTATGAAAGCACTAATGTTATCTACAAGGCATTGTAGATTGAGCTATCATGGGTCCTTTCCTACCAAAGTATGGGACCTGAAGGAATGGATTTGGGAGGGAAAGAAAGACAGAAAGATCAGTGCCAGATGCTGCAAGAGGTGGGCAGGGGCAGGTCCTGCTCGGGAGCACGGGAGTTCCTGCAGCGATGAGCCCAGTACCGCATGATATGGCTGGAGGGTCCTGAAGCAAACCCAGTCTATTTCACAATGCAGCCTTGGGCCAAAGCAGAGCCACTGATGTCCTTCCCTCCTGCAGCCCAGAGGGCACCTTTAATTGATATACCTGCCTTTTCTCAGGCAGGTTGGAATGTGAGTGCTACCTGTGTCTGCCTCCTTTTCTGGAAACTAAGCTCAGAACTTGGTGCTCAGGCTCATTATTTGACTAGGACTGTAAATCCTAACAGTTACTGTGGAGTTAACATCATTGAAAAATTGAGCTATTTAGCTGCAAGAAATCTATAACCTACTTTGTGCTCAGCCTCTAGACAATAAGAGCCCACTGACAATTCTAAATAGTAGTGTCGACCTTTTTCTCACAGAGCTTTAGGTAAGGAGATTTAAAAGCTTCTCTTTTCAGTCTTTTACTTCCTTATTTCCAGGAAAACATTACAAATACAAAATCCCCGCAAAACCCTTCTGGTACAATTTAAACCAATTTCCTTTTGTCTGGCAGTCAAGTGAAACCAGGTGAATTGCTTGAGAGTATAAACCTTATAGGCTTATGGGACACTCATAGTATTGGGAAGATCCTTAGAGATCATTTAGTTCATCTCCTTTCTTTTGCAGCTAAGGATTAAAATATAGGGACGTAGAGTAACTTGAGCAAACACACACAGTCAATTAATCACAGATCCCATGAGCTTTAATCATACGCAAATACAAATAATTCTAAGCCACTAAAAGCTTCTTGGAATTACAAAGCTAGTAAAATAAAGAAAAATAGTAAAATAGAGAAACTCCAACAGTCTGAGCAGGTTTGATCAGGACTCAGACTACCTGGGTTCTATTCCTGGTTCTGTCACTTATTAGTGTGATCTTGGGCAAGTTATTTCAACTGCCCTTCAGTTTCCTCATCTGTAAAATGATGTCAGTGATAGCACCAACCTTAGAGAATTGTTATAAAGATTAAATGAACTTACACATGGTAATAATAGCTAATGTGTTTTTACGTGTCCAGCGTCATTTCAGATGCTCTGTCTGTGCTATGGTTCTCCTCATTCTATAGACAAGAAAATGAAGGAACTCATAAAACCACCAGGTACATAATGAGTGATCAATAAACCTTAGTTGAGGACATCAACACGATTGTTATTAGCATTATTATTTGGTGATTTACATGAAGATTAGACTTCAAACTTTCTTGAGCAGATTGGTTTGCCCTTATGGTACTTCCAACCAGGGATTGTTAGCAGCTCAGAAAAGGGAAAAAATTAAAAGAAAATTTCACCTAAAAAAAAAAAAAATAGACTACCCAAAGAAAAGCCACAAACAGAATTCCAAAGCTGTAAATGACATTAACATTACCCATTCTTTGGAATCATTTCCACAATGCCCCCTTTCATTATATGGATAACAAAGAACACAAGAAAAAGAAAAACAAAACTTTTCCCCCTACTCACCAATGAAAATCACAAAAATTTCAATATATTACTGCAGTATTAACGTTCATGAAACACTTGAAATTCACTTTTTTTTTTTCTGAAATGCTCTTGTGACTCTTGACAGCTCATTAAGGATCCATACATGTCCAGACTGGGCTTACATGACTGGTAAAGAACCACTTTCACTGGCTGTCTCTCAGAATGCATCAACCACAGGTGTGGACTGGTCAGTCTAGAGGGAGGGTGCGTCACCGGGGAGAGCGGATGTTTCGTGAGACTTCCTGCCATTCTCGGCTGACTTTTATTTTGACATATGGGGCTGTAACCCAAAGCGCACAAGGATTAGAGATGTTATTTTATGTCCGTTTTAAGACAGGATACAACAAAAACCCAGAGTAGTTATAGCATCGTTTGTCTGATGTGACACTTAGAAGGGAAGATGCCCAGTCACATCAAACAATTGCCGTTTCAGGTAGGTTTTACTTTGTCCATTCAAGCTGGCAGCA
Source organism: Piliocolobus tephrosceles (assembly GCF_002776525.5). Lineage (NCBI taxonomy): Eukaryota > Metazoa > Chordata > Mammalia > Primates > Cercopithecidae > Piliocolobus > Piliocolobus tephrosceles. The sequence continues at coordinate 95,348,253 of NC_045442.1, forward strand.
GTTCTTACCGGGAATTTCACAAGCTGCAAAACATATTTCTTGCAAGAGAACAATTATTTCTCACAAATGGGTAAATGCTGCTTGAATGAATGAGTATAACTTAGAAACTACTGGAATACCAGGAAAAGAAAGCCTAGAGTATTAGAATGAATAACACCACCAGCTCAAATCCAGTTTCCAAATGGTTACACCTACCTAGCATTTAATGGGTTATGCTAGAAAGTAGGCAGTGAATTTAATTTTTCAAAGACTGACCAATTTCAAACAATATGCTCATACTAAGAATAAACAGTAAGAAATGTATTGAGTCATAAGCAGAGTATTATAAAGAGGATTCTTGCAGAATACAGAAATTTCACAGTAATACATTGTTTACATTTATTGAACATCTCCTATATTTCAGGAAAATTGCTTTGTGCTTTATATGTGATGGTCCATCTAGTCCTTTAAGCAAAAATAAGAACATTAGGTTGAGAGAGCTAAAGTATGCTGACTACATCACATAACAAGAAAGTGTCATACCCAGGATTGAACTTTTCTTACTTTAATTCTAAAGATTGCCTTCTCCCCTAATGTTCATTCTCACAATGTGGGGAACACAATTCCTAGAAGTATCTACCCGTAGGCTAGAGCACATGCCAAACCTAGGCTTAATATGGTACAACTTTCCAACATTTTATGGTAACTATGGGGAGACAGCTTTATAAGTGCATGAAATTTTAAAATAGTCTGTCAAATGTATTTCTGCAAAATTCCCACTTCTTAGCTCCAGACAATATAAGTGTTTGTTTTCTTGTAAACACTGGGAAAACAAAAAGGTTATATGTGATGGGGGATTTGAAAAGCTGGTGATTGCTTTATACAGCTGATACCCAAGTGGAAACGTTAGCATTTCTGATTTCTTAGAAAGTGAGTGGAGGATCACAAATTGGTAATTAAATATGTCTTTTAATTGTAATGCCTTTTTAGTTTTAGAAAACGGCATTAGATGCCACAAACCAGGTCAATCTTATAATTAATTGACAAAATATATATACATATATACACACATGTATATATACGTATATGTATTATGTTATAAATGTGTATATATACACACATATATACATATATGTGTGTGTATATATATATACACACACAATATATATATACACACACAATATATATATATATACACACACACAATATATATATATACACACACACACACCATATATATATATATATATATATATATATGTA
>NC_045442.1:95349894-95508620 GCF_002776525.5 Piliocolobus tephrosceles
TTATTATTATTATTATTATTATTATTATTATTATTATTATTATTATTTTGATGGAGTCTCGCTCTGTCGCCCAGGCTGGAGTGCAGTGGCACGTTCTCCACTCACTGCAAGCTCCACCTCCCGGATTCAAGCCATTCTCCCGCCTCAGCCTCCCAAGTAGCTGGGACTACAGGCTCCTGCCACCATGCCCGGCTAATTTTTTTTTTTTGTATTTTTAGTAGAGACGGGGTTTCACCATATTAGCCAGGATGGTCTCGATCTCCTGCCCACCTCGGCCTCCCAAAGTGTTGGGATTACAGGTATGAGCCACCACGCCCAGCTGTTTACCAGATATATTCTTAAGGCTGAATGCCCTGAATCAAGATGTGCTCCAACTGTCTGTAGCTAGATTGCTCTAGGAATGAAAATTTGGATGAAGAAATTTGACTTCAGAGATTATGAATCATTGATGACTCTTGATTTGATGCATGTTAAAGTGTTTGTGATAAAACTTAAAAAATGAAACAAAGCATATTTCATGAATGAAAAGACTGTGAATGAGCTATCTGCAAGACATAATAGTAAAATCTTATGAACGTATTAGAGACTCTTGCAGTAAAGGCCCCTGCAGTTGGCTGTATTATACAAGTGACCTAAGAGACACAGCTAATGAATTTCTTCACTAGTGCCCTTAAAACACCAAGAGGCACAAAACTCAAATGTACTCAGAGAGACATAAATTAGTGAGCTGAGGACATAAGAGTGAACACCATCTAAAGGCCTTTACCTTTCTTGGAAGATTGGGAGCCGCTGAATTTTGTCCTAAGGTCACCAGTTTGTAACCCTGCATTCCAACATGCCCTTTTCCTGCCAGCTTTTGGGCATCTCTCCTCAGTCATTATTCTGACTTAGCTTAGAAACTAACAGAAAACATTTGCTGACCCTTGGTTTCATGCGTTTTGAGAACCCTAATTCACATAATAGGCAATTCATATTACCTAGTATGTGAATTAGGATCCTCAAAACGCATGATACCAAGATGGAACAGAATCAGTCTGGATTGCTGACTTGTTACTCAGAATTAGCTCTGTGTATAGAGGTATGATTTTCCGAAACTGCAAGTACAACTCGCATTGAAATACATTGTCTTTGAAAAATGACATTTGATGAAATCAACCACTGTTCATCTGTTACCCAACAAGAAAATTTAGTTGATTTATTTTGTCTTTCTGAAGATACATAATGTATAATGTTATTTCAACGAATAACACTTTTCAGTGGGATGCAAAGTGCCTGTGTTTTAAACAATCGAGTACCTTCAATGACATGTCAATTTGTATGACCTTAGTGATCTTTTTCCCTTCATTCCTGTTATAGTGCCTCAGAGGCAATGTCTGAGAATGCAGCAGGACTCCATACCGATGCAAAGACCTGTGGTAGGAGAAACCCAGCCCTGAGTCAGACTAAACATGGGAATATTTCTCATGGAATGGTGACAAAGTAGAGGACAAGGTGATAAAGAAATAATATCTCCTGGCCTGGCACGGTGGCTCATGCCTGTAATCCCAGCACTTTGAGAGGTCGAGGCAGGTGGATCTCTTGAGATCAGGAATTCAAGACCAGCCTGGACAACATGGCATAAACCTGTCTATACTAAAAACACAAAAGCTGGACATGGGGGCACATGCCTGTAATCTCTGCTACTCAGAAGGTCTGAGGCACGAGAATTACCTGAACCCAGGAGGCAGAGGTTGCAGTGAGCTGAGATCGCGCCACTGCACTCCAGCCTGGGAAACAGATCAAGACTCTGTTTCAAAATAAAATAAAATAAAACAAAATAAAATAAAGAAATAATACCTTTCATAATTCATGTGATCCTTCATACACATTAGAATCCTGTAATAAAATCCTATACTACTTGTTTCAAAGAATAAATCAAAGTGTATTAATGTCACTTAGTCAATGTTAAAAGAACATCTCATTTGAGACCCATGATTTTTTTCTGATAAGCTGCCATCACAGAATGACTTCAAGGCTACAGCCTTTACTGAAATAATTTCTAACATGTATTTTATACAATTTAATCTTAGCTCACTCCATGCTTTATAGATATAAATATATCTGTACTCTGATTATGTCTTTTTCACCCACTTTCTTTCGTATTTTACACCCTCATGGCGAAACTAACATCAACTTTAAAAATATGGGCCACATCTCCATTCAACATTAAGGTTTTAATTGTTTTTCTTGCCCTCTCTATATGAGTGGTATTGATTTCATGTGATTTTTAAAAATTGCTACTTTATCTGGTGTGCATGTGTGTGGGGGTGGTGTGGCTGTGTGTGTGTTAATATCTTATATGGGCATCATCTGTCAATCTCAGATTTTATTAGACAATCATGAAAGGGTGTGCCATTGTGTTTAAAAGTTTATGTGTTTAGTTATTGGTTATTGGATTTAAAGAAATCTTAAGATTTCTTTAAATTGAAGAAAAGTTAGGTAAAATGATTAACATTAAAATGATGATTAATGATGATTAATTGTTTAACTGGTCCCACTTACCCAGTTGCAGAATCATTATATACTATTCTGAATGTAATGTTTGATTAAAGAGGTGAGTCAAACTCTCTTATTTAGTGGTGTAGTTAGAGCAATCACTATTGACTGCTTCTCACTTCTAGACAGTCCTACCCATGAAGAAGAACGGAGAGCTCCTCATTTCAGAGCTTCCAGTGGGTTTTGTGGACATTACCCTTTCCTTTCTTCAAAGCCATTTATTATAGAAATGCTTATCATGTAATGTTTACTTACTTATTTACTAGACCTCATGGATTAGATTGGTCATAATCCTTCATTCACAACACATCATCATCCTCTTAGATATAGGACCTTTCTTTATATGAAGAAAGATGGGTTTATTTGTTTTCTAATGTACTTATTCTTAATTCTATAATCAACAACCCCCAAAGCACTATCTAATCCAAGAGCTAGAATATTCTACCAAAAGTACTTTTTCCTAAGTACTTCTCCTAATCCCACATCCCTTCCTTTTCTCCAAAAATAACCAATACCTGAATTTTATATCTATTTTCTCTTTGTTCTTTATGTAGGTGAGTTACAGCATACGTTTTATGCCTAAAAAATATTGTTTAGTTTTACCTGACTGTGAGTTTCAAAACAAGAATATCAAACTGTATGTTGTCTTTTGAGACTTATTTTATTGATTCAGCAAATTGAAACTAATGTTTATCCATGTTGTTGCATGTAGCTAAATATACTCTATTGGGATACCATAATTTATATATTTTCTGTCTATATGTATTTGTATTTTTCCATTTTGTTCCTTTATGATCAGTGTTATTGTGTACATGATTTTGGGGACTCATGTACTAAACTTTTCCTGGAATTGAAACTTGGAGTAGAATTGTTAGATTTTAAAGAATGCAAATATCAGGTGTATATTTTCTTCCAAAGTAGCTGTACCAGTTTACATTTCTACCATCGAAGTAAAAGAAAATCCTGGATCCACATTCCATCCAACACTTGATATGGTCAGTCTGCTTTATTTTGCTATTGAAAAGTAAAATTGATATTGTCTTCTTAATTTGCATTTCTTTCATTATCAATAAAGAGGAAGTCAAACTGTCACTGTTTGCTGATGACATGATTGTATACCTAGAAAACCTTAAAGACTCATCTAAAAAGTTCCTAGAACTGGTAAATGAATTCAGCAAAGATTCAGGATACAAAATTAAGTACTCAAATTGGTAGTTCTGCTATATACCAACAGCATCCAAGCTGAGAATCAAGTCAAGAATTCAACCCCTTTTACAATAGCTGCAAAAAATATATGTAAAATACTTAGGAATATACCTAACCTAAAAGGTTAAAGAGCTCTACAAGGAAAACTAGAAAACACTGCTGAAATAAATCACAGATGACACAAACAAATGGAAATACATCCCCTGCTCATGGATGGATAGAATCAATATTGTGAAAATGACCATACTTCCAAAAGCAATCTATAAATTTAAGTAATTCCCATTAAAATACCAACATCTTTCTTCACAGATCTAGAAAAAACAATCATAGAATACATATGGAGCCAAACAAAAGAGCCCACATAGCCAAAGTGAGACTAAGCAAAAAGATCAAATCTGGAGGAATCACATTACCTGACTTCAAACTATACTATAAAGCCATAGTCACCAAAACAGCATGGTACTGGTATAAAAATAGGCATATAGACCAATGGAAAAGAATACAGAACCCACAAATTAAGCCAAATACTTACAGTCAACTGATCTTCGACAAAGCAACAAAAACATAAAGGGGGCAAAGGACACCCTATTCAACAAATGTTGCTGGGATAATTGGCAAACCACATGTAGAAGAATAAAACTGGATCCTCATCTCTCACCTTATACAAAAATCAATCAAGATGGATCAAAGATGTAAACCTAAGGCCTGAAACCACAAACATTTTAGAAGATAACATTGAAAAAACCTTTCTAGACATTGACATAAGCAGACTTCATGACCGAGAACCCAGAGGAAAATGCAACATAAACAAAGATAAATAGACAGGACTTAATTAAACTAAAAAGCTTCTGCACAGCAAAATATATAATCAGCAGAGCAAATAGACAACCAACAGAATAGGAGAAAATCTTCACTATCTATACTTCTCACAAAGGACTAATATCCAGAATCTACAGAGAACTCAAACAAATTAGCAAAAAGACAAATAAAACAAGCAAACAAAGAAAACCCAAAACAAGCAAAAAATAAAAAATAAAAGAAGCAATTCCATCAAAAAGTAGGCTAAGGACATGAATAGAGAATTTTCAAAAGAGGATATACAAATGGCCAACAAACATATGAAAAAATGCTCAATATCACTAATGATCAGGGAAATGTAAATCAAAACCACAATGTGATGCCATCTTACTCTTGCAAGAATCTCCATAATCAAAAAATAAAAAAATAAAATTGATGTTGCATGGATGTGGTGAAAGGAAACACTTTTGCACTGTTGATGGGAATGTAAACTAGAACAACTCTATGAAAAACAAGGTGGAAATTCCTTAAAGAACTACTATAAAAGTGGGTCTACCATTTGATCCAGCAATTCCACTCCTGGGTATCTACCCAGAGGAAAGGAAGTCATTATACAAAGAGAATACTTCCACAGGCATGTTTATAGCAGCACAATTCACCATTGCAAAAATATGGAACCAGCCCAAATGCCCATCAATCACTAAATGGTTAAAGAAAAAGTGATATAGATATATATATATAGATATATATAGATAGATATTCCACAGTATATCTATCTATCTATCTAGATATAGATATCTATCTATAGATATATCTATATCTAGATAGATAGATAGATATACTGTGGAATACTACTCAGCCACAAAAGGAACAAAATAATGCAGCAAGATGGAATTGGAGACCATTATTCTAAGTGAAGTAACTCAGGAATGGAAAGCCAAACAGTGTGTGTTCTCACTCATAAGTGGGAGCTAAGCTATAAGGACCCAAATGCTTAAGAATGACACAATGGACTTAGAGGACTCAGGGGTGAGGATGAGAGAGGAGTGAGGGATAAAAGACTACCTTAAAGACTACATTGGGTACAGTGTACACTGCTCAGAAATCACCAATAAAAAACTTAATTGTGTAACCAAACATTACCTGTTTCCCAAAAATCTATTGAAATAAAAATTAATTTAAATAACTTATACGGAAATGGGGCGGAGCAAGATGGCCGAATAGGAACAGCTCCAGTCTCCAACTCCCAGTGCGAGCGACACAGAAGACCGGTGATTTCTGCATTTTCAACGGAGGTACTGGGGTCATCTCACTGGGGAGTGCTGGACAATCGGTGCTGGACAGCTGCTGCAGCCCGACCAGCGAGAGCTGAAGCAGGGTGAGACATTGCCTCACCTGGGAAGCACAAGGGGGAAGGGAATCCCTTTTCCTAGCCAGGCGAACTGAGACACACAACACCTGGAAAATTGGGTAATTCCCACCCCAATACTGCGCTTTAAGGAAACGGGCACACCAGGAGACTATACCCACACCTGGCCGGGAGGGTCCCACGGCCACAGAGCCTCCCTCATTGCTAGCACAGCAGTCTGCAATCTAACCACAAGGCAGCAGCGAGGCTGGGGGAGGGGCGCCCACCGTTGCTGAGGCTTAAGTAGATAAACAAAGCCGCTGGGAAGCTCAAACTGGGTGGAGCTCACAGCAGCTCAAGGAAACCTGCCTGTCTCTGTAGACTCCACCTCTGGGGACAGGGCACAGCTAAAAAAACAAGAGGGGAAGTAGCAGAGGCCTGTGCAGACCCGAACAACTCCGTCTGACAGCTTTGAAGAGAGCAGTGGATCTCCCAACATGGAGGTTGAGATCTGTGAACGGACAGACTGCCTGCTCAAGTGGGTCCCTGACCCCTGAGTAGCCTAACTGGGAGACATCCCCCACTAGGGGCAGTCTGACACCCCACACCTCGCAGGGTGGAGTACACCCCTGACAGAAAGCTTCCAAAGTAAGAATCAGACAGGTACACTCGCTGTTCAGCAATATTCTATCTTATGCAACCTCTGCTGCTGATACCCAGGCAAACAGGGTCTGGAATGGACCTCAAGCAATCTCCAACAGACCTACAGCTGAGAGTCCAGACTAATAGAAGGAAAACTATCTAACAGGAAGAACACCTACACCAAAACCCCATCAGTACATCACCATCATCAAAGACCAGAAGCAGATAAAACCACAAAGATGGGGAAGAAGCAGGGCAGAAAAGCTGGAAATTCAAAAAATAAGAGCTCATCTCCCCCTACAAAGGAGCGCAGCTCATCGCCAGCAACGGATCAAAGCTGGTCAGAGAATGACTTTGACGAGATGAGAGAAGAAGGTTTCAGTCCATCAAACTTCTCAGAGCTAAAGGAGGAATTACGTACCCAGTGCAAAGAAACTAAAAATCGTGAAAAAAGAGTGGAAGAAATGATAGCTTGAATAATTAATGCAGAGAGGGTCATAAATGAAATGACAGAGATGAAAACCATGACACGAGGAATACGTGACAAATCCACAAGCTTCAGTAACCGACTCGATCAACTGGAAGAAAGAGTATCAGCGATTGAGGATCAAATGAATGAAATGAAGCGAGAAGAGAAACCAAAAGAAAAAAGAAGAAAAAGAAATGAACAAAGCCTGCAAAAAGTATGGGATTATGTAAAAAGACCAAATCTACGTCTGATTGGGGTGCCTGAAAGTGAGGGGGAAAATGGAACCAAGTTGGAAAACACTCTTCAGGATATCATCCAGGAGAACTTCCCCAACCTAGTAGGGCAGGCCAACATTCAAATCCAGGAAATACAGTGAACACCACAAAGATACTCCTCGAGAAGAGCAACTCCAAGACACATAATTGCCAGATTCACCAAAGTTGAAATGAAGGAATAAATCTTAAGGGCAGCCAGAGAGAGAGAGGTCAGGTTACCCACAAAGGGAAGCCCATCAGACTAACAGCAGACCTCTCGGCAGAAACTCTACAAGCCAGAAGAGAGTGGGGCCAATAGTCAACATTCTTAAAGAAAAGAATTTTCAACCCAGAATTTCATATCCAGCCAAACTAAGTTTCATCAGTGAAGGAGAAATAAAATCCTTTACAGATAAGCAAATGCTTAGAGATTTTGTCACCACCAGGCCTGCCTTACAAGAGACCTGAAGGAAGCCCTAAACATGGAAAGGAACAACCGGTACCAGCCATTGCAAAAACATGCCAAAGTGTAAAGACCATCGAGGCTAGGAAGAAACTGCATCAACTAACGAGCAAAATAACCAGTTAATATCACAACGGCAGGATCAAGTTCACACATAACAATATTAACCTTACATGTTAATGGACTAAATGCTCCAATTAAAAGACACAGACTGGCAAACTGGATAAAGAGTCAAGACCCATCAGTCTGCTGTCTTCAGGAGACCCATCTCACATGCAGAGACATACATAGGCACAAAATAAAGGGATGGAGGAAGATCTACCAAGCAAATGGAGAACAAAAAAAAGCAGGGGTTGCAATCCTAGTCTCTGATAAAACAGACTTTAAACCATCAAAGATCAAAAGAGACAAAGAAGGCCATTACATAATGGTAAAGGGATCAATTCAACAGGAAGAGCTAACTATCCTAAATATATGTGCACCCAATACAGGAGCACCCAAATTCATAAAGCAAGTCCTTAGAGACTTACAAAGAGACTTAGACTCCCATACAATAATAATGGGAGACTTCAACACTCCACTGTCAACATTAGACAGATCAACGAGACAGAAAGTTAACAAGGACATCCAGGAATTGAACTCATCTCTGCACCAAGCAGACCTAATAGACATCTATAGAACTCTCCACCCCAAATCAACAGAATATACATTCTTCTCAGCACCACATCGCACTTATTCCAAAATTGACCACAAAGTTGGAAGTAAAGCACTCCTTAGCAAATGTAAAAGAACAGAAATTATAACAAACTGTCTCTCAGACCACAGTGCAATCAAACTAGAACTCAGGACTAAGAAACTCAATCAAAACCGCTCAACTACATGGAAACTGAACAACCTACTCCTGAATGACTACTGGGTACATAACGAAATGAAGGCAGAAATAAAGATGTTCTTTGAAACCAATGAGAACAAAGATACAACATACCAGAATCTCTGGGACACATTTAAAGCAGTGTGTAGAGGGAAATTTATAGCACTAAATGCCCACAAGAGAAAGCTGGAAAGATCTAAAATGGACACTCTAACATCACAATTAAAAGAACTGGAGAAGCAAGAGCAAACACATTCAAAAGCTAGCAGAAGGCAAGAAATAACTAAGATCAGAGCAGAACTGAAGGAGATAGAGACATAAAAAAACCTCCAAAATTCAATGAATCCAGGAGTTGGTTTTTTGAAAAGATCAACAAAATTGACAGACCACTAGCAAGACTAATAAAGAAGAAAAGAGAGAAGAATCAAATAGACGCAATAAAAAATGATAAAGGGGATATCACCACCGACCCCACAGAAATACAAACTACCATCAGAGAATACTATAAACACCTCTACGCAAATATACTAGAAAATCTAGAAGAAATGGATAATTTCCTGGACACTTACACTCTCCCAAGACTAAACCAGGAAGAAGTTGAATCCCTGAATAGACCAATAGCAGGCTCTGAAATTGAGGCAATAGTTAATAGCCTACCAACCAAAAAAAGTCCAGGACCAGATGGATTCACAGCTGAATTCTACCAGAGGTACAAAGAGGAGCTGGTACCATTCCTTCTGAAACTATTCCAATCAATAGAAAAACAGGGAATCCTCCCTAACTCATTTTATGAGGCCAACATCATCCTGATACCAAAGCCTGGCAGAGACACAACAAAAAAAGAAAATTTTAGACCAATATCCCTGATGAACATCGATGCAAAAATCCTCAATGAAACACTGGCAAAACGGATTCAGCAGCACATCAAAAAGCTTCTCCACCATGATCAAGTGGGCTTCATCCCTGCGATGCAAGGCTTGTTCAACATTCGCAAATCAATAAACGTAATCCAGCATATAAACAGAACCAAAGACAAGAACCACATGATTATCTCAATAGATGCAGAAAAGGCTTTTGACAAAATTCAACAGCCCTTCATGCTAAAAACACTCAATAAATTCGGTATTGATGGAACGTACCTCAAAATAATAAGAGCTATTTATGACAAACCCACAGCCAATATCATACTGAATGGGCAAAAACTGGAAAAATTCCCTTTGAAAACTGGCGCAAGACAGGGATGCCCTCTCTCACCACTCCTATTCAACATAGTGTTGGAAGTTCTGGCTAGGGCAATCAGGCAAGAGAAAGAAATCAAGGGTATCCAGTTAGGAAAAGAAGAAGTCAAATTGTCCCTGTTTGCAGATGACATGATTGTGTATTTAGAAAACCCCATTGTCTCAGCCCAAAATCTCCTTAAGCTGATAAGCAACTTCAGCAAAGTCTCAGGATACAAAATTAATGTGCAAAAATCACAAGCATTCTTATACACCAGTAACAGACAAACAGAGAGCCAAATCATGAATGAACTTCCATTCATAATTGCTTCAGAGAGAATAAAACACCTAGGAATCCAACTTACAAGGGATGTAAAGGACCTCTTCAAGGAGAACTACAAACCACTGCTCAGTGAAATAAAAGAGGACACTAACAAATGGAAGAACATACCATGCTCATGGATAGGAAGAATCAATATCGTGAAAATGGCCATACTGCCCAAAGTTATTTATAGATTCAATGCCATCCCCATCAAGCTACCAATGAGTTTCTTCACAGAATTGGAAAAAACTGCTTTAAAGTTCATCATATGGAACCAAAGAAGAGCCCGCATTGCCAAGACAATCCTAATTCAAAAGAACAAAGCTGGAGGCATCATGCTACCTGACTTCAAACTATACTACAAGGCTACAGTAACCAAAACAGCATGGTACTGGTACCAAAACAGAGATAGAGACCAATGGAACAGAACAGAGTCCTCAGAAATAATACCACACATCTACAGCCATCTGATCTTTGACAAACCTGAGAGAAACAAGAAATGGGGAAAGGATTCCCTATTTAATAAATGGTGCTGGGAAAATTGGCTAGCCAAAATTGGCTAGCCATAGCAAGCTGAATCTGGATCCTTTCCTTACTCCTTATATGAAAATTAATTCAAGATGGATTAGAGACTTAAATGTTAGACCTAATACCATAAAAACCCTAGAAGAAAACCTAGGTGGTACCATTCAGGACATAGGCATGGGCAAGAACTTCATGTCTAAAACACCAAAAGCAACGGCAGCAAAAGCCAAAATTGACAAATGGGATATGATTAAACTAAAGAGCTTCTGCACAGCAAAAGAAACTTCCATCAGAGTGAACAGACAACCTACAGAATGGGAGAAAATTTTTGCAATCTACTCATCTGACAAAGGGCTAATATCCAGAATCTACAAAGAACTCAAACAAATATACAAGAAAAAAACAAACAACTCCATCAAAAAGTGGGCAAAGGATATGAACAGACATTTCTCAAAAGAAGACATTCATACAGCCAACAGACACATGAAGAAATGCTCATCATCACTGGCCATCAGAGAAATGCAAATCAAAACCACAGTGAGATACCATCTCACACCAGCTAGAATGGCAATCATTCAAAAGTCAGGAGACAACAGGTGCTGGAGAGGATGTGGAGAAATAGGAACACTTTTACACTGTTGGTGGGATTCTAAACTAGTTCAACCATTATGGAAAACAGTATGGCGATTCCTCAAGGATCTAGATCCAGATGTACCATATGACCCAGACATCCCACTACTGGGTATATTCGCAAAGGATTATAAATCATGCTGCTATAAAGACACATGCATACGTATGTTTATTGCGGCACTATTCACAATAGCAAAGTCTTGGAATCAACCCAAATGTCCATCAGTGACAGACTGGATTAAGAAAATGTGGCACATATACACCATGGAATATTATGCAGCCATAAAAAAGGATGAGTTTGGGTCCTTTGTAGGGACATGGATGCAGCTGGAAACCATCATTCTTAGCAAACTATCGCAAGAACAGAAAACCAAACACTGCATGTTCTCACTCATAGGTGGGAAATGAGCAATGACATCACTTGGACTCGGGAAGGGGAACATCACACATCGGGGCCTATCATGGCGGGGGAGGGGGGAGGGATTGCATTGGGAGTTATACCTGATATAAATGACGAATTGATGGGTGCTGATGAGTTGATGGGTGCAGCACACCAACATGGCACAAGTATACATATGTAACAAACCTGCACGTTATGCACATGTACCCTAGAACTTAAAGTATAATAATAAAATAAATAAATAAATAAATACATAAATAAATAAAAATAAATAAAAATAAATAACATATATGCACTGATTCTAGAATGCATATGAAAAGAAAAAACCAACAGAGCCAAGGCAACCAAGAAAAAGAAGAAGAGGTTGAGTAGGAAGAGGAGGAAGAGGAGAGAGGAGGGGAAGGACAAGGAGTGGAGAAACTAAAAGAAGAAAAAGAAGAGTAAGTAAAAGGGAGCCCATGTGCAGTGGTTCATGCCTGTAATCCTAGCACTTTGGGAGGCCGAGGTGGGCAGATCACTTGAGGTCAGGAGTTCAAGACCAGCCTGGCCAACATGGTGAAACCCTGTCTCTACTAAAAACACAAAAAAATTAGCTGGATGTAGTGGTGTGCGCCTGTAATCCCAGCTACTCAGGAGATTGAGGCAGGAGAATTGCTTGAACCTAGGAGGCAGAGGCTGCTGTGAGCTGAGATCACGCCATTGCACTCCAATCTGGACGATGAGTGCAAGACTCCATCTCAAAACAAAAAAAAAGAAAAAGAAAAAAATGGTAGGGAGAAGGAGAAGGAAAAGTTGGCATTACCATTCATATCAGATATCAAGAATTACTATTAAGCTACAGTAATTCATATAACATCAGTCTACAGGTAGATAAATGACCAGTTGAACAGAATAGGGATGTCAAAAACAAATCCACGCATATAAGAAAATGTGACATAGGACATCTGTGGCACTATAAATCAGTAGGGAAGAAATGAATTATTGAATAAATAGTACTGGGGCATGTGCCCATTCAAGTGAAAACAAAATCTACAAAAATCACCCAACACACAAAAATTTGTTCTGCACGGATGAAAGTTTAATATAAAAGTCAAACTATTAAAGAAGAAAATGTACTTCTTTATTATTTCATGATCGACAAACATTTCTCAAATACAAAGGAAAAGGCACAGATCATAAGGAAAAACTTTAAAACATTTGACCACATTGAAATCTATTGATCAAAGATGACATTAATAAAGTAGAAAAAGAAAGCCATGAATTGAAAGAAGATAATTGCAGTGCCTGTGACTGACAAATAATTAGTGACCATAAGTATAAAGAATTCCTATAAATTACCATAGTAACAAATGACATATGTAGGTATGTGACAGAAAAGGAAACATGGTTGTCAAAAACTCACAAGTAATAATAATTATTCTAAAAAAGCACACTAAAACCATGGTGGGACACTGTTTTCCTCCACACCAACTTGTCAAAAATCAGAAGGTCTAATAATACCAAGTACTACTGAGCCCATGAAAAGTAATTTGGAATGTATTTTGGCATTATCAAACAAAGCTTAAGATGTGTCTAACTTTTAATCTAGGGATTACATTCTGAACGATCTTCCCCATAAACATGTACACAAGGAAATGGACAAAAATTTTCATATAATCAAGTTCGATATATTTTTACAATCAAATATCACAGTCCATTGAAAATGAATCGATAGCCAGGTTCATCAACATGAGAGAGTCTCAAGACAGAATGGAGAGGGGAAAAAAGCACATGGGCAAAGAACACGTATTTTGTGGTTCATTTTCTATAAAGTTCAAAACCGCAAAGCTAAATAACACATTATTTAAGGATTCAATCATACTAGGTAACAGATTTTTTGAAAACCAAAGAAAGATAAATACAGAAGTCAGTTTTCTCTGGGAGTACCAATAAGGATCTTTTTAAGGATGGGAACACAAGAAGGTTTTAAAATTACTGGTAATATTTTAAGTTGATCAGTGGATACAACAGTGCAGCAGTGTCTTCATGGACCTGATTCCTCACTCTCATGTGTCCTTAGGATCTTAGACCTTCCTACCTTATGAAGAAATGTTTTAAAAGATGACATTTTCTTTCTTTTGCATAGTCAGAATTTCATGCCCTTGTTCCATATGGCTTGGGACTGTGAAATATAAAGATGAAGTCTTCTAGCGTTTGTGGCTCTGAAAATACTGTGAAAGTTGCTAGAGATGCTGCATTAATCATGTGTTTTGTTTTCTGTATTTTGTGAAACCTTGACATCTTAAAAGCCTTCCTGGCAGGAGAGAGACTGTCTTTCCCAGGGCTAACCCTTTCTTAGAGCAAAAGCCTAGGCTGGGAGCATGTCTGCCATATACAAACCAGCCAGTCCTGAGTCTGTAGACTCCACCAACCCCTTATGTAACTCTCACACACAAAGCCAATAATGTATTCCCTGCCCTGAATCCTCCCAGAGCCTGGTACAAGACAACTAGAGACCACCCCTCTAGCCAAAACCCCAGTACTATTTAAACTAGTCAATTCTAATCCCTTTACCTTGCCCGGCCTTGCCTTTTCCATGGAAATCCCAATAAAGAGTCGGGGCTATGCTTTGCCCTTGCTCCTGTCTTCTGACACTGACCAAAATCTGATGCCCTGTGGCCCTGCTTAGGATGCAGTGATGGCCCCCCGTGACCCCTGGTAGAATAAACTGCTTCATGCCAGGCCTCACTTTCTTTCTGCGGCAACACCAACTTTATGCCCAACATTAACATAGCCAACATTTACAAATGATGCCCCATAATCATTTCCATAATCTTGCATTGCCCAACAAATAAATCAATTCTTGAAGCCACAATATCTCAGTAGTGGCTTTTGTAAATTTTCAATATTTTGTGCACAGTGCATATCATATATAAAGGTCTCTTTATATTGGAATTAGAAATATGTATTTTTCACAGTGAAAGCAACTATAAAGCAGCTAGAATGCTTTTTTTGTTGTTGTTATTTGACCTGTTTCCACATTGGGCCAGATTGTTTAGGTGACTTGTTGCAAAAACAAAAGAATTGCAAATTTATACACATGAGCCAAAGCATTTACATAGAGAAGCTGAATCTCTCTATGGAAATTCATGGCTTTTGTAAAACCTATTCTGGAAACAAATTGCAAAATCAGTTCAGGATTATTTTCAGTTGGATTAAGAAGGAACTTGTGATCCTGGTGAATCCAAAATCAATGTTATCTTGTTAGAACAAAGGCAGTGCCAGTGGGGAGAGGGAGACAAAGTTTTTCTTTTAACCTTTGACTTAGGCTAAGTTTTACCAAAATAATGTTAAGGAATAAGCAGTGACCTAGTTTACTTTGATTTAATAAAAATTTGGCAAAAGTGTCTAATATGGTTTCTGGCCTGATTTAATTGTGTCTGGGAAGCTGCTAATATCCATCCACATAAAAATCCCTTCCAAGCTGCCAGAATGTCCCGGCTGACTTATTTGGCAGAAAGTAGTTGCTGTGGCCTCAGACATGAACCAGTGAGAAGTTGGGCTCTCTAAGTTTATGCAGACCTGACGTGTGCCCTCTGGGACAGCCCCTTTGATGGTTATAGTCATCATGGTACATTTTCCATGGGCAAAAAATATTGTCATAAAAAACACTACAACAATATTTGATATTAAGCGTGCTATGGTACCTAAGGATGGATTCTAAACTCTTAAGTTTCTATGTACCTGTAAGAGAAGGACTCAGTGCAGTTTTCAAGAGAGTGAATTACCTGAGTGGTAATGGAAGCGTTACTTTCATTGTGAGCTGTGTGATATCAAAGCATATATAGTTGTCCCTACGTATCTGTGAGGGATTGCTTCCAGGACGTCGAGAGATATGCAAATCTATAAATGCTCAAGTCCTGGATATAAAATGATGTAGTATTTGCATGTAACCTACACACATCCTCCTGTATACTTTCAATCATCTCTTGATTACTTATACTACCTAATACAATGTAAATGGTATGTAAATAGTTGTTGTACTACATTGTTTAGAGAATAATGACAATAAAGACACAAAGTCTGTATATGTTTAGTACACATGCAATTCCTTTTCTGAATATATTTGATCATAGTTTGGTTCAATCCATAGATGCAGACCCCAGGAATACAGAAGGCCAACTGTATTATCCAATAAACACAAAACTTAAAGTTATATCTTGGACTATGTTTCTAAAAATGATCAAAATGGTGGAACAAACTAAAACGTTTGCATAACTTCAATGGCAGTCACTTTAAAACCCAAATCTAAAACTTTAAGTGCAGAGAGACTTTCTTTAATATGAAAACTAGAATGAGTGGTTCTGTGTACGAAGGGAAGAGAAGAATCTCCAGCATCCCTTCCTCACACGCCCACCCTTGGCCTTTACCACAAACCATAAAAAGGAGCTACCCTGACTCCCCACTGCAAATGAACTCTGGCTTTCACCCGCAAAGAGAATTCTACTCCAGGGCTCATGGGATGGAGGAGCATAAGGCTAAATGCAACTCAGGTTTATGCATTTGAGCCAAATAATTGGTGAGTTTGGCCAAGATTCAAGTTTATTCTGAAGCATTAAATCAAAGTGTTAGAGGTTTGGTTCCAACAGTTTGGAACGCCTCTAGTAGTGAATTACGTATTGGTCAAACCCCACTCCCACTCCATAATCAATCTAGTCGAGGTGACAGAGAAAAGTGGTGCCAGGACCTGACTTGTGTGGCAAAAATAAGCAGAAGAATCAGAACAGTAAATTTCATTGTTAGCAGCTATTCTGAGCAAACAGGAGGGAACGAAGAAGGAAAGGAATAATGTAACAAAGCAGAGACTTGGAAGAGGAAGGATACAGGTATTCCCGAGCAGAACTGCAGAGAAAGGGAAAAGAGGAGGGAACCTCAGCACACCCCAAACTTAGGCTAAATGGTAACAGACATTTGATAGAAGTCTCTAAATTTAAAAACAAACAAACAAACAAAAACAGAAATAAAAACAAAGAAACCAAAAAAACCCTTAATGTAGGAACAGAAAACAAAGGAGACAAGAAACCAATTGGAGCAAAGTTTTATATTCCCCCAAATTTATCAGAAGTGGAAGCTCCCAGGAAGAGATCTGTGAGTACCATGGACGACAGTGGCTGGAAAAGTGACATTCCCCCAAATTTACAGGAGTGGAAACTCCCGTGAAGAGATGTGTGAATACCATGGTCTACAATGGCTGGGGCGGGAGTGTGGCAAGGTGGAGAAGGAAGGGCTGAGAGGCTAAGATCTTAACTCTTCAGGTTTAAAACAATGAAGATAGCAAAGTTGCTACCTAGAGGAAAGCATTTTAATTAACTAAATACAAAGCTTTTAATTCATCAGACATAGCATTAAAATATATCATGGGGAAATAAAGTAAATTATACTTTCCAGATCAAGCTAATCTTGATAAACAAAATTCTAGTCTCACAGTTGACAGAATGAGGAGAATATTCAACTAAATCTCAGAATCTTTAGAAATGAAAGAGCAGATGTAAGGAAACCCTAACAAGCACATGCATTGCACCTTCTTTCTGTAAAACATAAATTGGAATGCCTTGGTTAACAGTGATGTCAGCTTCTACTTAGTGCCTGCAAAGAAAGTTTCCTTCGTGTGAGAAGTTTGCAAGGACTGCCCCAGGATGCTAAATAGGTTTTTATCTCAGGGACAGGAAGGGGTGGCTGGGGAACTAAAGAGTAGTCGATGATCTTAACAAATGAAAAAAGATAATGATAGCAATTCAGCCTTCCCAAACAAAGATGACTAACCATACTAAGAGAAAGCTAGCAGTGTGCAAGCGCGTGGTATACTAAATGTTGCTGTGTGTGTAAAGTGACATTTCTAAAAAGATTTTGCCTCTATGAGAAAACAAAATATAAATCTGTTCTTTTCTCCTTTCCCCGTGGAAAAGTCCGTACTACTATTAAATAAGGCCAGAACATTTCATCTTTTTATTTTACAGATTCTCCCACTCTCCTTATTGAAAATAACTTAACTCCAGGAACTGCACAGCCTCTCCACAGATTCTAAATAATCATGACTCCATAGATTATCCACCAGCAGCTGTGAAGGGCACAAAGATTTTCCTAGAACAGAGCAGGGAGCATTCTGCAGCAGCCTGGAGGCAGCTTTTCCCCAGCCCTCAAGTGATTTTTAAGAGCCAGCCAGTCTGGAAAATGTCAAATTTGTTTGTAGGAAAGGTAAACACTGCCAAAATCAACAAGTTCCTTCCTTAGGGGGCTGTAGAGCAAATTGGCCTACAGATTAAGACAGTTGGGACAACTTACATTGGAGAAGTGAACCCCTTCAGCACTGGGGTTTTCCCCCAGAACTGTATTAGAAAACTGATAAATCTCTGCTGGAGGAATTACAAACTGTGTACTCAAGAGGTAAAGGAAATTAGAATGGATCTCTTCTATAAATATCTTAGACAAAGTGATTTTTTTAAGTGAAAAAGTAGGCCAGGAGGTTTAGTGAATTGGGTTAAATGTCTCAACCACAAGGGCTAGATTGCTTGTTCTGTGTGACTTCACTGTGGTTAGAACTATATGAAATGGTTTCATAGGTGATTGGTTACAAATCAAATAAAATGCTTTGATTAAAGTGAAATTGGTAAAAATTTTCTGCATGTCCTGTAATTAGAGCTGCCAAATAAATGCAGGATACCAGCTAAATTTGAATTTCAAATACACAATAAATATTTGTTTAGTACAAGCATGTCCTAAGCATTGCATGCGACTTACTAAAAAATTATTCAATGTTTATCTGAAATTCAAATCAAACTGCGCATTCTCTATTTTTATTTGCTAAATCTGGCAAGCTCACCAGTAACACATATAAAATAGGCCCGTGTTTTTCACACTCCCACTCAAACTCACACTGAATTCATATTTGAATAAGTATGGTCAGTCTCTATGTCTAGAACCATTAAGATTAAGTATTATTTATGAGATGAAAATCCAGGCAGAGTTTTCTATGTAGTTAATTCTAAGAGTTACTTTGGGGAATTGAGTTTCTTAAGGTTTCTTCTAGGTTGTATTTTATAACTATCCAGGGAGTTTTAAAAAATCCCTATGTCCCGGATTCAGCTCAAACTAATGAAACTAGAACCTCTGAATAGGACCCAGGCCTCTCTCCTTTTTAAAGCTTCCTGGCAACACCAAAGTGCTGCCAAGGTGAGAATCACTGCTCTAGACGGGTTGGTACCAACCTGCCAATCTGTGATCACAAAAACAAAAACAAAAACAAAAAGGTGACTATTGCTTGTATTGCTGAATGTCATTTCAGTTGGCAGAAAATGTGGTAGTTTTTTTTTTTTTTCTCCTTCCATGTCTGTAATTCCAAAGAACATACGTAGCCACTGAAGGGAGCTAAATGGAGGTGTGAAGAATAGTGAAGAGAGGAAGGTCTGTAAAAAATTTCTAAACAAGATCTTCAAATATAGCAGGCATATAGAGACTGTATCAGGCTGGGTTTTATGGGCACAGCTGTTAAGTTAAACATCCATAAATCTATGCTCTTATCAAGGGATTAGAACTATATAGAAACATACATGTTTACTTTCACGGTGCATAGAGAGAAGTCATAAAGTGTATATTTCAAGGACATAGTACTCCACTGTTTGATTTTGTTTTTTCCAAAAATATTTCCTATCAGTGTCAGTTATAGAACTCTGAAAAATGACAGAAACACCCAGCCAAATGTACTATTTTTTATTTGAATCATGGGTTCCTTTCAATTCCAATGTGCTCTTAAAACTACTACATGTTGCAAAAATCACTAAGGTTGGTTTATTTCAGCAAATGTAACTGACAGCTGAGACAAATGTAATGCTGAAGACTAATATAGGAAAATTCTTTCTTGGTTTGTCCTGGAAGTGGACTGATAAGCCTGCTGCAGTGATGCATGCTTTCAAGCATTCCTTGTCAGAAAGCCCCAAGAATTGTTATATTATTAAAATCCCAGTGCCAGTACTTGCAAGGAGAGTTCCAAAGCAAGCTTCCGTATCTTATCACATACCACTGGCCCTACAGTGCATTTTGACACAAAGTATATTTACTTTCAATACTGACACATTCCCATTGCTCTATTCACGCCTCTCCTGGATTTAAGAATGCCATATACACTTTTCAACAAGTTGTTTTGTAATTTCAGTCCTCAAAAGGCTAAAGAGTCCTAAAAAGAATAGAGTTAACCAAATCTTTCATTAATACTGGAGAACTGATTGTCTCTATACAAAGTGCTCATAGAATTTTTGTGTTGTCTGGTACAAGAAAAAAGAGCTAAAAGCATAGAAATCATGAAATTATTTCATGTTTTATTTCATCTCTGCTCCCTTATGATACTAAATACTGTCTATATTTAAATTCAAGGTATTTTCCTTTGCTGGAATTGTGCCTTATATATTAGGGGGCACACATGGGTTAAGTGAAAAGAGTTGTCTGTCATCAGATTCACCCCAAAATACATATGATTCCTATGATTATGTCCTTCTATACTTCTCTCTTCTTGCTCTATGTGTTCTCAAACAATGCTCTCATCCACCTCAAACTCTTACATCTTCTCCTATGTGTGTATTACCCCCAAATGTGTATTTCCATCTCTAAAATATCTTCTAAGTTAAAATCTCATTTTTGCAGTTGTCCATGGAACATACCTCAGCTCCCTAGGCTCAAAACTTTGACACATCAACCTTCACATAGTCAACTAGTTTACTTACCCTCTCTTCTTCCATAAGAGGTTCTGTATGTGTCTCTTCACCTACATTCCTGCTTCCAACTTCCTGTATCATCAGCCTTCATTAACTCATATCCAGACTGTTACTATAACCTCCTATTTGAGCTCCCTAAATCTCCTCCATATATAGTCCTGATCATGACACTCCCAAGGGTAAAAGCAATTTTTTAAAACAGGCTTAGTGTATTTTTATTCTCCACTAACTAAACAGACCATGCTAAAGATACGGAAATTAGAGCCTGGGAATATCAGTGAAGAGGGATTCTAGCAAATACTTCAGGATCTCAGTGGGAATCCTAGAAGTCTACACCCTAGGAGTATGGGACCACCAGAGATAGACAGCCATACAATAATTGCAACCAGCATTGAGTTGCACTCCCTGATCATATCATTCATATCATCTGATGCAACTCTGTTTCTAATACAGGCCAGGGTAAATGCTATTGAAAAAAATATATCATCCAGAGTCCGCACAATGTCTATCATTCAATAAAAATTTACTAGGCATGCCAAGAAACGTGACCAAGGAAAAGCGGTAGGAACAACCCTCGATTTAACCAAGTTATTGAAGTGATTAGATTAGATAATGTATTTAATGTTTTTCCAGAAGTAGATGACATAATAGAGCACTTTACTAGAGAGCTGGTGTCTATTAAAAAGAATTAAATAAAAGTTCTAGAGTTGAAAATGTGACACACTGAAATTTAGACTTGATAGACAAGTTTAACAGCAGATTGATACAACAAAAGAATTAGTGAGCTAGTCAGGAGAAAAATACAGGCTGAAGCATAGAAACCAAAAGAAAGGGATAAAGTAATACAGGAAAAATATGCATGGATATATGTACAGATTACAGAAGTATACATATACGTATGTATGTGTGTAATATACAATATGTGTATATGAGACATGGAGAAAAATTGCAACAAAAATATAATTGAAGTCTCAGAAGAATAGAGAGAGAACAAGACAGAGAAAATATTGGACAAGATAGTGATTTTCAAAATATGACCAAAAAATCAAATCAAGATGCAAATCTTAGAAAAACTGCAGATCACCAGTAAGATAAAACACACATACGTATGCGCACACACACACATATACACACACCCCTAGTCGAATTATAGAAAATCTTCTGAAACTAGGGATAAAAGAAAATATTAAAAATGTCTCAAGGAAAAACATTCTCTAAAGAAGCAAAGAAGATTTACAGCTGATGTCTTCATAGAAACGATAAAATCAAGAAGACAAGGAGTGATCTCTTTAAAGTGCTGAAAGAAAAAAACAGCCAAACTATAATTCTATACTCACAGAAAATATTCCTCAAAAGTGAAAGAGAAATAGATATTACCATACATACAAAAAGTGAGAGAATTTGTTGCCAGCAGACAAGAATAAACAAAAAAGAAATTCTTTTTTTTCAAATTTATTTATTTTTAAAATCGACATATGAAATTGCATGTATTTATTGTATACAACATGATGTTTTGAAGTGCATATACATTGTGGCATGGTTAAATTTAGCTAATTAACAAATGCATTACCTCACATAGTTACCATTTTCTGGCAAGAACACTTAACATCCACTTTCTCGGCATTTTTCAACTATACAATATATCATCATGAACTATGGTAACCATGCTATATGATGGATTTGACATGGCAGAAGGAAAATGATCTCAGGTAGCAACACAAAAATACAGGAAGAAATTAAAAACAACAGAAAGTATCTGAGTGATTGGAATCTAGTAGATGGATTGGATTTTGTGACCTAATAGAAATGGACAGCTGTTCATTAAGAGTACTCCAGTGTCAGCCTCTCCAATGACTCTTAACTCCATCAGGGCAGGACGTTTTTCTTATTCCCTGTTGTTATATTAGTGCCTAAAACTGTGATTGGCATGCCGTAGGCACTCAACAAACTTGGTTTAATTGAATGACTGAAGGAATGTTGTCAAGTTTGCACCGTATTTAAAATTTGGGGGCAATAATAGACATGACCTTAGTTACCCAGACACAGTGTTAAGGAGATTACGGACTGAGTTGAAAATTCATGCTTATTTTTGGGGAAGGAAAGACCAGGAGAAAAGAGAGAGGAAAGGAAAGACACAGACTCATAATATTGTGGTGCCAATGCAGAAAAGGATAAGAGCGAGAGCTCAATCCAATTGCACTCTGTACTCCTCATATGTTGGAAGGAAAATCTTGTAGCAGTGGTGCAGAAAAGGCAGTGAAGTTTCTTTTTGGAAATATTTAGTCATTTATCATTTGTAGGTCACTACCATATCAAAGGTCTTAGTAGCAATTTTAAGAGCAACACAATAAGGCTAAATATGTCCACAATGAAGATTATCCTAAAGGAAAGGAAACGAAGGAAGATGCATATGTTAGCAGGTTTCTAATCAGTGAGACTCGCTACTGTTATCCCCATTAAGCTGAGATGGAATGGCTGCACCGCAAGTGAATAAGGTGACCCCCTGCTACCAACACCTCAGCGTGCCAACAGCACAGCACTGCTGTTATCATCCCAGAGTGGTCAGGAGCTCATGCTATTTTTTCTGCGAGTTTGGGGAAAGATATATTGGTTTCACAGTAGGGGAATAGTAGACAAGTGTCACAGTACTACACAGACAGGCAGGCAGAGAAAGGGAAACAGACTGGGGTCTTTTAAAACCTAGCTACAGGAATCAATCACTAAGATTTAAAACTGAAACCAAATTATAAGAACAAGGCATATATGTTGGAAGCAGGATGGGGAACATTTGTAGATGAAACAAATAAGATGACTAAAACATAATTTTCTATATTTAACTAAATGTTAAAACTATAGAATTTATCTTCTAGTTGATGAAAACTTAGAAAATTAACTAATCTATAATTTTCTAAGTATTAACCACCTACTTTTATTTTATAATAATTTTATTAGCATATATTGATAGATGTTTCTATTAATAGATAGCACTACCCATGTTTTGTAAAAGATATACTGTATAAAATAGATATTTTTAAATCACCTTAGATATACTGTATAAAACATATATTTTAAAATCACCTTTCTTGAAGAAAAGTAGTACCTTTAAGAGAAACCAAAAGCTCCATTAATTAACATTAAATCATTTTTAAATGAATTAAAATGGGCTATTTCTATGCTCACTAAGGCAGAGATAACAAAGTTTTTAGAGGTATTTTCCAAGAGCTTACACAGGGAGAATTATTTCTTTCTCTCCTTTTTACCAGAAATGATTATTATATAGATCTTTTTGAGGAGTACAGTTACCTATAAATATTTCCAGGTATAAAACCAGAGTTTCTAGGCACTTTGGCTCTCTTTAAGCATAAGTCATTATGGAAGACAAATAGGAACGAGGTTCTCTCCTACCACAGAGAATGAGTTCAGAATGTTGTAAGAGGTGGAAGAAGTTTATTACAATCCTGATGGCATTTGTAGTCAGCTAGAACCTCAGTGATAAGTTTCCAAAACAAAAGCTTGGCTATTAAGAACTTAAAATTTTCAGACCTCTCATTTCACCAGGCCTTGCATACTTGTCTTGGTGTTCAAAACACCAAGAAAGAATATATAAACTGCATGTCACAGGATTGGACAGACAATAAGCTTCCAATAAGTGTTATTTCCTTTACCCCATTGAAATTTATAGTTGGTACTTCTCATCTACATGCATCAATCACTGTAATACAAAACAACTACCTAACTGCTGCTAATACTGATGGTTTATATTTGCGTTGTTTGAGAATTTCACATTAGTATAGAATTAACTGAGCTCAAGATCAATCAGTTCTTTCCTTGATATCTTACTATTGGCTCTGTATTTCTGTAAACAAGTTTTAGAAGTACACACAGGCACACACATGTGCATACACACATAGTATTATTCAAGAGTATGAAGGCTTAATTTACCACACACTTACTAATATGTATTCTAAAAGTATTTTGCCAATTAGGTAAAAATGGTATTTTATTGTTATTTTCATTTGCATTTTTGAGAACTAGTGAGAATGAAATTATTCTCAAATATTATTGGCAATTTATATTTGTGCAAGAAGTTTTTGGTCTTGTGTTCATTTTTTTACTCTTGTGTTGTTGGAGAATTTCACATTAGTATAGAATTAACTGAGCTCAGATCGATCAGTTCTTTCCTTAATATTTTACTATTGGCTTTGTATTTCTGTAAACAAGTTTTAGAAGTACACACACACACACACGTGCGCACACATATAATATCCTGCTGCTGCTTGGTTTTAATAAACAGAAAGCACCAAAGTAAACAAAAATTACAACTATAAAATCCCTATCAGACAAGATCCTTCCCATTAGAAATTGTCATGCTTTCATAATTCTTCCTCAACCAGTGAGTTTGGAAAGTTAGTCATTTCAGGCTGGCTTCTATCCTTGTTTGTCATGTCTACGTCACAAGGGTATTGGAAGGATTAATTAGTTAACAGGCAAGACTCTTTGAAGATGAAAGCACTCTGAAATTGCTAAGTGGTGCTAGCATTCCTTCATCGTATATATTCTTCCTTTAATATTTGTAAAGATTTATCCACCTTCTCTTAACCCGTTCGACTAACATTATTTACTCAGATTTTTAAAAATAATCAACTAGCTTGTCTTTTCCTCTACGAGACTCAAAGAATTGTTTAAACCTGTGTCCTCATTTCTCTTCTCAGTTTTTTCTTTTGAGTATTTTTTTCTCTCACTGAGAGGTCCTGATATCTTTTTCAAATCCTGCTTTTTATTTTCTTCTAGTTACATTTTTGTATTTGCTGGAATTGTGTACTGGTATACCAAAAGATCACTAAAGAGAAAAAGAAAAAGTCATTCTTATGAAATATTAGAAGCTTTAGCCATGAGCATTATTAATTTGGATCAATAATCCTAGTCCAAAGGGCAGGCAAATCTATCTGTGGCATTCAGTAGTGCAGTGGCAAACAGCTGAGCAAAAAAGAACAAGTGCCTTACTCCGAGGGTCTGAATTTTCACATGCAGTTATCTAAAAAGGCTTTTATGAGACTGAGTGTACACTGAAAGAAATCTGATGAGGTTCCCTCAAGTATTCCAGCTTCTTGCTCTGGGTACAGCTAATGGTATCCAGTCCCATGGGTTATGGCTCTGCAAGCCAGAGGAAGAAGTTCCTCCAGCAGACCCAAGCCGTGAGGAGGAGGCTCATTTCCGACAAGCACTGAAACACAGGGATGCTTACTACAGAGTTGTCACAATTATTTTAGCTACTTAAATCTGCAAAGCAGAGCTGGTTTCCCACGAAGAAATCCTGGGGTTTTCTTCACAGCTCTGACTATGAAGTATCCCTTAAATATTTTCCACTATGCTTTCAGCATTTTCCATTCTGATTGTAAGTGGGACCGTGAAATGTTGAAAAAAATCACTTTTAAAAAGAGGTGCCTGTGTTATTATACATAAATATGTATTTGTATTTAAGATATACAATATAATGATTTGACATACACATACACCATTGCATGATGTATGTGTATGTCAAATCATTATATTGTATATCTTAAATACAAATACAAGCTAATTAACACTTCATGTTATTTTAAAAATACATTCTCTCCCTATCCTGGCTAGCACTGTGAAACCCTGTCTCTACTAAAACTACAAAAAAAAAAAAAAAAAAAAAAAATTAGCCGGGTGTGGTGGCAGGCATCTGTAGTCCCAGCTACCCAGGAGGCTGAGGCAGGAGAATGGCAAGAACCCGAGGGGCGGAGCTTGCAGTGAGCCAAGATCGCGCCACTGCACTCCAGCCTGGGTGATAGAGCGAGACTCCATCTCAAAAAAAAAGAAAAACATATATATATATTCTCCCCAAGAGACAACGGTGCTGACCAATATCTTTTCATTAAAGAGTTGACAAAAACATAACTACATGCCAATGCTTCTGTCCTTGCATTTTGTTATTCTACTAACATTTAGACATACTAAAATATATTTTTCGTGGTTTCTAACTCAGAATGAGTGGAAACCTGTAAAACATCCTTAAAATAAAACGAAAAATGATCTTGCCACAATGTGTTTATTACAATTGCATACAACACATACTCCCACATAGATATACCTGTGTATAAATATATCTACATTAGAAATCTTTAATTATAATCTTCATATACAAAGACACATTTCAAAAAATACCCATTTCTTTAACATACTGAGGAGAAAAACTAACAATACATCCAAACTCTTAAAACCCAAATGAGTTTTACCTTATAAGGAGAAAATGAACCATAAATCCAAACTCCTAAAACCCAAATGACCTTTACCCTGGAAGTTTCCACATTAGTATGGTTAGAATTTATGCCCAGAAAGAATAATCTCAATTATTTGGGGTTTTGTAAAAGGTAAAGAATTAAATTTGTTATGCTCAACAACTTTTACTTGTAATTTTAAAATATATATATTTTATCTATCAAATATTATATTTATTGTTTCTGTGTTAGATTTTAGGTGAAAGTGTCTACATACAATTCTAATTAGCATTTTAAAATACTTTCTTCTCCCAAGACATTTGAAAAACAATTAAGTAATTTTTTCTTAGAATTGAGAAATTAGTTCTTATTTTCAAAAAAAGGAATAAATAATAATATATCTGTGAGAGTATTTTGTATTTTTCAGTACATTACTTTTTTGATAACCATAATGCCCTATAAAATAGGCTGAGGAGCTAGTATTTCCTTTATTTTAAGGCCAAAGAGAAATGAAGACATGGAAATAAAACATTAAGCAAGAGGGGGAAAAGAGTCAGAGTCAAGTCATTCAACTGGCGACCAAGCACCCTAGAGGAACAAGTCTACCAGATTGGAGGAAGCTCAGTCTAGCCCTGGGCTCCAGTTCAAATCTTCTCCCAAAAATTGTGTGCATTTTTTCAAAAGAAGACATACGAGTGGCCAAAAAACACATGAGAAAAATGCTCGACATCACTAATCATCAGAGCAATGCAAATTAAAACCAACATGAGATGTCATCTTACATCAGTCAGAATGGCTATTAAGAAAAAGTCAAAAAATAACGGATGTTAGTGAGGATGCCAAGAAAAGAGAACACTTGTGTACTGTGAGTGGGAATGTAAATGAGTAGAACGTCTACAGAAAACAGTATGGAGATGTTTCAAAGAAGTAAAAATAGAACTACTGTTTGATACAGCAATCCCACTACTGGGCATATCCCCAAAATAAAACAAATAAGTATATCAAAAAGACACCTGCGGTTGTATGTTCATTGCTGCAGTATTCAAAATAGCAAATATATGGAATCAACCTAAGTGTCCATCCATGCATGACTGGATAAAGAAAATGTGATTTTATACAATGTATGTGTGTATATATATATACACACATATATATGTTTTATATGTACATACACACTTTATAGACAGTGTGTGTGTATGTATATATATATAGTATTCCATACATACTGGATAAAGAAAATGCATGTAAAAATGTGACTGTGTACACACACACATATGTATATATATATGATATTCCATACATATTATGGAATACTACTCAGCCATAAAAAAGAATGAAATTATGTCTTTTGCAGCAACACAGATGGAACTGGAGGCCATTATCCTAAGTGAAATAACTCAGAAACAGAAAGCCAACTACCACATGTTCTCACTTGGAAGAGGGAGCTAAACAATGTGTACACATAGATATACAGATGCAATAATAGACATTGGAGATGCCAAAAGATAGAAGGGTGGAAGAGGTGCTGATGGAAGAAATACTACCTATTGGGTACAATGTACACTCTTCAGGTAATGGGTACACTAAAAGCCCAGATTTCACCACTATGCAATATATTCATGTAAGTCAACTGCACTTGTACCACCTAAATGTATTTTAAAATTTTAACTTTTAAATTTAAAAAATTAAAACTAAACAAAAAATTAAAAATTATGTCTATATAGCCTTGATAGGCCACACAGCATTTTAAAAACCATAATTCAATCCAACTTGTGTGAATTATTTAAGATCACTGTAAGAGTTATTTATGAACTATAAGGTGTACTTCAAACATAAGGCATTTTTAAAAGATTAGTTAATTTGGCTAAATATGAAATTTGAAGCTACCATAAATCAAAAGTTTAAAACAGGGCTGTTGGCAAAATTAATTGCAGCACATAATTTTTTGTTTTGTTTTTTTTTTTTTGAGACGGCGTA
Organism: Piliocolobus tephrosceles; assembly: GCF_002776525.5. NCBI lineage: Eukaryota > Metazoa > Chordata > Mammalia > Primates > Cercopithecidae > Piliocolobus > Piliocolobus tephrosceles. The sequence continues at coordinate 95,378,541 of NC_045442.1, forward strand.
TCACTTTGTCACCCAGGATGACCCAGGATGGAGTGCAGTGGCGCGATGGCAGCTCACTGCAACCTCTGCCTCCCAGGTTCCAGCAATTCTCCTGCCTCAGCCTCCCGAGTAGCTGGGACTACAGGCTCCTGCTACCATGCCTGGCGAATTTTTGTATTTTTTTAGTAGATACTGGGCTTCACCATATTGGCCAGGCTGATCTTGAACTCCTGACTTCGTGATCTGCCCACCTCTGCCTCCCAAAGTGCTGGGATTACAGGTGTGAGTCACCACGCCTGGCCCAACACATAATAATTTAACAGATAATATTTTTAATGTTTAATAATAGTTTACATATCCATAGTAGAAATATAAATATTATTTTAAAAAGAACACAAGACCAAAAACGTATTGCACAAATATAAATTGCCAATAACATTTGAGAATAATTTCATTCTCACTAGTTCTCAAAAATGCAAATGAAAATAACAATAAAATACCAATTTTGTGTAATTGGCAAAATACATTTAGAATACGTATTAGTAAGTGTGTGGTAAATTAAGCCCTCATACTCTTGAATGATCATACATAATCATAACTCTATGGAAGTCAGGTTAGGGATGTCAATCAAAACCTGAAATAAGGTGCATTAGCTTTCATCTAGCAATTCTTCTATAATTAACTCAGTGCATCCAAATGTGTGATTATTGAGGAATTAACAAATGAATAAATATTGGATAACATAAATGTTCAACAATAGAATGGTAAAACATTACCATGTTATACAATTATTAAAACTGATGATAACTTATTAATGCAGAAAGATGTTCCTAAATATAGTTATAAGATTAAAAAATATTATCTATAATATTACCTATTTTTGTAATGTACATTCATATACATAAAATATGGAAGGATAGGAAATGAATTTATATTATATTACTTATATTATCTAATTTTTAATGAATAGGTATGAGTTTTACACCGAGAAAAAAAAGGTTGTTTCAATAGTGAAAAGGAAAATAGCTTAAAAATAAGATTTCAAAACATTTTAATATACCAAATCACCAGTGTTTCTCTTCAATTATTGTACTTAACTAAACATAAGTATATTAAAAACTTTCAAAGCTGGATAAATGAGGTACACCAAAAATCCTAAATTTCGTTTTTTCCATCATTTTAATTGTCCTTTAATGGTCAACTTTATATCAGTATCATTAATGTCTCATATATTAAGTTTATTTCTCTTCTTTTGTGGTATATGGCACTATTATTACCAACTGTTCACATTCCTCTCTGTATGAGAAACTGTATATCTGTTCCCATTCCCATGTGACTTACAGAGATAAGTCCTCCTGTGGGATTTTATTTGGCTCGTGAAATATGAATGCAAGTAATATCCAACTGGAGGCTTTAAGAGCCATTTCTCCTTCCCTCTGCCATATAAACTGCATGTCATAGATGGGGGATGGGACTTTAACCCGGATCGTACAGTTAAGGAAACGTGTGGGATCCAGGACAAAGCTGTCATTGAATCATAACCAAAATGTAACTTGAGTGAGAAGTAAACCAAAAAATCAGTTTGTCAAATCAGGCATCTAACCCAAGATCCAGCCTTTGCAAATAATTTCAATAATACAATTGAGAGGCATAGGCAAAGAGAGAGGCTTTGGACTTCCTGATTGACTCTCCAGGAGAGCAGAAGAAGAAAAGCTCTCCGTTATCGGTGTGGTCACTCACAGAGCCAGGACAAATTTGGTTATAAAACATCTCTTCCTTATACTCTAGATAATTATACAGCCAATAAGATATTTTTCAGAGATGAATGCATTATAAATTCATAGATTCTAGGGGTTTTTTGTTTGTTTGTTTGTTTTTGTCATAAACAAGCCTAAGCCAGGGACATCCTGCAAAGAGCTCTCTATAGGAAAGAACTCTCTAGTCATAGCAGTTGTCACTAGTTTTCAGCACATTTGCTGAAAATTAAATCATGCCACCCCATTTCTTTTTTTGGTAGTATCCCTTTGGTAACTGAAAAAGCAATGAATCACAGGCCAGTTGCTTTGCATCCTTCCTCTGCAAGAACAAACAATTTGGCCATAGGATTAAAAAATAATACAACTAATAAGTAGTGGCAGCATTAATATCCATGTTGAAATGTATTGATCATTTGTCACATGCCAAGTAGATAAGAACCTAGCATACATTAGCTCCTTAGAGCCCCACCAGCATTCTGTGAGATAGATACCGCTACCATCCACAGTTTTGAGACGATTGAATTAAGAATTAAGCAGAATGAAGTGAATACGTGCAAAATATAAGGGTCACCAAAACTTTCACTAATCAAGATAGATGATATGTTAATGCAATATTTTTAATAATCCACAGAAATGCAAAAAATCATAATAAACTAAATATTTTAAAAGAAAATATTATCTTTTTTTGTTTTTTTTCTTTTGCTTCAATATTGCTCAGCATAGCATTGATGTTGACACTGATCTTGTCTTTACATAAAATGTTGATATTTTGTTCATCATGAACTTTTTTCATAATTGCTTTTTCATACTTTTTAATAATTGTTTTTAAAATCTTGCATTAAATATTATTTACCTTGATTACTGAGATTTTTTAGTCAATAAACTTTATTTGAGCAGTTTTAGCCTTACAGCAAAATTGGGTGGAAAGTACAGAGAGTTCCCTAACCCCCATCCCCACACACACAACCTCCCTCACTATCAACATCCCCTGCCAGATTGATATATTTGTTATAATTGACGAACCTACATCAACACAACACTGTCACCCAAAGTCTATAATTTACATTAGGGTTCACTCAGTGTTGTACCTTCTGTGGGTTTTGACAAACATATAATGACAAGTATCCACCATTGTAGTATCGTATAAAATAGTTTCACTATACTATGTCCTAATAATGATGTGTGTTCTGCCTAGTCATCTCATCTTTCTCCCTAACTCATTGCAACCACTAATCTTTTCACTCCCTCCACAGTTTCGCCTTTCCAGATTGCCGTGTATTTGGAATCATACAGTGTGTAGCATTTTCAGATTGGCTTCTTTTACTTATTAATACGTATTTAAGTTTCCTCCATATCTTTTCATGACTTGATAGCTCATTTCTTTTTAGTGCTGCATAATATTCCATTGTCTGAATGCACCACAGATTATTTAGTCAATCAACTACTGAAGAATAACCTGGTTGGTTCCAAGTTTTGGAGATTACTACTTAAGCTGCTATAAACATCCATGTGTAGATTTTCGTGTAAGCAAAGGATCATGATTGCTGGATCTGATGGTAAGAGTAGGTTTAGTTTTGTTTTTTAAAAAATGCAAAAACCTGCCAAACTATCTTCCAAAGTTGATGTCAGTGTTTTGAATTTTTGCCATTCTAATAAGTGTTCAGTGGTATCTCATTCTTGTTTAAATTCACAACTCCCTAATGATGTATAATGTTGATTATCTTTTCATATGCTTACTTGACATCTGTATTTCAACTTGGGTGAAGTGTCTGTTGAGATTCTATTTTAATCATATCATCTCTTTGTCTTTTTATTTCACCAATAACACACTCTCTTGATTAATGTAGATTTATAGTAAATATTGAAGTCAGGTAATGTCAGTCCTCCAATTTTGTTCTTCTCCTTCAATATCGAGTTAGTTATTCTGGATCTTTTACCTCTCCACATAACCTTTAGAAATCAATTTGTCAACATCCTCAAAATGATACGCAGAGATTTTTATGGACATTGTGTTGAATCTACGTGTCAAGTTGGAAAGAACTGACATCTTGGTAATACTGAGTCTTCATATACAGAGCATGGAATAGCTCTCCATTCGTTTAAGTCTTTTTTGATATCTTTTATCAGAATTTTGTAGTTCCCTTCATGTAGATCTTATACGTATTCTCTTATTTATCCTGAAATATTTAAATTTGGAAGATGCTAATATAAATGGTAATGTGTTTTTAATTTCAAATTCCATTTGTTCATTGCTGGTATATAGGAAAGTGGTTGACTTTTGTATATTAACCGTGTGTGTTGCAAACTTGCTATAATTACTTATTAGCGTCAGGATCTTTTTTGTTGATTCTTTCAATTTTCTACATAGATGAACATGTTGTCTCGGAGCATAGACAGCATTTTATTTCCTATTCTTTTCTTATTGTATGAGCTGGGACTTCTGTGATAATATTGAAAAGAAGTGTTGAGAGGGGATGTCTTGCCTTGTTCCTAATCTTAGGATAAAAGCCTAAATTTCTTACCATGATATATGATATTAGCTACAGGTTTTTTGTAGATGTTCTTTATCAAGTTGAGGAAATTTCTGTCTGTTCCTAGTGTGCTGAGAACTTTTATCATAAATGAGGGTTAGATTTTGTCAAATGCCTCTTTTGCATGTATTGATATAATCATGTGTTTTTTTTCTTTAGCTTGTTAATGTTATGAATTACATTAGTTGTTTTTAGAATGTTGAACCAGTCGTTGAATACTTTGGAGAAATCCTCAATTGTATAGGGTATAATTGTTTTTCATACATTGTTGAATTTTACTTACTAACAATGCTTTGAGACTCTGCATCTGTGTTCATGAGAGATATTTTTCTGTAATGTTCCTTTCTTATAATGTCTTTGTCTGGTTTTGGCATTAGAGTAATGCTCATCTGATAAAATTAGTTACTAGGTATTCTCTCTGTGTTTGTCTTATCAAAGAGATTGTTGAGTATTGATATAACTTCTTCCTTCAAAGTTAATTTACCAGTGAACCCATTTGTACCTGGAACTTTCTGTGTTGGAAAGTTAGTAGTTATTGATTCTGTTTCTTTAATAGATATAGGCCTATTCAAAATCTGTTTCTTCTAGCATGAGTTTTGGAAGATTGTTTCTTTCAGGTAAATGATCCATCTTATCCAGGTTACTAAATTTGTGGACATAGAGTTCTTCACAATGTTTCTTTATTAATCTTTTAATGGCCATGGGATCTATAGTGATGCCTCTCTTTTATTTCTGACATTTGTAATTTGTATAATCTCTCTTTTTTCTCAGTCAGCATAGCTAGAGAATTATCATTTCTATTGTTCTTTTCAAAGATCCAGCTTTTGGTTTCACTGATTTCCTCTTTACAATTTTGTTGATCTCTACTTTAGCTTTTATTATTTATTCTCCTCTTTGAATTTAATTTGCTCTCTTTTATCTAGTTTCCCATGGTGTAAGCTTAGATAATTAATTTTAGGTCTTTCTTCTTTTTTAATATAAGAATTCAATGCTCTAAATTTCCTCTAAACGTTACTTATGTTGCATCCCACAAATTTTGATAAGTTGCATTTCCATTTTCATTTAGTTTAAAACATCTTTAAATTTTGCTCATGTTTCTTCTTTGAGTCATATGTTACTTAGAAGTGTGTTGTTTAATCGCCATGTACTTTGGTATTTTACAGCTATCTTTATGTTATTGATTTCTAGTTGAATTCTATTGTGGTCTGAGAGCAGACATTGTATAATTTCTATTTTTTAAAATTTATTAAGGTGTGTTTTATGACCCAGAATATGGTCTATCTTGGTGAATGCTCCATGTGACCTTGAAGAATGTGTATTCTGCCGTTGTTGGATAATGTAATTAAGAGATGTCAATTATATCCAGTTGATTGATGGTGCTGTTGTGTTCAACTTTGTCCTCACTAATTGTCTGCCTGCTGGGTCTGTCTATTTCTGACGACAGAGGAGTGTTGAAATCTCCAACTATAATAGTGGATTATCTATTTCTCCTTGTAGCTCTGTTCAGTTTGCCTCCCACATTTTGATGTGCTGTTGTCAGGCACATACACTTAAGGATTTTTATGTTTCCTTGAAGAATTGACCCCTTTATCACTATGTACTGTCTTGCTTTATCCCTGATAACTTCCCTGTTCTGAAGTCCCCTTTCCTGAAATTAATATAGCTACTCCTACTTTCTTTTAAACAGTGTTATCATAGTATATCTTTCTTTGTCTTGTTGTATTATACGCTTCTTCTAGACAACATAGAGTCCAGTTTTGATTTTTGATCCACTCTGACAATCCCTATCTTTTAATTGGGGCATTTTGACTATTGACCTTTACATAATATTGATATAGCAGGATTAATATATACCATATTTGTTACTGTTTTCTCTGCATTTTTTCCATGTTTCCATTTTTGTTTTCCACTCTTTTCTGCTTTTTCCGGTTTTCACTGGGCATTTTATATGATTCAAATTTCTCTTTTTTTCTTAGCATATAAATTATACATTTTTAAAACTCTCTTTAACATTTGCCCTAGAGCATGCAATATATATTTACGACTAGCCCAAGTCTACTTTCAAATAACACTATAGCAGTTCACAGGTGGTACAAGTACCTTATAATAAGTGAATATTTATTATTTTCTTCCTCCTGTCCATTATATCTTTGTTGTAATTCATTTCACTTATATAGGCACATCCATAAGTACGCTTAGGTGAAGTGTCTGTCTATATACACACACTTAAGCATACATAATCTAATACATTGTTGCTACCATTATTTTGGACAAACTGTTATCTATTAGATTAAGATTGGAAAGATAAAGATTTTTATTTTACTATCACTTATTCATTCTCTGATCTTCCTTTCTTTATTTAGGTAGAGCTGAGTTTCTGATTTTATCATTTTCTGAGTTTATCATTTTCCTTCTCCTTGAAAAACTTCATTTAACATTTCATGCAAAGCTGGTCTGCTGGCAACAGACTTCCTCAATTTTTGTTTGTCTAAGAAAAATTTATTTTTCATTCACTTTTGCAGTGAAGGTACAGAATTCTAAGGTACTTCTAAGTTGGTGCTTTTATCCCTCAACACTTTAAATATTTCACTCAACTCTCTGCTTCCTTACATTGTTTCTGAGGAGAGGTTGGATGTAATTTTTATCTTTGCTCCTCCCTAGGTAAGATTTTTTTTTTTCTCCTGACTTCTTTCAAGTTTTGCCTTTATCTTTGAATTTCTCCAGTGTGGGTATGATATGTCTAGGTGTGATATTTTGGCATTTGTTCTGATTAGTGTTCTCTGAGCTTCCTATATCTGTAGTTTGGGTTTGACATTGATTAGAGGAAAATCTCAGCCATTATTACTTCAAATATTGCTTCTGTTCCTTTCTCTCTTACTTTTCCTTCTGGTATTCCCATTATGTGTATGTTACAGCTTTTGTAATCGTCTCACAGTTCTGTCTTTTAAAGACTTTTTTCATCCTTTTGCCTTTAAGATTTATAAGTTTGTATTTTCATATCTTCAAGCTCAGAATTATTTCTTCAGTCATGTCACATCTGTTAATAATTCCATCAAAAATATTCTTCACTTCTGTTACAGTATTTTTTTATTTCTAACATTTTCTTGTAGTTGTTTCCTAGAATTCTTATATGTCTGCTTACATTTTTGTGGTCTTGTATGATGTACTTTTTTTTTTTTCAATTGAGATGGAGTCTTGTTCTATCACCCAGGCTACCGTGCAGTGGTGCGATCTCAGCTCACTGTAAGCTCCACCTCCCCGGTTCATGCCATTCTCCTGCCTCAGCCTGCCGAGTAGCTGGGACTACAGGTGCCTGCCACCACACCCGGCTACTTTTTTGTATTTTTTGGTAGAGATGGGGTTTCACCGTGTTAGCCAGGATGGTCTCGATCTCCTGACCTTGTGATCCGCCCGCCTCGGCCTCCCAAAGTGCTGGGATTACAGGCATGAGCCACCACGCCTGGCCAATGTACTTTTTTTCTTTAAAGTCCTTGATATATTAATTTTAGTTTGTTTTAATTCCTGATTTGATAATCCCAACATTTTTTCCATATCTAACTGTGGTTCTGATCCTTGTTGAGTGTTCAAACTGATCTACTTATTTTAGTATGCCTTATAATTTTGTGTTGAAAGGCAGACATGACATACTGGGTAAGAGGAATTGTGCTAAATGGGCCTTTAGCAACAGGGTGGGAAGGTGTGGGTAGGGGAGGGTTCTATAGTTCTGTGATTAGGTCTCAGTCTTTGGTGAGCCTGTGTCTCTGGACTGTGAACTTCATCAGTGCTACTCAGGTTTCTTTCTTCTCCCTTAAGTGGGGCAGGGTGGCTGGAGGGGGTTAGAATCATGTCTCCCTTTATCTAGGTCGGTTAGGCTCTGATATAACTTCAGCATGTTAGGCTGTGGTAAAATAATTTCTCCTGAGGGCAGGCCTTGTTAAGAACAGAATGTTCTGAGGTATTTCTAGCTGCTTCATTTTCCCCTATCCCTCCCAAAATATATAAATAATTCTCTAAAATTAATAAGTGAAAGGCAAACAAGATCTACAAATAGGCAATTTGGAAAAAAAAAAAATGACCAATGAACCCATGAAAAGAAATCCTCACTAATAACTGGGAAAATGCAAAATAAAACAATAATGAGAACTATTTTACACAATAAGATTGTCAAAAAAATAACAAGCTTGACTGTACTGACTGTAGGTAAGGACAAGGAACACTGGAGTGTTTATAAAGTGCTGAGTGATTTAAAATGATCTTAGCTATTTAGGGGAGCGATTTGGCATTATCTGTTAAAACTGAAGGAGCAAGCTCCATGACTCATTGATTTCATTTCCAGGTATAAAAATAACACTATTTAAAAAACCTCTCATCTTTGTGTGCAGAGAGACATATAATGAAAGACTTACAGATATGTTTATAGCTTAATATTGAGTACAGTCAGCCCTCCAAATGCAGTGGGTTCCACATTAATGGATTCAACCACCTGTGGATTGAAAATATTTGGAGGAAAAAGTAAAAAATACAAATACAAAACTGAAAACAATACAAATTAAAACACAAAGTAGTATAAAAACTATTCACATGGCATTTACATTGTATTAAGTATTATAAGTAATCTAGAGATGTTTCAAATATAGGCTTGTGCCACCTAGCAACATTTCAGCCAACAGTGAACTGAATGTATGAAAGTAGTCCCATAAGATTATAATGGAGCTACAAAATCCCTATCTCCTACTGACGTCGTAATGTTGTAGCACAATGCATTACTGCCTTGTTTGTGGTGACGCTGGTGTAAACAAACCTACTGTGTTTCCACTCTTATAAATGCATAATATATACAATTATGTACAGTATATACTACTTGATAATAAACCATCTTACTACTGATTTTTTTATTTACTGTATTTTTTTCTCATTATTTGAGAGAGTTCTCCTTCTACTTACAAAAAACAGTTAACTATGAAACAGCCTCAGGCAGGTCCTTCAGGAGGTATTGCAGAAAAAGGCATTTTTATCATAGGAGCTGACAGCTTCATGCGTATTACTTCCCCTAAAGAGCTTCCAGTGGAACAAGATGTGGAGGTGAAAGACAGTGATATTCATGGTTCTGACCCTGTGTAGACCTAGGCTAACATGTTTATTTGTGTCTTAATTTTTAATAAAAGTTTAAAAAGTAGTAAAATAAAATGAAAAAAAAATTAACATAGAAAAAGTTTATAGAATAAGGACATAAAAAAGTTTCATACATCTCCACAATGTGTTTGTGTTTTAACCCATTTAAAATTAAAAATTTATAAAGTTAAGAAGTTACAGTAAGCTAATGTTAATTATTTTTAAAAAATTAGAAATTCAGTATAGCCTAAGTGTACAGTGTCCATCAAGTCTATAGTGGTGTACAGTAATGTCCTGAGCCTTCACACTCACTTACAACACACTTCCAGTCCTGCAAGCTCCATTCATGGTAAGTTCCATTCATGGTAAGTTCCCTATACAGACGTATCATTTTTTATTTTCATACAATATTTTCACTGTCCTTTCTGGGTGTTTAGACACACAAATGTTTACCATTATGTTCCAATTACCTTCAATATTCAGTACAGTCAGATACTGTACAGGTTTATAATAAATAAATACCTTGTGAATATAGATTACACAACAGAATATTTATAACAATAAAATGAGTTAGTACTACATGCATTAGAAATCTCAAAAATCCATTGATGGGAAAAAGCAAGGTTTACAAGAAAATATGCAGCATAGTGCAATTGTATAAAGTTTAAAACATATAATGTATTGGTTAGAAATGTAATAATATAGAGTAAATCTGTAAATACTTCATGGGAATAATAACTGAAAATTTTCTGGTATTTACCTTTAATAGGCAGCAAGAAAAATGTGATCAAAAAACAGTTTATCAATGGTTCAAGTGGTATTTGTAAAATTTCTCACATGGGGTTTTGTGTACATTCATATATGTATTATATTCAATACCTGAAAAAATCTGAATGCCTTAAATGTTTGAAAAAGGAAATAAAATATAATCAACTTGTTTTTCAAAAAACATTAATGCTAAGAGGAAAATTATAAAGGTATGACATATAATCATTGCATACAAGCATGGATATATGCCTTAGCCTTCCACAATATCTGTATTGTCATAAAAACTGAATATTTAACCAAAATATTCAACACTTTCTTATTGAGAGGATGGAGAATGAACATAATTTTGTAGTGTAGCATTTCTGTAAAAGAAATCTTTTTCCTTCACAATGGCAAGTTAAATGAAAATGTCCCAACGTAATATTTATTTAGGAATATTGAGGTACAAAAAGAATCAAATACATGATGGAATATGCTTGCCTCTAGAGAGCAAGACTTGGGAATGTCCATTCTCATACTGCTATAAAGAACTACCTGAGACTGGGTAACTTATAAAGAAAAGAGGCTTAATTGACTCACAATTCCACAGGCCGGGAAGGCCTTAGGAAACTTACAATCATGGTGGAAGGTGAAGGGGAAGCAGGCACATCTTAAATGGCTGGAGCAGGAAGAAGAGTGTGAAGCAAGGAGGCTACACACTTTTTTGCTGTATTTATTAAGCTCTGGGGTACATGTGTGGATGCACAGTTTTGTTATATAGGTAGACGTGTGCCATGGTGGTTTGCTGCACGTATCAACCTATTGCCTAAGTATTAAGCCCAGCATGCATTAACTGTTTTTCCTGATGCTCTCCCTCCCCTCACCCATGCTCCTCAATAGACCCCAGTGTGTGTCATTCACCTCCCTGTGTCCATGTGTTCTCATTGTTCAGCTCCCACTTGTGAGTGAGAACATGCAGTGTTTTGTTTTCTGTTCCTGCATTAGTTTGCTGAGGATAATGGCTTCCAGCTCCATCCATGTCTCTGCAAAGAACAGTCTTATTCCTTTTTATGGCTGCATAGTATTCCATGGTGTATCTGTACCACATTTTCTTTATCCAGTCTATCATTGATGAGCATTTGGGTTGATTCCATATCTTTCCTATTGTGAATAGTGCTGCAATGAACATATGCATGCATGTATCTTTATGATAGAATGATTTATATGCCTTTGGGTATGTGCCTAGTAATGGGATTACTAGGTCAAATGGTATTTCTGGTTCTAGGTCTTTGAGAAATCACCACGCTGTCTTCCGCAATGGTTAAACTAAAATACACTCTTTTAAATAACTAGATCTTGTGAGAATTCATTCACTATCACGAGAATAGCAAGGGGGAAATCCTCCAGGAATCACACTGGAGAATACAATTCAACATGAGATTTGGGTGGGGACATGAATCCAAACCATATCAGGGAGTTTAATGGCAAAGAATGAAGACTTTTTTGAATTAAAACTTTTGGAGGACTATTTTAAACCACAAATGTATTGTATTTCAATAAAAATAAATTTTAACCTAAAAATTAAATTAAGAATTGACTTCACTTCAAGCAGGGTCTGTAATTTAAACTGGAGCTACACCCAACATTGACATATAGCTACCGATACGTGAGGCTTGAGTCTCCTTCCACTTTCTGGCATGCTTTGTTAATATCATTCAGAACCATCCAGAAAATATTGTATCTGTCAGAAGAACTCAGCCTCAAAATCCCAAAACATCAACTTTTTTTTTAAACTATCACTCTCACTACCTGAGAAATCCAAACCAAACAGCAAATATGTTATGGAAAAAGATGAACTCCATCACTGCAACTCCTCCTGTTACCAGCTGTTCATGGAAAAGCAGAAAATAGAGATGCAGCAGATGATGAGGTAATCTTGTTTCCTACAGGATTTATTCTCTAGTGGGTTATACAGCCAGTCATGTTTTGAATGACTCAAGTACGTGAGTCACTCAGCACTGCTACCCAGGGAAATCTATCCTGTGCTAGCAACAGAGCACCTGCAGTGATGCTATCGTGCAGATGTGGCCAGATGGGCTGAGAAACAGGAACGACTCTTGAGGGAAAAAGAGAGACAGGGAAATAATAGTCTCTGAACAAGTATCCATTGACACCAGTATATCATGTAATTTCCCAGGAAGGAAAGACAGAATCACATAAGGAAAATATTTTTCAATTGTAAATTCAGTGCCATTTCACTTACATTAAAGTTGGTCATGACAAAATGGGGAGTTAAGGAAAAATCAGTGAGACCCTTAACCCAAGATAATTTTGCGGGGTACAGAGCAAGATGAGAAAATGACCTGTCCTGCAATAATCACAGGAAATGTTTTTGTTCTACTCATCCACATAGTGAGCTGCAAGGCAGAACAATGTGTCCTAAATCATCATGTTTTGTTCAACTTCTGCTTCTTCTGTCCTAGAATGATCCTTTCCCCAAGTTACACTTCCTCTTGTAATTTAGCAGCAAGGATATAATGAATAATAAACTCATCTGTTCTGCTTTCCCTTCACTAACTTGAGACCTTTGCATGGTTTACCATTTATTGGGTACTATACTAAGTATATTCGTAAGAATAAGATCACCATAGAAGCTATGATTACTACTACTAACGATGACAGCTAACATTTTTGAGTATTTACTATCATCTAGGCATTAAACAAATTATCTCTTTTAATTCTGACAATGAAAATTATGCCTTAATCTTCCAATCTATAAAAATGAGGTTGATGGTAGTTAAACAATAGTTCTAACTCAAGCAATTGTTATAATAAATCAGTCAATGTATGCAAAGTCTTTAGAGCTGTGTTTGATGTATAGAAAATGCTACTGAAGTTGCTATTACGACAGGTGAGTTCATCCAGACCCATGGTTCTACATACCATTTACATGCCAATGACTTCCAAATCTTGGTCCTTAGTCCTTAACTCTCTGTAGAACTTCAGATTCATAGGTATAATTGCCTGATTTCATCTTCACATAGACATTTAATGTGGCCAACTCAAATTAACATAGTCAGCAGAACTCTATTTCCTCCCCTACCCCCAAGGAAAAGCTCAGGTCTTCAGTCAGTAGACCGAGTAAATCAGGGGGCCCTAACCTAACAGATGATACAGGTCTGTGGCCTGTTAGGAACTGGGTCACACAGTAGGAGGTGAGCGGCAGGTTAGCGAATGAAACTTCTTCTGTATTTACAGCCACCCCCGATCACTCACATTTCTGTCTGAGCTCCGCCTCCTATCAGACCAGCAGCAGCATTAGATTCTCATAGGAGCGCAAACCCTATTGTGTTCTGTGCATGTAAGTAATCTAGATTGTGCACTCCTTATGAGAATCTAATGCCTGAGGATCTGTCACTGTCTCCCATTCCATCGCCCCTAGACGGGACAGTCTCATTGCAGGAAAACAAGCTCAAGGCTCCCACTGATTCTATATTATGCTAAGTTGTAGAATTATTTCATTATATATTATAATGTAATAATAAAAGAAATAAAGTGTACAATAAATGTAATATGAGGCCAGGCATGGTGGCTCACACCTGTGATCCCAGCACTTTGGGAGGCTGAGGTGGGTGGATCACCTGAGGTCAGGAGTTAGAGACCAGCGTGACCAACATGGTGAAAACCCGTCTCTACTAAAAAAAAAAAAAAAAATACAAAAATTAGCTGAGCATGTAATCCCAGCTACTCAGGAGGCTGATGCAGGAGAATCACCTGAACCCAGGAGGCAGAGGTTGCAGTGAGCCAAGATGGCATCACTGCACTCCAGCCTGGGTGACAGAGTAAGATTTGGTCCAAAAAAAAACCAATGGTATGCTTGAATCATCCTGAAATCCTCCCCCACTGCCCCCCCGCCACTGGTCTGTGAAAAAATTTTCTTCCACAAAACTGGTTCCTGGTACCAAAAGATCGGGGACCACTGCAGCAAATAGATAGCAAATGAGAGTTTGTATCAGACAGCATTTACACAGGTTGCACAGCCAACACAGTATAGATTCAAACTGGGTTCAAGTCCATTGGTTACTAGTTGTGTGACTTTGGGCAAATTCCTTACTTTCTTATTACTTCTACTTCCTCATTTGTAAAGATGGGAGATAATTATAGTACCTACTTGCTAGGGTTGTGATGAGGAGTTCATGTGATAGTATATATCCAAATGCTTACAACAGTGTCTGATGCATACAGTGAACACTCTATGAATCTTATATGTTATCACCATGATCATAGCTAATCATCAGCATATTTTTAATTATTTAAGTCAAACAGCTAGAAGTTGTCTTTGGTTCTTTCCTATACCCTTCAGCTCTGACTCTATCAATAAGTCTTATGGGCTTGTCTCGAAACATATCCCAAATGTGGTCAACTATGTACACCACACCCATGTTCCCACAGTAAGATCAGCCGCCGTAACCTCATGCCTGGCTGACTGCAATGACTCGACAAGCAGTCTCCCTGTTTCCATACACGTCCACCCGCCAACATCCATCTCCAAATCGTAAACAGATTGAACATTTTAAAGGTAAGGCAGGTCAAATCGCCCCCCTGGTGAAACCCACAAGTACAGCACTGTCTTCACATCTAAAAAGGTATCCAAACTCGTTACTTAGTGGAGTGTCTGAAAATCGATTGCCCTTATGTGACCTGAGACAAGCTACATATATATGTATCTCATGTAACATGTTTCAGGCTGCCACATATATGTGTGTATATATGTGTGTGTGTGTGTATATAGTATATATGTGTATATACTATATATATAGTATACACACACACACACATATATATAGAAAGTGTACCTTTCTAGGTGTGTGTGTGTATATATATATTGCTCTCTCTCTATATATATTGCTCTGTGCCTTGGTTTCTTTATCTACAAAATGAAGAGAATCAAGAGACCACCTTGCAGGTTGTTACAAAGATGAAATGGGTTTATAAATTCAAAGTGCTTGGCATAGCTCCTGACACAGTTCACAGTGTCAGTGCGATTAATGTTTTCATTCACTTCTCCCTGCCTCTCCTCTTCTCCTTCCCTCTCTATCACCTGCTACTCTCCAGCTACTAAACAGCTTTTCATCTCTTCTTTGAATAGGCCAACTTTATTCTTGCCTTGGGATTTTCGAGCAAGCTATTCTCCCCACCCAGAATGTTCCTGTACCAGATCCACCCAATGCTTGACTCCTTCTTGTCTGAATAAATTTAAATATCTCTACAAAAGTCTCTTCCCTGAATACTTGACTAATCCAAAGTACACACCCATTCCTCCCTGTCACATGACCCGATTTTAATTTTCTGGATAATTCTTGTCACTAATTTTATACATAAGTGTTTACTTATCTGTTTACTGTCACCCCCTAAACACATACTTAAACACACAGAGACCTCCAAACTCCATGAAAGCAAAGATTCTGATTGTCTTGTAGCCTGTTGTCTCTTCAAAGTCTAGATTCGTGATTGCTCTATACTGAGTGTGCAATAAATATTTATATTTTTCTGTCATGACAATTTATTTGAGGATCTCTTTAAATACTGACATCAGCTAACACTAATAACATTTATCCCACTGTGCTGACAAAGTTCAGATCACAATGATATAGGGTACTTAATAAATATATGAATGGTAAAAGTATTTCTATTATGTGTATGTCCAAGGTGAGTATATCCTAACAGCATAAATGTTAAGTATGCATAATTTTTCTACTAGATGCTTTTTAGCACAAGATTCATTTTAATTCATTAGCTGTGTAGACTATATAAGCATGTCAGACAAATCAATGTAGCATGTTGCATTTGTGTATTATACCACATCTACATCTCTTGAGACAAAGTCTGGGTTTGCCAGCAGCCTCCAGATTGGCTGATGGGGAGAATTTGCTAGGATGGTATTAGTGAGGCTGGATTCAGTTGCAAATTGTTTTCTCTCTTTGCAGATGTGAATTAGTTGAGGTGTGAAGTCAGCCTCATCCTTTGGCACATTATTGTGGTACTTGGATGGAGGATTTCTAAAAAAAAAAAAAAATAAGCAAAGAATTAAACTGTGGGAGAGCTTGCAGTGCAGCTGGAAATAGCAGTCTCTGATGAGCAAGCTGAGCCAACAACCAAAATTAAATAAGGCTCTGAAAGCAAACCTACCATGGCTCTACTGTTCTGACATCCCCTGGCTAAGGTCAGCAGCTGGGACAGGCTCTGGTCTTTTGAATACTGCCCTTCAAGACTGACGTGGAGCCAAATTTAAAACCAGATGCCTGCGTGGAAAGGAAATTAAGAGGCAGCCTGAAACATGTTACATGAGAGTATTATTTATTTGATCATGTATAACTGAAACTACAACAATTTCAGTCTCAGAACTATATTGGGTAACCAGGAATCATGCTCTGAATGCACCTCAATTAATTAAGTGAAGTTTTAGGTCTTAATAAAAGATCAATAACTATGTTGCAAAAGTACATGCAGGAACTGAGACCTAATAAGCTACTAACCAAAAATAGTTTTCGCTCTGAATGCTTTATGGATATTTATAGAGATATTAATGCTTTATAGGTCTCAGAATGGGTCCACATGTTCAGCAAAGGAGTTATTTCCTGATTTTCTAAGGGTTAAACATCTTTCTTCAACCAATGACCATACTTTGAGCTTCTCAATTACTTTATTTAAAATCAACCAATTAAAGAAACTAACAAAGGAAGCTCCATTACTGAAGTCAGAGAGTCACACATTCATTTGTCCTGGCACCAAAAGTGATGAAAACAGAAAACATATTTTTAAAGAATATCACGAGGAGATCCCTTCATACATTTTTTTTTTTTTTTTTTTGTAATATACATGGTAAGACTGTGAGCAATTCTGAGTTTCATCAAGGCAGGAAAAGACTTCTTGGTACTAACATAATATTGAAACTTGGTGAATAGTATTTTTTCAGCTAAAAAACTTGCAATCGTGACAAGAGGGAAATTTCCTTTTCTCTGAAATTCATTTTCTCATTTCTAACATTCAGAAATATGTTCTCATTTTTCTGAAATACCACCAACATTTTCCTGGAACTTTATTTCAGCCTCTTTCCCTGTAATGTGAGCCAGTCTGATACATCTGCAGTGCCCTTGCTATATGTATGCAGAGAAAAAGTAGTTACAATTTTCCCACTGATTCTGGTGGGTGGAGGGAGGGAGAAGGCCCATTCAACAAATACTGGCTGATGATTCCCTGTGCTCTGCTACGTTCTTAGGCATTGCACGCTATGACTAGGCACCGGGCAGGGTCAACTCTACGCCAAGGTTATATTCAGGGTCATACACTTGATTGAAACATTCTGAAAATTCATTCCAGACATTTCTGTTCTCTAGAATGTAAATTTTGTTACTTCAGAGACAGCATAACTTGGAACAATAATATAAATGGACAATAATTGGCAAAATGAGGTGAGTGACAAAAGTAACAATTCTCCATAAGGCTCTATGATCATAAGAATGTAACAGAAATATTAAAAATGTGTTTCTACATGTAAAAATTAATGTAGAAGCAAGAGTAGAGGACATTGTAGATCTTCTCTTGAATTCATACCACTTTTAAGCTATTGAGTTCTGACTAGAAATTCAAACATAAATAAAAACCTAAAAACTCACTAAATAATTTATTTCTAATTATTTTCACAGTACAGCATTTAAATTATTACCTTTGAAGTTTATGAGATACAAGTAAATTACATTTTACTTTCTATAGAAATGTACAATTTTCAACCGGGTATGGTGGCTCATGCCTGTAATCCCAGCACTTCGGGAGGCCAAGGTGGGCAGATCATGAGGTCAGGAGATCAAGACCATCTTGGTCAACCTGCTGAAACCCTGTCTCTACTAAAAATACAAAAATTAGCCAGGTGTGATAGCAGGCGCCTGCATTCCCAGCTACTTGGGAGGCTGAGGCAGGAGAATTGCTTGAATCCGGGAGGTGGAGGCTGCAGTGAACCGATATCATGCCACTGCACTCCAGCCTGGACAACACAGCAAGACTCTGTCTCAAAAAAAAAAAAAAAAAAAAAAGATGTACAATTTTCTTCTGAAACATAAAATTCACAAAAATTCTTTGTCTCAGTGGAAGGTGAGTACTGGCCAGGATGATTGATGAAAGTGATCAAAGATATTGGTGAAGGCGAGTGAGTAAACAAGTGCATCCCTGCTGTTCAGAATCACCTGCAAATGTTCTCAAATGCGCTGGTCCTCGCACTCGGACGTTGCTTTTTCCTCTTTTTGAATTAAGAATTTCTATGACCTGGTTAAGCAAATACTGAGTGGATGGATGGCCTATATTTCATGATGAAATGCAAGGGAAAATAATACACACCTTGTCTTTCTATGACTAATGCAAAATCTAATCGTTCATTCCATTCCATGGCCACACTGAGTTGAAACAGCTATAGCTTGTCTGCCAGGCAAAAAGACTTAATGTGCCTCTTGAGAAGAAATTAACTGCTAATGCAGATGGAGGTAAAATGGAGTCTGTCTTCTGTCCTCAATGCAGCCATTTTTCTCTTTTAATCTCTCTTCCGTTCAAGCAGAATGAAAACTTGGACCTTTGCCTTGAGCAAATTACACTTCCAAGGCTCCAAATCTGGGACCCTGTTGAATTGCAGAGGCTAGTTTCTCTTGTAGCAACTCTAAAATCAGTCAGGTCCAGCACTCACAAGAGTAGGAATGAGGCAAGGTGGTGGTCCACTTCCCAAGTCTCACATTGCTCTTGTGGGAACCCTGCTCCTGTTTTACTTATTCAGAAAAACTTTGCTGGATTAACTGATACTGCAAATTAACATAGCCCAGAAGGGAAATGACAGCAAACCAAAACATACTCAGGTGTGTGACTCGGGCTTCCCCAGCCTGCATGGCTGTGGCTTTCTCTCCTAGGATATCAGGTAGGAGAGGGATGAGGGGGTCGTGGTCCAGTTGTAGACTCAGCCTTCGACCAGAAAGAATCCTCTTCTGCCACGATGATGTGTCTCTTCCACAAAGTGGCAATGTATGTTTACAAAACAGAAAACTAAAAGGAACCTTGATGTACTAGCAGGGTTCCCCAGAGAAACAGAATCGATAGGATGCGTATATGTATAAAGAGAGCGATTATAAAGAATTGGCTCAAGGAATTATGGAAGCTGGCAAGCCCCAAGGTCTGCAGGGTGAGCTGGCAAGTTGGAGATTCAGGAAAGCAGATGGTCTGGTTCCAGTCCAAGTCTGAAGGCCTGAGAAGCCAGAGAGCCCAAAGGCAGGGAAAAGCTGATGTCCTGCTTTGAAGGTCAACACAGAGGAAGAATTCTTTCTTACTTTAGGAAGGTCACCTTTTTATTCTATTCAGGCCTTCTGCTGATTGGATGTGGTCACTCTGCATAGTTCAGCCTACAGATTTAAATGTTAATCTCATCCAAACACAGCCACAGAGAAATACCCATATTAATGTTTGATCAAATATACAGGCACCCTGTGGCCCAGTCGAGTTGACACAGAAATTAACCTTCACAGCTGAGATGCTGCTTCATATGATATGCAGCCCCAGTACAGACAGCCTGACCTCACAACTACTCAAAGTCCACTCTTAATTTCAGCTCACAATAAACGTGTAGAGTGTTTGGAGGCTTCCTTCCTTTGGTCTTCTTAACTTGGTGTAGGATCAAGCCACTTTTATTCCATAAACTTAGTGTAGAGTCAGACATGATACCAGTTTACTTCATTCTTTATTAACGTCTCTTTTCTTATTCCTCTTCACCTTTTCATTTTAATCAGTGCTAAAACAAATGTCCTAATTACCTAACAAAAGTTCATTATACATTATCAATTAGCCTATAATGCATGAAAGCAATAATTGGTATTTCTTCATGTAACTTCTCAATCAAAGGAAAAAAATCAACTGATTTTTGACAAAGGAGCAAAAATAATTTAGTGGAAAAGGGTAGTCACTTCAAAAATGTTGCAGCAACAATTGTACAAAAAAAAAAATAGCCTACACTCAAATCCTGTATGTTTCATAAAAACATTAGCTCAAATGAATTACAAAGCTAAAAGTATGATATGAAACCACAGAACTTCTAGAAAAAAACATAAAATATCTCATAAAATACCGATATGATCTTGGTTTTCGTGATGAGTGTATTAATATAATACCAAAAGCATAATTCGTGAAAGAAAAAATTGACAAACTGAACTCCATTAAAATAAAACACTTTTGCTCTGCCAAAGAGGCTGTTAAGATAATAGAAAGACAAGCTACACACTGGAAGACCATATCTGCAAAACATGCATCAAATAAATAACTTGTATCCAAAAATACAAAGAACCCTTGAAACTCAAAAATAACAAAACGAAAACCCAATTAGAAAATGGTCAAAAAGTCTGAACAGATACCTTACCAAAGAAGATATACAGAAGAAAAAACAAGAAGAAAACATGTTCAACAACATTAGTCATTAGAGACTTGCAAGTTAAAATCAAAATGAGATACCGCCATAAGCCATACTATCATTTAGAAGGACTAAAATTTAAAAATCAGAAAATACTAAATGGTAGCCAACATGCAGAATAACAGGAACTCTCATTTATTACCGGTGGAAATGAAAATGGTACACTCACTTTGGAAAAGAGTTTGGCAGTTTTTTTACACAGCTAAGCACAGTTTTATCATATGATCCAACAATCACACTCTTAGATATTTATCCAACTGATTTGAAAATTGATGTCTACACAATCAGATGCACACAAATGTTTTCAAAAACTTTATTCATAATCACCCAAACTAAAAGCAACCAAGATGTCTTCAATAGGTGAATGCATTAACTCATTTTGGTGCCTTCATACAATAGAATATTGTTCAGCAATAAAAATAAATGAACTATCAAGTCACGAAAACGTATGGAGGAATCTCACTCAAAAAACAGCCAGTATGAAAAGGCTACAGATTGTATTAGTCCAATTAAATTGCATTCTGGAAAAGGCAAAGTTATAGTAATAACTGTTTGAAAACTCAGCAGTTGCCAGGACAGAAGAGATGGAGTGTTGAAAAGTTGCCCTATTATTAAATACCTTCATGAATGCAGATATTTTTAAAGTTGTTTAGGGGTTTGGTAGATATCAGGACAGAATGTAGCCTGGAGAGAAAAGAAAAAGAATATAACTGTATTACAAATGCATGAAATCACTGTACTGAAGGGAGTGGGAGGGGGAAAAGGTGCTGACCTTAGTAACTCTGGAAATGTGTGGACTCCATAAGCCTGAAGCAAAAAGGGTTTCACATGAATAGTGAACTGTAGTTAATACAGTTATTTCCCACAGGGTCCGGGTTAACAATTCTGATACTGGTATACATGTATACTAGAATTGAACAACTGAGTAAATGAATGGTGGTTAAGGAAGTCATGGGAGTGTGGGTTTACAGGTAGGCTAGGAGAAGAAGCTGTAAAGATCTATATGGTAATGGACTAGAGTTGGAGATATCAGTATGAACCCATATTTTGCTTAACACAGATAAAGATGGGCTCATGTAGAAATATATTTAAGCAGTTAATGTACATCTGGTGCATATATTTCCTTCTTCTTAGCTCAGTGGGCTGAAAAGAACACCAGTAGCAATGGGCATTCTTGGCACCCAGCTCTTGGTTTCTAGTATTATCCTCCAATAAAAGGAACCACAGCTGCTTGGATAAACTGCTGGTTATAGGGCTGAAGCAGAAAATATACAAGATGAGTGTGGAGCATCTTGTAGCCCCAGAAGGTAAGAGGGAGTCTTTTAAAAAAACGAATGGAGGAGGGGCCAAGATTGCTGAATGGAAGCAGCTGTGGTTTGTGGCGCTCACAGAGAGGAGTGAAAGGGGCGAGTGGATACAGCACCTTCGTCTGGAATACCCAGGCGCTGGCCTTGGGACTGATCAGAGAAACAACTGAACCCTTAGAGGATGAAGAAAATTAGGGCAGAGCGATAGCCCACTTGCAAGTGACTTGGGGCCAAGAGAAGCTCTACCCCACTCAAGGAAAATGGTGAGTGAATGTGAGGCCCCAGGAAACCACGCTTCTCCCACGGGTCTCTGCAACCCTCAGAGCAGGAGATCCTCTGGTGAGCCCACACCAGCAGGGCGTTGGGTCTGACTCACAGAGTTGTGTAGTCTCAGCAGAGCAGCTGCTCAGGCACACGGAGAGCTTGACATACTCTGCCCCGGGATCCCCGTCAAGGTGGGAGGTCTGTACATACCCCTAGGAAGGGGGGTGAATCCAGGGAGCCGAGCAGTGTTAGTCTGTGGGCTCCGCTTCTACAGCACATCACAAAGTAAGACCCACTGGCTTAGAATTCCAGTCAGCCACCAGCAACAGGGTGGAGCCTGCCTGAGATGGGATGGAGCCCCTGAAAAGAGGGATGGGCTGCTATCTCTGCTGTTTGGTCAACTCAATCATTCCAGCCTGCGGGCTTTGGAGACTCCAAATGATCCCAATGAGGAAAGAGCACCCCAGTGCAGTACAGCTGCTTTGCCTGAACCTGGTCAGACTGCTTTTTTTTTGTTTCTGTTTTTGAGACGGAGTCTCACTCTGTTGCCCAGGCTGGAGTGCAAATGGCGCCATCTAGGTTCACTGCAACCTCCGCCTCCCGGGTTCAAGTGTCTCAGCCTCCCCAGCAGCTGGGATTTCAGGTGCCCACCACCATGCCCAGCTAATTTTTATATTTTTAGTAGAGATGAGGTTTCACCATGTTGGCCAGGCTGGTCTCAAACTCCTGACCTCGGGTGATCCACTCACCTTGGCCTCCCAAAGTAGACTGCTTCTTTAAGTGGGAGCTCAACCCATTCCTCTTCACTGGGTGGGACATCCCAGCCAGAGCCTCCAGCTACCCCTGCCTACCCATATTCTACAGACAGAGCTCTGATCTCTCCCTGGGACAGAGTGCCTGCGGGGAGGGGAGGCCCCATCACCTTCGTTATTTGGGCAACTGAGCCATTCCAGCCTGTGGGTTTACTACTCTCCAAGCTGACCAGGGCAGAAGCAGTTCCCCAGCATGGCTGTTTTGTCAAGGCATGGTCAGACTGCTGCTTTAAATGGGCCCCACATCTACTTCTCGCTGGGTGGGTCTTCCCAGCCAGGGCCTGTGGCCATCCCCACCCATGTTCTACAGCTGACTGAGTTCTAATTTCTCCCTGGGACAGAGTATCCAGGGGGCAGGGCAGGTCATCACCTTGATTGTTTGGGTATCTCAGTCCACCCTAAGGACTTGGAGAGACCAAACTGACTGGGGGCTGAAGAGACCCAGTGAAGGATTTCCCCAACACAGCACAGCTGCTCTACCAAAAAACTGTCAGACTGCTTCTTTAAGTGAGTCCCTGATCCCCTTCCACCTGACTAGGTGAGACCTCCCAACCAGGGTCCTCTAGCCACCTCCTACAGGTGTGTTCAGGCTGGCAACAGGTCAGTACACTTCTCAGATGGAGCTTCCAGAGGAAGGAGCAGGCTGCCATCTATGCTGTTTCACAACTGGTGATACCTCCAGGTACTTGAAAAATTGAGATGACTAGGTCTGGAGTGGATTCCCAGAAAATGGCAGCAACCCTACAAAAGAGTGGCTAGAATTTTAAAAGAAAAATAAACAAACAACAGCAACAACAAAACCAAAAAACCCATCCAAAGGTCAGCAGCCTCAAAGATCAAAGGTAGATAGGCCCACAAAGATGAGAAAGAACCAGCACAAAGATGCTGAAAACCCAAAAATCTAGAGGGTCCCCTCTCCTCCAAATGACTGCAACACCTCTCTAGCAAGGGCTCAGAACTGAGGTGAGGCTGAGATGGCTTAAATGACGGAAGTAGACTTCAGAGTGTGGCTAAAAACAAACTTTGCTGAGCTAAAGGAGATATTGTAACCCGATGCAAAGAAACGAAGAAGATAAAACAATGCAGGAGCTGACAGCCAAAATAGCTGGTATAGAGAGGAACATAACCAACCTGATGGAGCTGAAAAACACACCACAGGAACTTCACAATGCAGTCACAAGTATTAATAGCAGAATAGACCAAGTGGAGGAAAGAATCTTAGCTTTCTGAAATAAGACAGGCAGACAAGAATACAGAAAAAAAAAAGAATGAGAAGGAATGAACAAAACCTCTAAGAAATATAGGATTATGTAAAGAGACCAAATCTACAACTCATTGTGGTACCTGAAAGAGACAGGGAGAATGGAGCCAATTTAGAAAACATATTTCAGGATATCATCCAGGAGAACTTTTCCCAAGACAAGCCAACATTCAAAATCAAGAAATGCAGACAACTCCAGTAAGATACTCCATGAGAAGATCAACCACCAGACACATAATCATCAGATTTTCCAAGATCAAAATGAAAGAAAAAATGTTTAAGGGTAGCCAGAGAGATGGGCCACATTACCTACAAAGGGAAGTCATCAGACTAACAGCAGACCTCTCAGTAGAAACCCTACAAGCCAGAAAAGACTGCAGCCAATATTCAACACTCTTAAAGAAAAGAATTTCCAACCCAGAATTTCATGTCCTGCCAAACTAAGCTTCATAAGCAGAGAAGAAATAAGATCCTTTTCAGACAAGCAAATGCTGAGGAAATTTGTTACCACCAGACTTGCCTTACAAAGGCTCATGAAGGAAGAACTAAATATAGAAAGGAAAAACTGTTACCAGCCACTACAAAAACACACTGGAGTAGACAGACCAGTGGCATTATGGAGCAGCCACATAAACAAGTCTGCAAAATAACCAGCTAGCATCATGATGATGGAATCAAATTCACACGTAACAATATTGACCTTCAATGTAAATGGGTTAAATGTCTCAATTAAAAGACACAGAATACAAGCAAGATAAAGAGTCAAGCCACATCAGTCTGCTATCTTCAAGAGAGCCATCTCAGGTGCAAAGATACACATAGGCTCAAAATACAGCAATGGAGGAAAATTTACCAAGCAAATGGAAAATAGAAAAAAAGCAGGGATTACAATCCTAGTTTCTGACAAAACAGACTTTAAACCAACAAAGATCAAAAAAGACAAAGAAGTACATTACATAATGGCAAAGGGTTCAATTCAACAGGAAGAGCTAACTATCCTATATGCACCCAATATAGGAGCACCCAGATTCATATAGCAAGTTCTTAGAGACCTAGACTTAGACTCCCACACAATAATATTGGAAGACTTTAACACCCCACTGTCAATATTAGACATCGTCGAGACAGAAAATTAACAAAGATATTCAAGACCTAAACTGAGCTCTGAATCAAGTGGACCTGATAGACATCTACAGAACTCTCCACCCCAAAACAAAAGAATATACATTCTTCTTATTGCCACATGGCACTTACTCTAAACTTGATCACATAATTGGAAGTAAAAGAGTCCTCAGCAAATGCAGAAGAACTGAACTGATAACAAGCAGTCTCTCAGACCACAGAGCAATCAAATTAGAATTCAAGATTAAGAAATCAACTAAAAACCATACAACTACCTAGAAATTGAACAACCTGCTCCTGAATGACTTTTGGGGAAATAATGAAATTAACTCAGAAGTCAAGAAGTTCTTTGAAACTAATGAGAAGAAAGATACAATGTACTAAAATCTCTGGGAGGCAGTAAAAGCAGTGTTATGAGGGAAATTTACAACACTAAATGCCTACATTGAAAAGCTAGAAAGATCTCAAGCTAACAACCTAACATCACAACTAAAAGACCTAGAGAACCAAGAGCAAACAAACCCCAAAGCTAGCAGAAGACAAGAAATAACCAAGATCAGAGCTGAACTAGAAGGAAATAGAGACACAAAATAATACCTTCAAAAATCAACAAATTCAGGAGTTGTTTTTCTGAAAAAAAATAATAAAATAGATCACTAGCTAGACTAATAAAGAAGAAAAGAGACAAGATTCAAATAAACATAATCAGAAATGATAAGGGGGATATCACCACCGACCCCACAGAAATACAAACAACCATCAGAGAATACTATAAACACCTCTATGCACATAAATTACAAAATATAGAAGCAATGGTTAAATTCTTGGACACATATACCCTCCCAAGATTGAATCAGAAAGAAATTGAATACGTGAACAGACCAATAACAATTCTGACACTGAGGTGGTAATAAATAGTCTACCAACACAAAAAAGCCCAGGACCAGGCAGATTCACAGCTGAATTCTACCAGAGTTACAAAGAAGAACTGGTACCATTCTTACTGAAACTGTTCCAAAAAATCGAAAAGAAGGGACTCATCCATAACTCATTCTATGAGGCCAGTATCAGCCTGATACCAAAACCTGGCAGAGATACAATAAAACAGAAAACTTCAGGCCAATATTCTTGATGAACATTGACGCAAAAGTCCTTAACAAAATACTGGCAAGCCGAATCCAGCAGCACATCAAAAAGCTTCTCTACAACAATCAAGTAGGCTTTCATCCCTGGGATGCAAGGCTTATTCAACATATACAAATCAATAAATGTGATTCATTGCATAAACAGAACTAAGGGCAAAAACCACATAATTATCTCAATAGATGCAGAAAAGGCCTTCAATAAAATTCAACATCCTTCCTGTTAAAAACTCTCAATAAACTAGGTACTGAAGGAATATACCTCAAAATAAGAAGAGCCATCTATAACAAACTCATAACCAGTATCATACTGAATGGGCAAAAGCTAGAAGCATTCCCATTGAAAACTGGCACAAGGCAAGGTTGCCCTCTCTCACCACTCCTATTCAACATAATATTGGAAGTTCTGACCAGGGCAATCAGACAAGAGAAATAAATAAAGATATTCAAATAGGAAGAGAGAAAGTCAAATTATCTTTGCTTGCAGATGACATAATCCTATATCTAGAAAACCCCATCAGCTCAATTGAAAAGCTTCTTAAGCTGATAAACAACTTCAGCAAAGTCTCATGATACAAAATCAATGTGCAAAAATCACTAGCATTTCTATACACCAATAACAGGCAAGCCAAGAGCCAAATCATGAATGAACTCCCATTAACAACTGTCACAAAAAGAATGAAATACCTAGGAATACATTTAACAAGGGAAGTGAAAGATCTCTTCAAAGAGAACTGCAAACAACTGCTCAAATAAATTAGAGATGACACAAATAAATGGAAAAACATCCATGTTCATGGATAGGAAGAATCAATGTTGTGAAAATGACCTATAGTGCTCAAAGTAATTTATAGATTCAATGCTATTCCCATTAAACTATCATTGACATTCTTCACAGAATTAGAAAAAATGTATTTTAAAATTTATATGGAACCAAAAAAAAAAAAGAGCCCAAATAACCAAGGCAATCCTAAGCAAAAAGAATAAAGCTGGAAGCATCATGCTTCCTAACTTCAAACTATATTCAAAACAACATGGTACTGGTATAAGAACAGACACATAGACAAATGGAACAGAATAGTGAACCCAGTAATAAGACCACACACCTACAACAACCTTATCATTGACAAACCTGACAAAAACAAGCAATGGGGAAAGGATTTCCTATTTAATAAATGGTCCTGGGAGAACTGGCCAGCCATATGTAGAAAGTTAAAACTGGACCTCTTCCTTACACTGTATACAAAAATCAACTCAATTTGGATTGAAAACTTAAATATAAAGTCCAAAGCTATAAAAACCCTAGAATAAAGCTGAGGCAATACTAGTCAGGACACAGGCACAGGCAAAGATGAAGATGCCAAAAGCAATTGCAACAAAAGCAAAAATTGAAAAACATTATCTAATTAAACTAAAGAACCTCTGAACAGCAAAAGAAACTATCAACAGAGTAAACAGACAACCTACGGAATGCAGGAAAATATTTGCAAACTACCCGTCTGACAAAGTTCTAATATCCAGCTTCTGTAAGGAACTTAAACAAATTTACAAGAAAAACACAACCCTATTAAAAAGTGGGCAAAGGACACGAACAACAGACACTTCTCAAAAGAAGACACACACGTGGCCAACAAACATGAAAAAAAGCTCAGCATCACTTATCATTAGAGAAATGCAAATCAAAACCACAATGAGATACCATTTCACATCAGACAGAATGGCTATTATTAAAAAATCAAAAAACAACAGATGCTAGTGAGATTGTCGAGAAAAAGGAACAATTTTACACTGTGGGTGGGAGTGTAAATTGGTTCAGCCATTGTGGAAGACAGTGTGGCAATTCCTTAAAGACCTAGAGGCAGAAATATCATTCGACCCAGCAATCCCATTACTGGGTGTAAGCCCAAAGGAATATAAATCATTCCATCATAAAGACACATGAACTTATATATTCATCGCAGCAGTATTCACAATGGCAAAGACAAAAGAAAAACAACCTAGGTGCCCATCAGTGATAAACTGGATACAGAAAATGTGGTACCTATACACCATGGGATATTATGCAGCCATAAAAAAAAAAAAAAAAAAAAAATGAGATCATGTCCTTTACAGGGACATGGATGGAACTGGCAGCCATTATCCTTAGCAAACTAACACAGAAATGGAAAACCAAATACCACATGTTCTCACTTATAAGTGGCAGCTAAATGATGAGAACACTTGGACACATGGGTGTGAACAACACAAACGTGGGCCTGTTGGACAGTGGGGCGTGGGAGGAGGGAGAGGATCAGGAAGACTAGCTAATGGATGCTGGGCTTAATACTTGGGATGAACTGTGCAGCAAACCACCTTGGCACACATTTACCTATGTAACAAACCTGCACATCCTGCACATGTACTCCCGAACTTAAAAGTTGGAAAAGAAAAAACTAATGTTGGGGTAGGTCAGAAGAGCACCAGGATCAACTTAAAGAGTTCCAATAACCAAAGCTAGAACCATCTGAGCAACAAATAAGTAAAACAGTATTGGATTATTGCCCAAAGCATAAAATAAATACCTATGAACCCAGAGTGATATAAATATGTGATTCAATCAATGAATGAGAAAGAAGAGATGTCTCCTACGCAGAAGAATTACAGAAAATTTACACAGATGCTCTGCCCTCTGTGAGATGGATTCTAACTCCTCACTCCTGAAGTGTAGGCTGGGCACTGTAACTTCCTTCCAGTATGGAAAAGGGAGGGAAAAAGAGTAACTTTGCAGTGGGGATAACTGACAACAACCTCAGCCAGGCAATCGGGTTTGTCATCACCAGCGGTAAGTCATGTTGATTGTATGTTTTCTCAACAAAATGATGGAAATGGCACATTACTTCAATGGTCTTCCTCCCAAGAAATCATAACCGCAGGCTAATCATTACAAAAAACAGCAGGCACACCGATGTGAGGGACATTCTACAAGATACCTGACTAGTACTCCTCAGACTTTTAAGGTTATCAAAAGCAAGGAAAGTCATCTGAGAAACTCACAGTCAAGAACTCCTAAGGAGGCAGGAGACCAAATGTACTGTACTGATGGGATCTTACAACAGACAAAAAAGATGTTAGACAAAAACTTGTGAAAATTTAATAAAGCGTGGCCTTTAGACAATAATACTTTATCAATACTGGTTCATTATAATATACCAAACAAGTGTAAACATTAATCGTCGGATAAACTGTGGGTGGAGCCTATATGCACTCTCTGTACTGTTCTCACAATTTTTATGCAAATTTAAAACTGTTTCTTAAAAAAAGTTATTTACAAAAGGATAAATGTCTAATCTAGTTTCTTGTCACCTTTAAGTTTTATTCCAAGCATTCCGCTACAGTTAGAAAAGCTATTATCCAAAAATTCTACTTTGAAATTTATTATATAAATATCACCATATGTAAGTTTATATTATTTGCTGTAAGGAGTCAATCACACCGATCAATTAATCTTTTCTCCCAATTTTTAAGAGATTGTTTTAAAAAACTCATTTCAAATAAAAATATAAAAATAACACATATCTTTTATCTCAGAGGTTACTCTGACTCATATAAAATGAAGAGAATGTTTCAGACCAGCCATAGATTCAAGGATTTTTTTTACGGTTCTGGATGACAATTTACTCCCTATGCTCCAATGCTTTTCAGTATTATGTTTAATAGCTTTATATGCCAAAGTGCATAAGACAAAATATCAGAAATCTGAATAAATGTTTGAATTTGATCTCGTTGCCATCAGGCAAGACCGTATCTAAAACAGACAAGTGGACAATAGCCTCACCTACTTCTGTGTAACCACTAGAGAAGACACTGTCTCTCTTCCGTATCTGTACTGATCCCCCTGTCAAGGTCCTTCCTTAAGCCTGAATTGAATCGTGTGTGCTGCTGCCTAATTCTATTTCTTCCTATTGTCTTTTCAAATAAAGATGGGAAATACTTACTGGCCAATTTCTGTGCAGTAACCATGCATGGTATATAAAAATCATCATTAAATAACCATTCTTTTCAGATGAAATGTGCATAGTCCTTTAATCTTTTCAATTCAAGGCTAAGCCTTTTGTCTTCTTGTAGGTGATTATCTGAATACTTTTCTAATTGCTAGTCTTGTCTTTAGCACAGCACCAAAGAGTTAAACTTGACATTCAAGACAATATATTTGAAAATCCCTGCGTGATCGTGGGAGAGAAAATAGTCTATGAAAAGAATAAGGTTACCTAATTTTATCATTGAGAATGGATTTTAACTGAAAACATTCTCCATTAAAATTTCAACCTTCCTTTTGTGCATTTGGATACAAAAGAGAGTGCAGAATCTGACAGACTATAACTTTTTAAAGCACATCCCTCCCATGCAAATATTAGAACACAGGCTATTTATTGAAACATTAGGGTGAGATGGATTGGTGGCCAAATTTTTTTCCAATACTAAGTAGTCATAGAAAAAAGTACTTGATACTTTGCCATCCCTGGCAGCTCTCATCTCAGGCAGCAAGGCTCCTTGAACTATGAAAAGGCTTTCCTGCTGTTCACAGTGTCTGCAGCCACACAGCTTTTGGAACACAATCTAACTGATTTTGTCCAATGAGCCTAGAGAGACATAACCACCTTCTCCTCTGGACTCTGCAGGAGATCCTCTCCCATATGAACGCCTGGTCACTTGGGCCTACAAGAATAGGATTAATTCATGGCTTTCATAAATGCAACGAGTTACTTATGTGAACACAAAGGAAAATGTATAGCACTGGCCTGGCATCTAATAAGGTCTCAGAAGAAAAGCTAGTTCTTTTTTGAAAAAAAGGAATTTACAGATTACAAATTTGAGACCTTGTAACTGTGGTAGAAAGATTCTTTTTTCCCATAATTTTGTGAGTGAGAAATGTTTGTGTGTGTGTGTGTGTGTGTGATATTTACTCTGTTTGCTTTGTTGTATGGAATTTATTTCACCTGCTCTCTTCCCTACAGCACTCACATCCTGAGAGGTTTAGCAGAGGTCAAGTTGACACTCCCCATCTCAACTCTGAATGGTGCCACACACTAAAGCCAGTGTGTGAAACCAAATTTTAAGCTGCTGATGAGGAAATTAAGTGCTCTGACACCTGACTATCCCTTTCTCTTCTCCACCTCTCACCACAGGCTTCAGTTTGGGAGACCCCTACACATGAGCCCCCGTGGCTTCATTCTTCTCTCCCTGACTTTGTTTCTTTTCCATCTCTATCTCAAAAGTCATAGAACGAAGCCTCCCCTTCTCCCACACACAAAATCCCAGCAACCTCACCCTTCAAACTGAACGGGTTCCTATCTGGTTCATGATATACCAAGATACTGAAATACCACCAAAACCCGTGAAGTCAATGCTGTGGTTCTGTTGTTTTCAACAACAGAGAAATAAGTATAGTGCCTATGGGTATAAAGCAATGTGCCCACAAAACTGCCTTCCCAAATACATACATTGAGGATGGCTATCCTTTATCCTTCTCCTCTTGAACTCCATGAAATGCCCCTGAAGGAAATAATACATGTCTTTTCAGTAGTCTGTGAATCTTCATATAATCTTCCATAAAATATGGCCTTACATCATCCCCAAAGATGATAATTACCGAGCCATAATTTTCAAGGCTGTCCTAAGGTGGAAGACATCTACTGGTACCAGGAGTTGGAAAAGACATTCTTAAGAAAAAGCAGTACTCTAGGTCTGTGATTGTCAGTATTTACCTGTAAACGAGATAAAGTGAGGCCATTATTTCAGATCTGCAAAATACTTCTGGCTAATTTATCCAGGTAATTGAGATGCATTTGACATTTCTCACATGAGGTATCAGGATGACTAAACTTTTCCTAAGAACTCACTAAAGAATTTCTTCTTCAGAGATTTTCCTTCTCAAAAATGATGATGCTTTTCTTTCCTTAACCTAATCTCCACCAACATCTGCCTCCTGCTTGGACATGCTCACACCAAGAAGCACAAGCGCATGCTTGTTGCTAAGTAGCAACTCTGCTTTGAAATAAGAAAATACTTTTAGCTCACACCTGCAGTCCTAGCACTTTGGGAAACCAAGGTGGGTGGATTACTTAAGCCCAGGAGTTTGAGGCCAGCCTGGACAACATGGCAGAAACCCTGTCTCTACAAAAAATAAAAAAAAAAAAAAAGATTAGCCTGGCATGGTAGCCTACACCTACAGTCCCAGCTACTCAAGAGGCTGAGGTGGGAGGATTGTTTGAGCCCAGGAAATCGAGGTTGTAATGAGCTATGATCGCACCATCACACTCCAGCCTGGGTGACAGAGACCCTGTAAAAAATTTTTTTTCATTGTGTATATTCATGATTCATCTTTAAATGTGCAGTGTATTTGAATCTTCTTGATAGAAGAAATATATCGCAAGGCATGGCTCATTTGCAAGATTCTGAATAAGACAGGCCGTGAGGGGAGTTATTAGAAAGAACAACTACAGCACCAGAAACCCAGACCTCTGGGTTGGGGCTGGGTTGTAGCTTTCATCTCAGACCTTGAGCAGCTCCATGAGTGGAAAATAATCTAATGTGACAACTTGGTCACATCCTATGTATCAGGAGCCATGTTCAGGACTGAGGGGTGCACAGCAGGAACCCTGCTTTTTGAACACAGGCAACTTCTGCTCAAATCGACATAATCAAAAAACACAACGTGTACACAGGGAGCATGACCCCAAATCAGACTTACATCCCATTACAAAAAGAGATTGTGTTCTTTAAACTGTGCTAAATGGCCTGTCACAAAGAGTCTGACTCTAACCAGGAAACATTTCCAGATTATAAATAGAAAGGGCATGACAAATATATTTTGCCTAAAGAAAAATATTACTGAAATAAATAAACCCAAATTTCGGTAAGATGTCAGCCAAAATATGTTCATCACTGTCAGTTTGAGTCAGCCACACAGCATTTCCCAAGTTAAGAACAGCTCGAGGCTGTTGCTAAATTGAGATTATAAAAGATGTCTTCATATACAGAGTCTGTATTTCCAAGGAAGACGCAGGATGAATTTTTCCCTACTCTCTCTATAAAAGAAAAACTGAAAACTATCTGGAGGAAAGCCTCCCTGCTTGTGTTTCATTTTTGTTGAAATCACCCTTTCCTCATCCTCACCACCACTGCGTCCAGTAGATGGAATTACTTGACTTCATCCATCCAATGTGCAACCACTCTACAGTTTTGGAATGCAATTGCCTGGGTTTTGAATCTTGGCTCTCCAACGTGGCTCTATGACAGCCAGTAAATCACCTGCCTTCCCTGTTTCTCAGTATCATCATTTGTGAAATGGAGATAATCATAAAGACCTCAGGGCTTTTGAAAGAGTTCAAAGAAATAAAGAGTTCAAAGAAATGCCTAGGTGTGTACTCAGCTTACAGATCCATGAACTTTGGCTATAATGAATAGAAATGTCCAAAGCATTTCCTTGAGCCACTTTTATAAAACACACTCTTACAGCACTTGATTTCCGTGGTTTGTGTGCATTTCTTACCATTTTTACTGTGAGGTTCTGGGTTGAAAGCCTCTTTACATTCACCTAGCGCGTTGCCTTATTGCTTTAAACAAAGTGGGTGTTTTGCAGTGAAAAGTCTTCATAGCAAAACATTTCACAAATCTCTGAAAACATTTTCATTTTGCTTAATGAGAGACAGTATTCTTTCAACCCAATTATTGATCGTCTATCCCTCTAACATCAAAATTTAGCAATATTTGATTTTTAAATTACTACAATTTCAATTATAGGCAAAGGCATAACATTTCTGCTTTAAAGTTAATAATACGGGGAATGTGGATACTGCTTTTTCCAGAATGATGGCGATGGAAGAACAAGGTGCTTCTGGATGGAATTCCACAACCACCTGGCAGCCATATTTGGAAAGCACACATTTTCCATGAAGGGGACTCACTGAGCTACACTTTGGCATGATGAATGGATCCCCAATACTCCAGCAGCCTCATCCACAATGGCAAATATTCAGTGCATCCTTACAGCTCTTTGCAGAACCTGCCAATGTGTTGATGAAATACGTGGTTTATAATAAATTCATTAGCCTTTTTATCTAAAATTGAGGCTGGGCATGTTGGTTCACACCTATCATCCCAGAACTTTTGGAGGCTGAGGTGGGAGAATCTCTTGAGCCCAAGAGTTCAAGACTGCAGTGAGATAAGATCACGCCATTGTACGCCATCCAGGTGACAGAGGGAGGCCCTGTTCCTAAAATACATTTTAAAATAAATAATAAAAATAAAATAGATATTAATATTTTTGTTTTGCAATTTGGGAACATAGTATTTTCTTAATCAATATATTCATATGTTTTTATGTATAAATATGTATGTATTTTTTAATAGTCATTAATACTGCACATTTGCTTGCTCATGGGAACCAACCCAGGACAGCGGTGGGATCGGATGCTCTTTCTCCTTAATTCCTGAACACATGCATTCCCTGATGATAGGGGAAGGTTGTGACTAGGAAGGATTTCTGCCTTGATGCTCTGTGGATCTTTCCCCAGGAGGCATCAAAACTGTGCAGTGAAATTCTACACAACTCAGGAAGTAGAACAGTCTCTACTCATATTATAAATGATTTTATTTGCAGGGGATATTATTTTGTTGTTAATTTAGAGTGAATTAAGCAGTATAGCACAGACTAGCCTGCCACTGGAGAATAAGGTTTGGTGACAAATGCCAAGTAGATTTTAAAAAATTATTATAATCTTAGTTTACAGCACAGTTATATGAGTAACTGGGACAATTCCAACCAGTCTAATCTAAAGCTTCAGTTAGGCCTTTAGACTCTCAAATATCATTTTTAATTTAGTTTAAAATTCGTGTTAGTGAGAAAAAATGGCAAGTTTTTTTTGTTTTGTTTTGTGTTTTGTGTTTTGTCTTTTGGTTTCATGCATTCCTTTCCTCAGTGTTCTCACACATCTGTTTTAAAGCTCAACTGACAACCAATATTCTCTTCCTAGGAATTCTTTTGGTATATAAAGCAACCACAGCACTATTATTTAGCACCTTCAGATAAAATGAAAAATACACACAATATACACACACACACACACACACACACAGATACACACACAGAGTCACTGATCAAAAGATCAGTACAGGCCAGGGCCTAAAACAGAAGGTGAGTAGCTGTAGTTGACTGAAATTAAACCAGGCCAGAGTTGACCCAGACCCAGCCAAAAGCTGTTGACAGAGGCTTTGAAGAGGCTCTATCAGATATGTATCAGATTATTCTCTAGCCCCAGCAAAAGGGCATTGAAGATCTGTTGAGTTTAAAAGACAATGTCCTGATGATTTGACCTTGCCAGGGTAGGAGCATTCATGACTTTGGCTTTTAAAACCCTCTGCAATTATCCAACTCAGTAGTGATAGTTTTTCTAGGTGTCTAAGTAGCTTAACAAATCATCCACAACTTGGTGGCTTAAAACAACAACCATCATTTACCATCTCTCAGTCTCTGTAGGTCCTCCAGAGTATTCAGTGGTGATGCTGGCTCAGGGGCACTCAGGAGGATGGAGTCTGGTGACAGCTCAGGCTGGGGACATTGCCAGGTTTCTCCTCTCATCTCTCTGGTGCCAGGGCTGGAATGATTCAAATAGCAGCGGCTGGACAGCTGAGATCCTCAGGCACCTCTCTCTGCGTCTCTATGTCTCTCCCTGGAATCTCTCTCCAGCACTGTGTTTTCAGGGTGGCAGGCCCTCTATTATGCTGTCTCAGGGCTCCTGAGGCATGTTTCCCCATGAGAGCAGGGGACCGGCAGAGCTCTGTCACCTTTGCTAACCTAGCCCAGAGGTGGCCCACTATCACTTCCACCATTTTCCATTCATTAGAAGCAAGTCCCTAAGTTCAGTTCACATTAGGAGAGGGGAATTGGACTCCATATTTTGAAAGTGGTATGCAAAAAAACCAAAGATGTGTTCCAAACCGTCACAATGGCTATGCCTAATAATTACTTATTTTCATAAGTACTGGATAGGTTTTACCCAACATGATAGCAGGTATAGATTTTTCTTCCTTAAAAACTTTTGAGCTTCAAACATAGGTCATATGTCATCCTTTTTTATTACATAATGAAATAATTCTTTAGCAAATCTTTTGTGAAGTAAGGAGAGCTATAAATAAATAGAGCAAATAAAATAAATACATAAACATCTAGATGAAATGCTCATAAAGATGTCAGACTTAAAAATGTTATCAGGTCATTTGTACCACCCGTTTACTTTTCCGGTGAATATTATCTCTTGGAAAAGATAAAGGCCAGTGCTTTAAGCAAGTAATATGCACAATTTTAAATATGAGTAAAAATAATAGATGTTGAAAAGAAACATCCTTTTACATCCTCTTAAAAGATCAAGCCCCAAAGCCACTGAGGCTCTTTCCTGGACACTTTGAATATGATTCTCATTTGAAGCTGACGGAAACTAGAGTAATTATTAACACAAACCCAATAAGTAATAATTAATTTTTGCCTTCTTGTTTATGCCTCACGGAGTATTTCTGCAATCAATCAACTGATATGCCACCACCTGAATTAACACTAAAATATTTCTTTGGTATTCGACAGGTGTTATCACTGACTAAGAATCACAGCCTTTTTAATTAGCAAAATTCATTGTGTTGAGGGCTAGTTAGGCTTTTATCAATTAAAAAAAAATCCTTCTTTTTGAATAATAGTGAAAATTTAGCCAAGCCCTTGAATATCCCCAAAGAGGTGAGCATATGAAAAAAACCACTCAACCCAGGAAAGAAGAAACATAAAGCAATATTTATACCCCATCTGTGATTCTTCCAGAAAGAACTCTAGTGGATTACCTGCAGGGAGACTAAAACTTAGAGCTCTAACTAGAGAAGCAAAAACAGACAGGAAGCATGGAAGATAAGATCAGCCTAAGGTTAAACAGAGTTTGTAGAAAGCATGTGCTGAGGATTTCTTATTTTAAAAGTTAATCTTGCCACATATTATAACATCAACATATTCAACGACTATTTCATGTCATTTTCACATGTTTCCATAAAACCCAATGAAAGAATTGAGGAGGGAACAATTCTCAGTTCTAAATTTGCTTTATATTTGCCGATCATTATCACACTGAAAAGAACTGAACCGACATAATTTCAGAACCAAAGAAAGGCACATTTTACAGGGGAGGTGTCCTGGTCTACAACTCTCATACAGAGAATATTCTTGCGGAGAATGTCAAGGCTGAGGTCAGAAGCCCCACGTAAGAAAGACGTATTGAACTATTTTTGGTTTACAAATAAGTAAAAGAGAGAAGTCTCAGAGCTTAATTGCCAAATAGACTAAAAATCTCACATAATTTTTAAATAATAAAACTAATTATAAATAATAAAATTAATTTTTAAAGCTGGAACATTTCCTCAAAATACATTTTTGTCTTATTCCCTACAGTTTAGAGGCAGATGGGCTCCAATGACTGTGTTTCTTGGAGTGTTAGAATGAATGGGATCCTGTTCTTTGAATTCGCAGACTGATAATAATAGTCCCTACCACTCT
Source organism: Piliocolobus tephrosceles (assembly GCF_002776525.5). Classification (NCBI taxonomy): domain Eukaryota; kingdom Metazoa; phylum Chordata; class Mammalia; order Primates; family Cercopithecidae; genus Piliocolobus; species Piliocolobus tephrosceles. The sequence continues at coordinate 95,416,636 of NC_045442.1, forward strand.
GCAGCCTTTGCCACGTGGCCTGGGTTTCAATTAGTATACTTTTAAAATATAATCAAAGCTGAACTTATTTTTGTAGCTGTCTCCAATGGAAAGCTGTAATGACAGCTGGGACTAAAATGAAAGGATTCCCGTATCATGTAAAAGGCACCAAAAAGAAAACTATCAAGATTCGGGTTCTCCATCTCATCCTGGACACCAGAAAGCTTTGGGGCCGGAAACTAATGCTCCCCCTCTCAGGTACTCCATTTCCAAATCCGTATATTTGACTAATTATCTAAGATCCCTCTGGCTGTCAGTGGTTACGGTTATTTAAAACAAATCCTCATGACTTCTGTAATAAGGCCTCAAACCTAAAATCACATGCCAAAAATGAGATAATCAAGAAAAAAACCATGATTCAAATTCCCCTTTTGGGATTCTCTTAAACTCTGACACAGCCAGCCAGCACATGGAATACTAACCAAGTGCTATTGCTGAGTGGACACATTGAAAAGTCACCACGAATTTATCCATAAAATACTTACTGAGATTCGATCAGATATAAAATACAGTTGTAGACGCTAAGATAGGCAGGTGTGAGGTGCCACCCCTCCCCGGAATTGCTGACAGCACACACAGGGATATGAGACAAGCACACTCCTAAAGAGGAAAGAACAATGTTGCACAAGTAAGTAATGCCACAGGATCCTTCAGGTGTCACTTCAGCAACTGGAAACCTCTGTGGCCAGTGGCACCTCTGTTTGAGTTCTCCTTGCACCCACTGGGCTCATTCCACCCACTCAGCCAGGCCGGCTATGCTCAACTAATGCTGCTGACTTGGGTCCCACACCTGCCATGGGCAAGCCGGGCATGGAGCAGCAAGAGGTGTATGAGTGAGCAAGCACAGGATCTGGCCACTGCACACAACCAGGTATGTCAGCTGCTGTGGTATGGCAGGCAGCTCCAGGCACTGGCACAGGCGCTGGCTCAGTGTGAGGCTGTGGCTGAACAAGATGTACCACACATGGCTTCTGCTGTGGGCATCAGCATCTGGACAATGGGAACGCAGTGGCATGCAAAAGCTCAAAGATGCCAGGAACCACAGATCCCCAAAGGGGGTGTTAGAGTGTGTCACAGTCCTGGCTCAGGGAGCCTCAAGGTCTGCGCTCCCAGAAGGGCCACAGCTCTTCATTCCCACAGTCTGGGAGTGTGTCACCACCCATAGCTCAGCAAGCTGGCCAGGAAAGCATTATACCTCCTTTAGCTCCAGCCATTTGGTGGGTCCCGAGTTCTTGTCTCATGTCCAGGAAGAATGAGTTTACATGGACTACTAGAGGGTGAGCAAGGCAGAGAAAAGCCTTATTGAGAGACAGAACACCTCTCAGCAGAGAGGAGGCCTGAAGTGTGTAGCTTCTATCCACAGGCAGTTTGTCCAGAAGAGAGTAGAGAAGGACCAAAATGGGTAGCTCCTATGCACAGGCAGGTCATCCCAGAGAGTGTCTGAGTCTGGCTGAGTATAGGATTTTTATGCGCTCAGGAGTGAGGAACTGTGTGCTGATTGGTTCATGGGTGGCCATGGTTGGGCCTGGGAAAAGCACCATAAGTTCTCACTCTGGGTCATGAACTTCACCTGAAACTGGCAGCCTGGCCCTCAGGCTACAGTCCATCCCTGGCTTGAAGGTGGGAATTCACTGGGGACTCACCCCTTCCCATCTAGGAACCTGTCTACCTCCTGCCACCATCAACATGCTGTCTGCAGTGCCCAGGCAGTCCATGTTAAGAGTGCCCACAGGCCCATGCAGAGCCATCCTCAGTCCTCTCGGCTCCCTCCCTGAGTTCATTGGTGCCCAAAGTTTCAGAGGGGTCTGAGGCAGCAGGCAGCTAGTGTGTCACCACTGCCCTGAGCACTTGCACACCCAGCCAGGTCACGACAGTGCCCAGGCTTGACCACAACTTTGCTCCACACTGGAGTGGGCACCAGGAATGAGGAGAGGCCAGGGAATGGGAACAGGCACTTCCAAGACTGCCAGGGCAGGAGTCTTCCCAGGCCCCTGAAAGTGCAAGGATGCCAGGGTCTGGAGCCATGGCTGGGTGGATGGAGCTGTTCCCGGGAGTGTGAGGCTCCTGCCCCATCAACTCAGTAGGGTGCAGGGCTTCTGCCTGTTCCTGGCCCCCACCGGTTTCATGGAGTGCATGGGCCAAGGCATCCTCACAGTGGCTGCTCCAGATGGGCTGCCGCAGCCATCAATGATAAAACAGGTCACAGTGATATCAGGGCAGTGATACACAGGATGGGGAATGTCCAGCCACTTTGCTAAATGTAGCAATGTCTGTGAAGGGTCTCCCAATAATCTCCTTTAGCTCCCTGTAAAGTCACCCCAAATAAACATAAAATCTATACCAGAAACGATGTGCTTGTCATGCAAATGCAAATTGAAGGCCAATTCCGTATTCCTTACTTCTAACCAATTAATTATCCCATTTGCACAATTTCCAAATAAAAATTCTTGCCTTCGTTTTGATGATGGTCACTTTTTAAGGAGACCGGGTCTTAATGAATTTGTTAGTGAGTGAAAACTTCACAGTTCAGAGTTTGTATATACTAGTGTGAACTAGTATGCCTTAAAAACAATGAAAAGGATACTGAGGGCTCAACCTGAAAATAAAAATGCGCAGTTGTGCCTATATAAAGAGAAGGATTTATGAAACCAGGTCATGAATTTACAGCAGTGCATTATACACAGGAACCCAGTCATCATTTTTCCCTTCTGTCATTAAGGTCTCTTTCTGCAGAGATGCTCTGTTCCAGACAGAAACAGTCCAAATTATAAACATTTTCTAAAGGATTTGCCCAGTCAAGCCCATTCAATGAGCAGATAAGTTCTGTGGCAATCTGTGTCAACTGAGGAAGAGTAGATGTGTTCATGTGCTCGTTTTACTGTGTGTGTCCTCTAGCTGAGAATCTTCACTCAGTTTTCTTGCTCCCATCCTTCTCTTCCCCTTCTGTTCTCCCCCAGCACACACGTTGAAGGACCCAGATGGAAGGGCCCTTCACTATGTGAGAAGGGGAAGCCCTGCTGAGATGGAGAAAATCACAGCAAAATTGGTCACTGAGGTGGCGGAAGAGGCAGGCAATGGAAGAGGAGGACGGCCTGGCAAGCCCCTGTAGAGGATGTGAGACTTCATCCTCTGGGCAAGAGGTAACGATTGAAATACATCCCAGGGGATAAGCATGGCAGGGGCACCTTGACAGCAGTGTCTCTACATGATCTTTCAGACTGCAGAGTGGAGGCCACACCGATGCAGGGTCCAGAGTGGGTCACTGAATTCGTCAACAGGGATGCTGTGTGAGCATTTTTGGGCAAGTCAAGATGGTGGTTTGAACTTGGCTGGTGACCATGGAAAGAACAGGAGCAATTCAAGCAGGGCTTTGGAGGCAAAATCCACACGATCTGTAAATAGGCTGTAGGTGTGGGCGTAAGGGAGGAGTAGCCAGGGGCTTCTGAGTGTTTGCACAGAACCTCACGCTGCTTGTGACAGGCTCAAAAGGACTCCACCCTGTCTGCATATGCACCCTCTCTGTGGAAGGAGCAGCAGTCCAGACGCAGGAGGTGAGGGGACCATGGCCAGCTGCCCACTGCCTAATGCCTTGGAATAGCTCTTACCTCCTAAGTACCCAAATTTAAATCAAGTACACGATTCAATCATTCTTCCATTTTTTCCAAAAAAAAAAAAATATGACAATAAGTTCTTTGTTTTTGTCTGCTTCTACCATGCCTGTTTCACAGTAGGATTTGAAACTTAAATTTCAAAATATCCTGAGAAATAAGACTCCTCTTGTGTTTCTGACCACATGGAAGCAAAAATAATAAGACAGGCTGAGCGCGAACATGTTTACAGATCCATCCTTAAAACAAAAAAAGAAGAAAATAGATGAAGCATTTGATGTTTGGAATCTCTTTTCAAACTGAACCACATTATTTGTATTTTCAAAACCAAAAACTTGCGGGGATTTCCTAGTTGGTGTTGGTGTTGTTCAAGTGCATGTTTTACAATCAATGCTCTTTGGGGGTTTTATAAGCTTGTTTGTTTTTCATGGTGCCTATCCACAAGTAAAATAGATTGGATTTTGCTGATTACATGAACATTGAGTCTACGGGTTTTATGACACAGTGCGTTATCACCATTGCTCCATGGAGATTAATCTTTTTCCACTAAGTTTCTACGCTCAGAAAGTGTTCACTTTTACAAAGAATGTAAACCATTACTATAGACTCTAGGAAATCTGAAGATGAGTTTTTGGTGGAACAGGTCTGGAAGATGGTTAAATTCTCAAGGCGTAAGTCATTTGCATCTAATAAAACACAATAGATGTGTTGTGTCTAATAAAACACAGCAGACTCCACGTGTCAAAGAAAGTATCCTCAAATAATATAATAATATGAAGTAGAAATGGCAAATGGTAAACAAAGCCAACTTCCCAGTAAAAATCTCAGGAGGTTGTTTCCCACAGACTGTTTTCATGAAAAAGACTTGAAGTAGTTTTCAATAAAACACACACACACAATAAGACAAAAATAATACAGAAAAGCAGGATTGAGAAGATAGATGTCATGCAAGGAATTTGAGGAAGACGTTGCCTAGGCTATCTCGCCAGCTTTCCTCCTGGGCACACGAAGGACGCTGCTCTCAGCTCTGGGCTGCTCAGTGATGCTGTGTGACTCATATAAGCCAATGAAATGGGAAGGAATGTGACAGGTGTTACTTCCTAGTGCAGGCAGTGAAAAGCCCATTTGTGAACTTGGGTTCTCTGCTCCCCTTACACTTCAACTGAGGACAACATGTACTCTCAAGGATGAGGGAGTGGAGCCCACATCCACTTGGACTTCTGATGGAGTTTCCCTGCCAATGCCCCTGCCAACCTGCTCAGGACTTTTTGTTGATTCTGCTAAACCACAGAAATTTGAGGGGATTTGGGACTTATCCTAGCCAGTCCTGACAAATACTGTGATTATTTAGAAAAGGAAAAAGAAATGTCTGTTCTCCAAAAGGCATGGATAAGTGAGATTAGCCATGATATAAAGCCTAAACTAAGTAAATAATTGTTCATCCAATGTAATTGTGTTAGGTTCTGTTTTTTGAGTATTTGCATCCATTAAATGTTCAACATGCATTTTCTCACTTAATGCAGACGTGGGAAGGAGAGTTTAATGGAATATTACATGATTTCTAAGAAATAGAGCAGGACCTGAACTCAGTGGATCTATTTCTAGAGCAGAACTTGGAACTGTGATTCCAAAGAAGGACTTTTGCACAGAGGGTTGCCTGGTAAAATTACCACAACTCAGCAGAAGAAAAACCTTTTCCTAGTTCCAAATAGACTGAAACTTGGCACATGAAGTTTTAAGTAAGGAACACAATGAACAACTTATTTAACAGTAGAATAATAATAACAAGAACATGGGTTATGGGATGAGGTAAGCACAGGGTTGGATCCTGGGGTGACCATGCTTTTTGAGGGAGATAATTAAGAAAAACAATATGCCCTCTTAGGTGAACACTGTAGAGTATCACATAAAATCTAGAGGTCCCTAAGAGAGATGTTGGTTTGTCTTTTTTAAAACTTTTTTTTTTTTTTTTTTTGAGACAGAGTTTTCATTCTTATTGCCCAGGCTGAAGCGCATTGATGTGATCTCAGCTCACTGCAACCCCCGCCTCCTGGGTTCAAGCAATTCTCTGGGTTCAAGCAATTCTCCTGCTTCAATCTTCTGAGTAGCTGGGATTACAGGCATGCACCACTATGCCCGGCTAATTTTGTTGTATTTTTAGTAGAGACAGGGTTTCACCGTGTTGGCCAGGCTGGTCTTGAACTCCTGACCTCAGGTGATCCGCCTGCTTCAGCCTCCCAAAGTGCTGGGATTACAAGTGTGAGCCACCGTGCCTGGCCTTTTAAAAAACTTTTTAATTTCAAATAGTAGTTGAAATATTTCAACTGGTATTATTCTGAAGTAATTTCAGATTTACAGAGTTGAAAAATGATATTTCACTATCAATTGTTGACTTTTCATGTATTTGCTTTCTCTCTCTCAATGTACACATACACAAAAATTATTGGTTGGTTCTGAACCACTTAATAGTTCATTTCAGACTTTAAGTTCAAGTATCTATTTTTTCAACACAAAAACATGTCATCATCAATCTACAGTACAATTATAAATTTAGGAAGTTTAGCATTGATACTATACTATTACCTCATACAGATGCTCCATGACTTACAATGGAGCTAAGTCCCAATGAACCCATCATTAATTTAAAATACCGTAAGTCAAAACTGAATTTAATACACCTAAGCTACCAAACAACACAGCTTAGCCTAGCATACCTTAAATGTGCTCAGAACACTTACATTAGCCTACTTTAGGGCAAATCATCTAACACAGGATTCCTGAGCCCTCGGGCCATGGACTGGCATTGGTCCATGCCTGGGACTAGGAGCTGGGCCATACAGCAGGTGGCGAGTGGTAGGTGAGCAAGGGAAGATTCATCTGTATTTACAGCCACTCCTCAACTCTTGTATTACGCCTGAGCTCCGCCTCCTGTCAGATCAGCGGCTGCATTAGATTCTCATAGGTGCGTGGACCCTATTGTGAACTGCACATGTGAGGGATCTAGGTTGTTTGCTCCTTATGAGAATCTAATACCTGATGATCTGCCACTGTCGCCAGTCACTCCCAGATGGGAACATCTAGTTGCAGGAAAACAAGCTCAGGGCTCCCACTGATTCCACATTATGGTTAGTCATATAATTATTTCATTATCTATTACAATGTAATAATAATAGAAATAAACTGCACAACAAATGTAATGAGCTTGAATCATTGCCAAACCATCCTCCCCTTCCCCGGGTCTGTGGAAAAATTGTCTTCCGTAAAATTGCCTTCCGTAAAACCAGTCCCTGCTGCCAAAAAGGTTGGGGACCGCTGATCTAACACAAAACCTGTTTTATGATAAAGTGTTGAATATCTTGTAATGTATTTGTATACTGTACTGAAAGTGAAAACCAGAATGGTTGTATAGGTGCTTGAAGCACAGTTTCTCCTGAAAGCATATCCCTTTTGCACCACAGTCCATATTCAAATTTTGCCAGTTGTGCAATGATGTTCTTTAATCATCTTTAAAGTACTTCATGAGTCTTCATCTTTTTCAGAATTGTGGCATGTTTTAAGAGTAGAGATTAGGCATTTTGAAGAAACAAACTCTGCTTAGATCCCCATCATGCATTTTTGAGAGGAATGCCACATAAACGATGTTGTACCCATACTCACTTGCTTAATTATTTGCAGTCTATTATTTGTTTCTGCTGCCTACTTCACAAAGCCTTTCAGGTTCAAATGAGATTGTATCTTTGAAAATTCTTTAAAAGACGTTACTTCCATATGCAATTAATAAAATACTGTGCTGCATAAACACAAATACTAGTTTATTTTCAATGAAAATGTCACAATTTTAAAGAAATGAATTCAAAATGAACATTCTCCAACTTCAGAAGGGAAAAAATAACATAGTTATTGTCTTAACTGCATTGCATACAATGAGCTATTTTTAAAAAGCCCGTATGTGAGATGGTAAAAATATTTGAATAAAATCAAGCAACTCACTCAATTATGTTGAAGTATCTCAGGTGAAAGAGCATGCTTGATCTAAATTGCTTTTTATAAATAACTCATTTTCCTGCTTCATTTAAGTGAATATAGACTATTGGAAAACTAGTATCTGACTAAAGTGTAGATCCAAAATATTGGCCCTGTCACCTTCATATTGAGAGGCCTCCTGCAGTCCAGGGCTGAATAATCACAAAACACAGCTTATGTAGGTTATTAAAGACCTACTTTGAGGTCTTTGAGGTCTGGAGGTAGAGAAACATGTGAATGCCCAGAATGTATATGAAGGTCTCTGCAACGGCACCACATCAGGCTGAATAACACAAAATAGAAAATATCTTCAAAATTCCACTCATGTTCCTAACACTCACTTTTCACATTGCTAATGGAGGCTCAAAAAGAAGGGTTTGCCTGTCTCTACTAAAAATACAAAAATTAGTCAGGCATGGTGGTGTGTGCCTGTAATCCCAGCACCTCAGGAGGCTGAGGTGGGAGAATCACTTGACCCTGGAGGTGGAGGTTGCAGTGAGCCAAGATCATGCCACTGCACACCAGCCAGGGTAACAGAGCGAGAATCTGTCTCAAAAAAAAAAAAAAAAAAAAAAGAAGGGTTTCGAACTGAGCAGACTAAGGAAACTCAGTGTTTTTCCCTGTCTGGGTTGTTAAGTTTTGTTTTATTTTGTTTTTGTTTTGTTTTGGGTTTTTCAGATAAGTGAAAGGATTAGCAAGAGGTTATAGAAATCTCTAGGGGACCCAGAAGCCTTGGAATATGCTTGATTTATCTTAAGGAATGGATCTATCCAGTATAGGCTAATCAGGCTTCAACATTTGCCATGCAGTAAGATGTAGATTACTGATATCGTTTGGATCTGTGTCTCCACCGAACTGTCATGTCGAATTGTAAACCCCAATGTTGGAGGTGGGGCCTGGTGGGAGGTGACTGAATCATGGGGGTCGTTTCTCCTGGTTTAACAGCATCCTCCATGATGTTGTCATGGCAAGGGTGAGTTATCACCAGATCTGATTGTTTACAAGTGTGTAGCCCCTCCCCACTCTCTCTCTTCCTCCTACTCCAGCCATGTAAGACATGCATACTTCCTCTTCACCTTCCACCATGATCAAAAGTTTCCTGAGGCCTCCTCAGAAGCCACATGCTTCCTGTACATCTTGCATAACCAGACAATTAAATCTTTTTTCTTTATTAATTATCTAGTTCCAAGTATTTCTTTATAGCATTATTAGAATGGACTAACACAATTAACTAAGTAAAAAAGATCTTGCATTAAACAACAACAGTTTTCATATTGGGGGTTTATGAATACTTAGTGGTTTGCAGATCACCATCAAAAAACCATGAATGTCCACAAACTGCAAGTAAATTGTACATGTTTGGGGAGAAGCCCCATAGCATTCATTAAAGTTGCAGTAGAGTGGAAGCTGGGTTAAAAACACCTCCAGTGGTGTGATGTGATCACAGGGGTCTTGACCCACTTCCCTCGTTAACGTGATTAGTCTATTTTTGCTTCTCTGATGCACATCGCTCGTATCCCCCAGTCTCTTCCCTTCTGTCTGGGTCCCAGCTGCTGTATATTCTTCACCCTTGCCTTGTCTTTGCCTGGATTCTGTTTCTGACAGCTGATCCCTCCTCTAGGATATACACTATCCCTTGCTCCATTCCACCTAGTCTTGGACTGGAAAATCCAGAAGAAGATTCTTGTTCTGTGAGTTGTTAAAAATATTCTTAAGTGGATAGATTTTTGCAATATGCATCATCAAGGTCAACGTAGACATGTGAATTACCTTCTATAAAGCCTTGAAATAGATTTAAGCAAAATACTAGGCAAATGGTAATTTGTTTTTAAATTTCTTAACTCACATACTTTAGAAAATAAAATTAATTGGGTAATTTAAAAATGAATCATAAGGAAGTCAAATTTAGCATGTATTTATTTAATACAATAGGAGTAGTAGCAAAATTTAAAAACTGAGCATATTCCCAAAAAAGCTATAGCCATGAAGATACATTCTTGGGTAGTATTCATAATTGACTGGGTCATACATATATATTCATACATATGTATACTTTTCAAATAATGTGGAAATCATCATTTCTAATATGAAATTTGGACAGCACAGGTCAAGAACTGCTACAGTGAAGGCGACAGCAGTGAAAATGAGTTTGCTCCTCCTGAATTTCTTTGGAGTGGTTAATATTTGACTAAATTCAAAATGCCAAGTAAGAGAGAAGTGGAGGTTCAAGGACTCACCAAGAAAAATGAAATTTTTTTCCCTGTGGAAGATCAGGAATCATGAAATATAAGTAAAACAATTTATTTAAAAAGAAGGCAAATGTTCTAAGAACTTTCCTAGAATCCCAATTACCACGGCAGGTGCCAGTCACACCAACACTTGACTGGTTTGGTAACTATTTTTGCTAGGGGCACAATAAAAAAAAAAATCTTAATTTAGTTTTTTCACTATTTTCAGGGTCAGATATCCCCAGCAGGCACAAGAGCATTTGCCCAATGTCCTGCACTTTTCAGAGGAATGTGAAGGAGCAGTGATAACTGGAAATCTACTAAGCTTTGATTCTGACCTGCAAACTCCCCCTAGCCGTGCATTTAAGTCCCAGCCATTAAAAAAAAAAAAAGAAAGAAAGAAAGGAAAGAAACCTCTACTAGTGGATTGACATCCTGAGAATTATGCCAGCCTGAAGAAAAGAGTTTAATCAATTCTGATGGAGAAAAGGAGTGGTAAAGCCATGTATAAAATGGTCAGCATGGTGAGAACAACTTGCACTTGTCTGTACTCTTGGTTTCTCAATATTTTCACATAGATGACTTTGTTTGATACCCCCATTCACTCTGTGAGGTTGAAAGTGAAGTATTTTCGGCTCTTTTCAACAAATTGCAGCTTTTTAAATTAGCAAATGAAGAGGGACTGTCAGGAAGCAAAATGGTGTGGTGTTAGGCAGTAACTCTGTGACAGATGGGGTGAGCTCCCAGAACGATTCCTTCAGTGCCATTTCAACATCTTCCTGCCACTGCTATTGATATGGTTTGGCTGTGTCCCCATCCAAATCTCATCTTGAATTGTAGCTCCCATAATTCCCATGTGTTGTGGGAGGGATCCAGAGGGGAGGCAACGGAGTCATGGGGGTAGTTTCTCCCATACTGTTCTCATGGTAGTAAGTCTCACGAGAGCTGATGGTTTCATAAGGGGAAACCCCTTTTGCTTGGTTCTCATTCTCTCTTGTGTGCTGCTAAGTAAGACATGCATTTTGCCTTCTGCCATGATTGTGAGACCTCCCCAACCATGTGGAACGGTGAGTCCATTAAACTTCTTTTTCTTTATAGATTACCCAGTATCAGGTATGTCTTTAGCAGCAGCGTGAAAACAGACTAATACAGCTACTGTGAGCAAGGAGTTTAGTGATATTCTCATGACCTTTCACTAACAGCTCTGGACACACATATGTGGGGGTCTCCCTTCCCGATTCTTTGCCTCAAACCTCAGACAACTTGTCATTTAATTAGTCCTCTGATTTCCTTCACCCTTTCGTTTTAAGCTTAACATCTGGGGAGCAAACTGCTTTCAAGTTCGTATGGACAATATGGACCAACTTCATCACTGTCACCCCACATCTGTTCTCGAAATGAGAACAAGAATAACTATAGAGGCCGTTCATGTTTACCTTTCTAGGATTTGGTTTTCTTGTATTTAAAATTAAGGAAGAAGACAAAATAAGTCTCCAAGACCCATACCAATTCAAACACGAAAGGTTTGCAATCTGGTAAAAATATTTGTAAGATAATCACTCTTACAAAACTTACTTCTAAGGCCACTGGAGAATCTTCAGAAGTTCCAATAATTTATAGTGTTCACTGCCAATGAATATTTCTATTGAGACTCACATCTAAACAACCACATAGCCATTATCACAGCTTTATAAAGAGTATCCAAAATGCTAGTAGAAACAACCTCAACCTAGAAATGACTCAGAAAGATGAACAGCATGTGCAAATGCCCCTTCCTCCCGTCATCTCTGCACCTCAGGGATCCCTGGGGTGGCTGCCAAAAAAAGCCATTCTGGGTAGGCAAAAAGCATGAGAGGATTTGGAGGTTCAGAAGTAAAGAAAGGAAAGGTACTGTGAAAAAGGCAAGGCAGCATGGAGCTGGCCAGGGACAGATGCACAGAACGAGCTGACCTTCCCCAGCCCAAAAATATCTTCCCCCCACTGTGCCTGAAGTTTTGACTACACTTTGGCACGCTGGCTAAAATCACATCACTGGGACATGCTTTTTGGATAATAAGCAGAAGGCTTTTCTTCCCCCCCAAAATGCAACTAACTCTAGGAGAGTTCAGAGACTGTCAAGCGCTGCATGCACTTGTGTGGGTTGGTTCAATCAGATTGCTTTCCTCCTGACACCCAGCTGAGACTAACAATCCTGAGTTACTCAGAGTTTTGAAAAGCTGGAAAGGGTAGGTAGGTAATTTTGGTGACAGATAATTTTAGGGAATGGGCTAATTTTGGTTAATGTAGATGGAGAAGTCCAGAAACACTGAAAAATGAAGGCGTTGCAGAAATCTTTTAAGACTGTCAATTTCCTATTTCCAGCTGCTTCCTGGAGCTACCCTCGAACTCAGGAAAGGAGGAACCACACACTCTGCCTGATATTCCATGCTTTTGAGGATTAGATAATATCTCTTTCACAGATAAGAAAACTGAGGCTTAGAGAGATAAAGAGACTTACGCAGGGTCAAGGTCAGACCATGTTACCTCCAACACTGCAGGCTCCACTTCATCCTCTTTCTTGCCCTCCTCCTTTTGGTTTACTTACTGCCTTCCTCTTCACTGCTACCAGGACTCAAAAGTGGAGGCAACAATACTAGCATAACAATGTTGCCCAGGTGCCATTTCTGTGATCCCACCTGGTGAGCCTAGTGAACATGTGTGCCATTGTTTCTGTGGAAGAACATATGTGCTGGGCTCCAAATAGCCAATTTTCAAATAAGCTATTGGTATACCATTGCTCGTAAGTTGAGGAAATCATACTTTTCCCCCTAGCTACAAAAGTAAATTAATAAAAACTATAGAGATAACTTCTTATTTGAAATCTTCCCCCCTGTTCCAAGGCATTGTGGTTGGTGCTGACTTGTGCTCTTTGAGCAGGAACTGTCCTGCACAAGCCAGGCTAGAGATTTAGCAAAGGTATCAAACAAATAAATGAATGTGAGTGAATGAAATCTAATCTGGGTATGTTACTCAATAATAGAGTTATATGCATGTATTTTTCAGACTAGACCGCAGAAGAAACCATGGGCTATCTCTGGCTCTGGCTGGCAATGAAAAGCAACTCCATGTGGCATAATTTATTTGCTTTAGAACAACCAGTTGGGACATGAATTTGTTTAGTGTCTTCCGGCATTTGTACTCCCTTTTTTGTCTTATAGTCTTTACTCTTCCAAGAGTTTCTTTTGACTATAGAGATGAGAAGAATGGACTAATTCTAGAACCAATCATGAAGAACTTAACTTGGAAATATGAGCAGACAGGTAATTTCAGGATTCGGAGATCCTGTGGAGGGTACATTAAATAAAAATCTGTGAATTAAAAAGTACAGTCACACGCATCAGGTAGTTGAGGTGCTAATGAAACAATTCCACTGTAGAACTTTTTAGGAGCAAAAGCTTAAACTCCCCCCCGCCACCCCACCGCCACTGCCATTTCTATCACCAATCTTTGGTTTAGTCTTGGCATTTTCAATCTAAGGGGAGAAGCCTGATCACTGGTTACTGGCAGATCTTCTGTAAATTAAGCTACTCAAGGGCACAGCTCAGAAAACGTACTACTTAATAAGGAAATACCTACAATGAAATTAGTAATTCCAGGGCATAATGTAAATGTGGGAAAATAAGACAAATGTGATTTCAATAATTACTCCCATTTCTGAAGGCAGGGGAAGCAATTTCCTATCTGAAACTTCTTGAAGAAACAGAAGCTAGGTGCGGGTGAAAGGATTCAGGAAATCTGGTACTGGATGTAATCTGGAACTGTATAATCACACTGCTAATGCCCAGGACAGAGAATTGGATAAGGAAACAGTGGCATAAACATATTATGGGATATGACTGAGCTTAATAGGGGGAAATCCTGTCATAGACAACAACATACATAAACCTAGAAGACACTATGCTAAGTGAAACAAGCCAGGCACAGAAGGACAAATACTGCATGATTCCACATATAGTCAATCTAAAATATTTCTAACACATGGAAGCAGAGACTAGAATAGTGGTACCATGGGCTAAGAGAAGGGGGAATGAGGAGTTGCTATTCAATGGGTATCAAGTTCTAGTCATGTAAGCTAATTAAGTCCTAGAAGTTTGCTGTACAACATCGTGCCTATTATCTTACAATATTATATCGTACACTCACAACTTTGTTAAGTGGGTAAATCTCATGTTAAATGTTCTTGCACAATTAAGAAAAAAAAAAAAAAAGGACAGCTTGGCTTCAACTCTCAGACCCATCACATAGCCTACCTGAGTGGCCTGGGGCAAGTTTTTAAACTTTCCTCATTTCAGAGTAGGGGTGGCAAATGGGGAATCCTAAGACTTCAATTGGTTAACACATGTAAAAGCATTGGGCATAGGGTAAGCCCTCACACACCATTAGCTGTTTACTCCACGCCTAGCGGGCTTGAGACCTCAGGGAAGTTTGGCTTTTCTGGATCTCATTTGCCCCATCAAGATGACACAGTGAGGCAGCCCTGAGCCAAAGCCATGTTTGCGAAACAGAACAAGTGACCTTGGGGGCAGCCGAGCAAGTAAATACTAAGGAATATTGTCGTTGCGCTCCTTACAACCACCAGGAGTAGATTAAAGCAAGGGAGACCATGAATTTCCTGCAAGAATTTCCCCATGAACAAGAAAGATTCCTGGGCTGCTGCCTGAGATAATTCAATTCCAAGAGATCTACCACTAATTAGTTCTTCACTTAGTTTGGAATTTTTAAGTGTAGACCAAAGATTGACCGCAGCATTGGAGATTTAAGCTTTTGCTCCTAAAAAGTTCTAGAATGGTATCATTGTTTTTTAAAAACCTCAGCTACTTTACTGCAATGACTGATGTGTGACTGTATCTTTTAAAATTCATCATTTATGATTCAACTCACTACAAGTAATTCTGATCCTAAAATTTTCTATGCCCTCAAAATTCCAAATTTAAGTCTCCCTTTTTCCCCATAATGTAGCCCCTGCCCCAAAGCATTCCTTTACATACCCCTGAATTTCACCTCCAGTCACAATTCGTTCCCCTTACAGTCACTCCTCAGGCTGAGTCTGTCATAACCTCTCTACGTAAAACTCTCCCATCATCATTTCAGCCCAGAAAATTCCAGTCACAATTGCCTTCTGGGAAATCTAAATCAGGTTATGGTAATGTGACAACTCATTCAATATCCTGAAACTCCCCAGCCTCCAGCCATCAACTCCCATTCACAAAATCATATTTTATAGAAAAACTTTAAATGAAAGCTTAGATTAGGCAAAGATTGTAGTTTGGTCAAGATACCTGCTGGGATTCACATTCTCCACGGAGGAATCTGACTGAGTTCTAAAGAACAATTAAATGCAGTCAATATTGCTTAAAAGTTTGAGTTTCTCAGTAAAGGCAGTCTGACAAGAAACAACGATCTGGAACTTGAAGGAGGCACCCAGAGATTTCAAGTTTCAAATTCACCCTCTAACATCAGGACTATTAGAGAGCTCCTTTAATTCAGACCAAAATGGTCAAGGCCATGTTCAGGTAGCTCGTATTTTTGAGATTGTTGGAATATTTGACCTCAGTGGGGGCACAGTACATGAGCTGAGAGTTGAATGTACACCAGAGGTTTGAAACAATGTGATTTGCCACTAAATGGCCATGTGATCTTGAGTACGTCACAGTTCATATGGGACTCCCTGTTCTCATCTATGAAATAAGGGCTAAGTCAGATGGCAGGTATGTCTCCTCACATGCTAAAGGCTTTTCCGTGCACATTCAGCAGTCAAGCCCATATGGCAAGACCTGAAGGGTCACAACCTGAATTTCATTTTCTGAGTGAAAAGTGCTCACACGGATGATTCTCTATCTCTCTATCCTCTTTGGAAATATATTTACAAGATTCTATTACCGTCTTCCTATAACCAAGTTGATTCAAATTATTATCTTTCTCAATTTTATAAGAAAGTAGGTCTTTAGTTTTGAAAACATGCTTACAAAACATATTTAAATGTGAACTTAACAAGAACAAGATGCCTTTTGCCCAAGTCAGTAGAACCTGTCCTAAACCTGTCATTTAAATGATCACTCATGAAATAATTGTCTCTCATAAGAAGACATGAACTAAAGGGAGACACAGGTATGATGGAATGGAATGCAGCCTGAGTGCTAAAAATCTGGTCCCATTTCTGCATCTTGCATGAGTGGCCTCATGATCTTGACTGTCCCTTCCTGCTCTAAAATTTGGTTCCTCTGGAAAACACACTCTGTTCATTTTGGCCTTGAGTCTTAGCAATCTCATATGGTAAAAATGAGGAGCAGGTGCATAGCAAACAGTTCATAGACACTTATCTAATATACAACAAATTGAGCAGAGGTTCTCACCAAATTCTACTATGCTCAAGTTAATAAGAACTGAGAAGAGTGGAAGATTCCAGAGGAGGAATATAAATATATAAACATATGCAATTGAATTTTCTGATGGATCCTTAACTATTGAAGTGTAAATTTACATTTGAGTAGTGTATACCTCCCACAACAAACTTAGATGGTTTGTATGTCATGTTTGAAAATTATATCATGTTTTATACTATCAGAAAAGGAGTCCTGTAGCCATATCCTTTGAGATGTGCAATTGCTACAATGTGCCTAGTGTGTTGTGCAGGGAAAAAAGATTAAAGAAATTTGATTGATGTGTTCACAGTTGTTCAAGAAAAAAACAGGCATTAGAGAAACTGTTCAAGTGAGGATTAAAGCCAAAAAAAGCTTCTCTCTTTCAAAATGGATACTTTTCAGAGTCTGCCTAAAAGATAATGTCTCCCAAGGTACTAAAAGCTATTGTGTTATCATCTGGGGAGGGATGCTCATGGCTGTGTGACCTTGGGCAAGTCCCTTAGTTTTCTATTTATAAACTCAGGCATTCAACCAGATATCTTTTCCAGCTCTAAAAGTCTATACCTGAGTCTGAGAATGAATGCCTTCTTGCAAATGAAGTTTAAGTCTGGCTTTTTATTATGATACAGTGTGGTTCAAATATAACCCAAACAAAACCATGTCCCCCACTGCACAAAAAGAAACATCCAGAGCAAGCTTGATTTACATGGGAATTAGATCCAGCCTCAGATTTCAGCATCATTATGGGTTCCCACCAGAACGTGCTTGAGTCTCCTCCGCCCTGTTCAACTGTGCAGTAAATCTTCAGGATGTGAGATCAGTACTTGTTCTGATAAATAAGTGATCAACATTAAGCAAATGCACTAAATCATCAGCTTCCCTCTCCTCAGTCTCCCTTCCCTGCCAAATTCCTATGGAAACAAAGAAACAAAAAAGTCAGAAGCAGAAAATGTTTTCGGCCCAATACATGATTTGTTTGACCAAGATTGCCCTATATTTTATCAGCGTGGCCTCCACCTGCCCTCCCACCTAGCAGAACTATTTTCAGCACATAGGCTGATGCTTATTTTTGTAGATGCACTAAGCCACATCTCCTGTTAGGCAGTTTTTGTAGAGGAAGTTATCCTTAAGCTCGTCCAGCTGTTTTCTCAAGTGTACCTTTAGGAAAAAGGGAACGGGAAGCCTGAGAAGACACAGCCAGCTCAGGACTGTCCCTCGTGACTACAACTCAAGAAAAATATCTCAGGGAACTTACCTTGTTAATAGCAGATCAGCAGCACCTCCTTGTATGAAGTGCAGTCATCTCATTTCTTTACTTGCCCGTTGTAAGTCCTGGATAATTACTTTTCTCATTCTAACTTAATTTGCATTAAGCCCAGGGTGTTTAGTTTTTGAGACCTAACACTCAAATCTGGCAGACACTGGCTTGTGGTTAGGAATGCAAGACTCCTGGGAAAACATCTGGCCTCATTTTGAACAAATGCCTGAATTCATTTTATTCTCATCTAGAAACCTCTCTGAATGTCCTTCCTAACGAAGTATATGCTGCACACACATTATTTTAAAATAAAAATAGATTGACAAATGACCTTTGAGAGAACCCGAAATAGGAGAATGTTTGCTACTCTACCATGAATTAATCATTAAAATGATTCCTAACACTTTCTTAAATTTTAAAGAACGATACACCAACTCAAGACATTCCAGTCTGACAATCGTGCTTTGAATGGACAGCAGCATTTTCAGCTCTCATTATTCTTACATTGTCATTCTGTAACTTTACTGAGTCCCTATCACGACTACAGAATGAAGCATGCTGCATAACCTTTCTGTATACAGTACCTGTCACGTGGTTACTAAGCATTACAAAACATAAAAAGGGTGACAGCAGTATTTTAACTGTGAATTAGCTAGTAGTTACTTAGAAACTGTTGGCTTTTCATTAGCATACAGACATGCACACATATTAGCATATGTATTTGTGTATGTTTGTATATGCATACAGACATGCATATATGTATATATTAGACAATCAACTGGAAGTGTTTTTATTTCAATGTATGAACTATGTCTGAGAAGAACCAGAATCTCCAAACAAATGATAATGCATCTGTATTACAGCTACAGGAATCCAATGTAATTCTCTTCATCTACCTACTCCATCATATAGAAGTAGAACTTCCAAGAAAATACTCACTTTTTTCTAAATACTTCTCTCTGTTTAGTGCCAGAAAGCTAAGAGACCATGCATACTTAAGCTGATAAAAATGTCACTGAAGCATCCAACCTAAGGAGACATGGAGTGTATTTGAATTAAAGAAAGTAGTGAGTGATACAAAGCCTGCGCCTCCTCATCTTCTCCTTCTGAAAACCTGACCTCCTGGGAGTCTACATGTGTGGGATGAAGAAATGCAAATGGTCCAAAACACTGTGTATCAAACTCAAGGACTGAGTCCTCCAAGTGGATCCAACAGTTCTCAGGAGGGTAACATTAGGTATATTGTAATTCCATGAGTAACTGATGGGTAGTTTATTTTTTGCATTAAATAAATAAAAGTAATATTATTTCACTCATTACATTTTTTCAGTAATTCTCCACATTAACTAGTTCTATGGAATACTGCGTGGTATATGTTATATTCTCTTCTTATAGCCCTCCTAGAAATATTTAAAATATGGAAAAAGTTACATTACAGGGTTTATTAACAGAAGAGCTAAGATAACACCATGTTCCAATATTTATTGTGGACTGCAAGAAATCATTGAGAATTCTTGGATGACATAGTTCTCAAGAGCCATCCCACTTTGCCATTTGTGAACTCTGAGTTGTGCGGTGTTGGTAATGTATGCCTCGGTTTCTTCTTCCAGACTTTCCTGAATTTCCTGAAACTGATCCTCTTCACAGAACATCTCATTAGCATGGATTCCTTCATCCCTCCCCTCCCTCACCCAAGCCACCCAAATCTAGAGGCCACCAAAAACATCCTCTCTATGGAAGATGTTTGCAACATTTTTGGCTTGGTGTTCCCATTGCAGCCATTTCAATACCAGGAACTCATTGATATTGTCACTTGGGCTATTTTAATCCTCCACATTTTGACATAACCTAAAAAAATAAAATACTGTAAAATGAGCTTTCGTTAATTGTGTGTGAAGTATTCACCTCCACTGCATCCTTCAGCCATAGGCATTATGGATTCTCCAGCCTTTAGAGTGAACATCAGCAAAGAGATGGGAGTTGAAGAACCGGAGATGGGGCAGAGGTTAGTGAGCCAGAGGTCACTGAGAGTCATGTTCACCCACAACTTCTCACCCCCAAGGAAGGCCTCCAACTGCTGTGAGCAAACTCTGCTTTTTCTCTGAAAAGTCATCTATATTTTGAAAGACCTGCATTGTGACTTCACAGATTCAATAATACATAACTAGAGGGAATCATATAAAGTAATAGTGTCATGCAGGTTGCACAGGAAATCTGCGATTTCATTCCTCTGGATAATGTACTTCATATGTAGGACATCTCTGGCTTTGGACAGTGGGACTAATAGCCCATATGGAGGGAGATGCACTTTAGAAATGAGACTCCAGAGGGCGGTTCTAAGATGGCCAAATAGGAACAGCTCCAGTCTACAGCTCCCAGCATGAGCAGTGCAGAAGACGGGTGATTTCTGCATTTCCAGCTGAGGTACTGGATTCATCTCATTGGGGCTTGTTGGACAGTGGGGGCAGCACAGTGGGTGCAGCCCAGTGAGCATGAGCTGAAGCAGGACGAGGCATCGCCTCACCCAGGAAGCGCAAGAGGTCAGGGAATTCCCTTTCCTAGCCAACGGAAGCAGTGACAGACAGCACCTGGAAAATCGGATCACTCCCACCCTAATACTGTGCTTTTCCAACTGTCTTAGCCAAGGGCACACCAGGAGATCATATCCTGCGCCTGGCTTGGAGAGTCGCACACCCAGGGAGCCTCCCTCATTGCTAGCACAGCAGTCTGAGATGGAACTGCAAGGCAGCAGCGAGGCTGGGGGAGGGGAGCCTAGCATTGCTGAGGCTTGAGTAGGTAAACAAAGCAGCCAGGAAGCTCAAACTGAGTGGAGCCCACCGCAGCTCAAAGAGGCCTGCCTGCCTCTGTAGACTCTACCTCTGGGGGCAGGCATAGCCCATCGAAAGGCAGCAGAAACCTCTGCAGACTTAAATGTCCCTGTCTGATAGCTTTGAAGAGAGTAATGGTTCTCCCAGCATGGAGTTTAAGATCTGAGAATGGACAGACTGCCTCCTCAAGTGGGTCCTTGATGCCCGAGTAGCCTAACTGGGAGGCATCCCCCAGTAAGGGCAGACTGACACTTCACACGGCCAGGTACCCTTCTGAGATGAAACTTCCAGAGGAATGATCAGGCAGCAACATTTGCTGTTCAGCAACATTCACTGTTCTGCAGCCTCTGCTGCTGATACCCAGGCAAACAGGGTGTGGAGTGGACCTACAACAAACTCCAACAAACCTGCAGCTGAGGGTCCTGACTGTTAGAAGGAAAACTAACAAACAGGACATCGACACCAAACCCCATCTGTACATAACCATCATCAAAGACCAAAGGCATATAAAACCACAAAGAAGTGGAAAAAACAGAGCAGAAAAGCTGAAAATTCTAAAAATCAGAGTGCCTCTGCCCCTCCAAAGGAACGCAGCTCCTCACCAGCAATGGAACAAAGCTGGAGAGAGAATGATTTTGACAAGTTGAGAGAAGGAGGCTTCAGATGATCAAACTTCTCCGAGCAAAAGAAGGAAGTTTGAACCCATTGCAAGAAGCCAAAAACCTTGAAAAAATATTAGATGAATGGCTAACTAGAATAACCAGTGTAGAAAAATCCTTAAATGACCTGATGGAGCTGAAAACTATGGCATGAGAACTATGTGATGAATGCACAAGTTTCAGTAGCTGATTCAATCCATTGGAAGAAAGGGTATCAGTGATTGAAGATCAAATGAATGAAATGAAGCAAGAAGAGAAGTTTAGACTAAAAATAGTAAAAAGAAATGAACAAAGCCTCCAAGAAATATGGGACTATGTGAACAGACCAAATCTACATCTGATTGGTATACCTGAAAGTGACAGAGAGAATAGAATCAAGTTGGAAAACACTCTGCAGGATATTATCCAGGAGAACTTCTCCAACCTAGCAAGGCAGGTCAACATTCAAATTCAGGAAATACAGAGAACACCACAAAGATACTCCTCAACAAGAGCAACTCCAAGACACATAATTGTCAGATTCACCAAAGTTGAAATGAAGGAAAAAACGTTAAGGGTAGTCAGAGAGAAAGGTCGGGTTACACACAAAGGGAAGCCCATCAGACTAACAGTGGATCTCTCAGCAGAAACTCTACAAGCCAGAAGAGAGTGGGGGCCAACATTCAACATTCTTAAAGAAAAGAATTTTCAACCCAGAATTTCATATCCAGTCAAACTAAACTTCATAAGTCAAGGAGAAATAAAGTCCTTTACAGACAAGCAAATGCTGAGAGATTTTGTCACCACCAGGCCTGCCTTACAAGAGCTCCTGAAGGAAGCACTAAACGTGGAAAGGAACAACTGGTTAACAGCCACTGCAAAAACAGGTCAAATTGTAAAGACCATCAAAGTTAGGAAAAAACTGCATCAACTAACGAGCAAAATACCCAGCTAACATCAAAATGACAGGATCAAATTCAAACATAACAATGTTAACCTTAAATGCAAATGGGCTAAATGCTCCAATTAAAAGACACAGACTGGCAAATTGGATAAAGAGTCAAGACCTATCAGTGTGCTATACTCAGGAGACCCATCTCACATGCAGAGACACACATAGGCTCAAAATAAAGGGATGGAGGAAGATCTACCAAGCAAATGGAAAACCAAAAAAAAAGGCAGGGGTTACAATCCTAGTCTCTGATAAAACAGACTTTAAACCAACAAAGATCAAAAGAGACAGAGAAGACCATTACATAATGGTAAAGGGATCAATTCAACAAGAAGAGCTAACTATCCTAAACATACATGCATCCAATACAGGAGCACCCAGATTCATTAAGCAAGTCCTTAGAGACCTACAAAGAGGCTTAGACTCCCACACAATAATAATGGGAGACTTTAACAGCCCACTGTCAACATTAGACAGATCAACTAGACAGAAAATTAAAAAGGATATCCAGGAATTGAACTCAGCTCTGCACCAAGTGTACCTAATAGACATCTACAGAACTCTCCACCCTAAATCAACAGAATATACATTCTTCTCAGCAACACATCGCACTTATTCTAAAATTGAACACATAGTTGAAAGCAAAGCACTCCTCAGCAAATGTAAAAGAACAGAAATTATAACAAACTGTCTCTCAGACCGCAGTGCAATCAAACTAGAACTCAGGATTAAGAAACGCACTCAAAACCGCTCAACTACATGGAAACTGAACAACCTGCTCCTGAATGACTACTGGGTGTATAACGAAATGAAGGCAGAAATAAAGATGTTCTTTGAAACCAAAGAGAAGAAAGATACAACATACCAGAATCTCTGGGACACATTTAAAGCAGTGTGTAGAGGGAAATTTATAGCACTAAATGCCCACAAGAGAAAGCTGGAAAGATCTAAAATTGACACTCTAACATCACAATTAAAAGAACTAGAGAGGCAAGAGCAAACACATTCAAAAGCTAGCAGAATGCAAGAAATAACTAAGATCAGAGCAGAACTGAAGAAGATAGAGACACAAAAATCCCTTCAAAAAATCAATGAATACAGGAGCTGGTTTTTTGAAAAGATCAACAAAATTGACAGACCTCTAGCAAGATTAATAAAGAAGAAAAGAGAGAAGAATCAAATAGATGCAATAAAAAATGATAAAGGGGTATCACTACCAACCCCACAGAAATACAAACTACCATCAGAGAATACTATAAACACCTCTATGCAAATAAACTAGAAAGCCTAGAAGAAATGGATAATTTCCTGGACACTTACACTCTCCCAAGACTAAACCAGGAAGAAGTTGAATCCCTGAATAGACCAATAGCAGGCTCTGAAATTGAGGCAATAATTAATAGCCTACCAACCAAAAAAAGTCCAGGACCAGATGGATTCACAGCCAAATTCTACCAGAGGTACTAGGAGGAGCTGGTACCATTCCTTCTGAAACTATTCCAATCAATAGAAAAAGAGGGAATCCTCCTTAACTCATTTTATGAGGCCAACATCATCCTGATACCAAAGCCTGGCAGAGACACAACAAAAAAAAGAGAATTTTAGACCAATATCCCTGATGAACATCAATGCAAAAATCCTCAATAAAATACTGGCAAACAGAATCCAGCAACACATCAAAAAGCTTATCCACCATGATCAAGTGGGCTTCATCCCTGGGATGCAAGGCTGGTTCAACATATACAAATCAATAAACATAATCCAGCATATAAACAAAACCAAAGACAAAAACTACATGATTATCTCAATAGATGCAGAAAAGGCCTTTGACAATATTCAACAGCCCTTCATGCTAAAAACTCTCAAAAAATTAGTCATTGATGGAACATATCTCAAAATAATAAAAGCTATTTATGACAAACCCAATATCATGCTGAATGGGCAAAAACTGGAAGCATTCCCCTTGAAAACTGGCACAAGACAGGGATGCCCTCTCTCACCACTCCTATTCAACATAGTGTTGGAAGTTCTGGCCAGGGGAATCAGGCAGGAGAAAGAAATAAGGGTATTCAATTAGGAAAAGAGGAAGTCAAATTGTCCCTGTTTGCCAATGACATGATTGTATATTTAGAAAACCCCATCGTCTCAGCCCAAAATCTCCTTAAGCTGAGAAACAACTTCAGCAAAGTCTTAGCATACAAAATCAATGTGCAAACATCACAAGCATTCTTATACACCAATAACAGACAAACAGAGAGCCAAATCATGAGTGAACTCCCATTCACAATTGCTTCAAAGAGAATAAAATACCCAGGAATCCAACTTACAAGGGATGTGAAGGACCTCTTCAAGGAGAACTATAAACTACTGCTCAATGAAATAACAGAGGACATAAACAAATGGAGGAACATTCCATGCTTATGGATAGGAAGAATCAGTATCATGAAAATGGCCATACTGCCCAAGGTAATTTATAGATTCAATGCCATCCCCATCAAGCTACCAATGACTTTCTTCACAGAATTGGAAAAAACTGCTTTAAAGTTCATACGGAACCAAAAAAAAAAAGAGTCCACATTGCCAAGACAATTCTAAGCCAAAAGAACAAAGCTGGAGGCATCACTCTACCTGACTTCAAACTATACTACAAGGCTACAGTAACCAAAACAGCGTGATACTGGTACCAAAACAGAGACATAGAACAGAGCAGAACAGATCCCTCAGAAATAATACCACACATCTACAACCATCTGATCTTTGACAAACCTGACAAAAACAAGAAATAGAGAAAGGATTCCCTATTTAATAAATGATGCTGGGAAAACTGGCTAGCCATATGTAGAAAGATGAACCTGCATCCCTTCCTTACACCTTATACAGAAATTAATTCAAGATGGATTAAAGACTGAAATGTTAGACCTAAAACCATAAAAACCCTAAAAGAAAACCGAGGCAATACCATTCAGGACACAGGCATGGGCAAAGACTTCATGTCTAAAACACCAAAAGCAATGGCAATAAAAGCCAAAATGGACAAATGGGATCTAATTAAACTAAAGAGCTTCTGCACAGCAAAAGAAACTGTCATCAGAGTGAACAGGCAACCTTCAGAATGGGAGAAAATTTTTGCAATCTACTCATCTGACAAAGGGCTAATATCCACAATCTACAAAGAACTCAAACAAATTTACAAGAAAAAAAAAACCCCATCAAAAAGTGGATGAAGGATATGAAGACATTTATGAGGCCAACAGACACATGAAAAAATACTCATCACTGGCCATCAGAGAAATGCAAATCAAACCACAATGAAATACCATCTCACACCAGTTAGAATGGCCATCATTAAAAAGTCAGGAAACAACAGGTGCTGGAGAGGCTGTGGAGAAATAGGAACACTTTTACACTGTTGGTGGGACTGTAAACTAGTTCAACTATTGTGGAAGACAGTGTGGCAATTCCTCAAGGATTTAGAACTAGAAATACCATTTGACCGAGCCATCCCATTACTGGGTATATACCCAAAGGATTATAAATCCTGCTGCTATAAAGACACATGCACACATATGTTTATTGAGGCACTATTGACAATAGCAAAGACTTGGAACCAACCCAAATGTCCATCAATGATAGACTGGATTAAGAAAATGTGGTACATATACACCATGGAATACTATGCAGCCATAAAAAAGATTAGTTCATGTCCTTTGTAGGGACATGGGTGAAGCTGGAAACCATCATTCTCAGCAAACTATCGCAAAAACAGAAAACCAAACACCACATGCTCTCACTCAAAAGTGGGAATTGAACAATGAGAACACTTGGGCACAGGGAGGGGAACATTACACACCAGGGCCTGTCGTGGGGTGAGGAAAGCAGGGAGGGATAGCATTAGGAGATATACCTAATGTAAATGATGAGTTAATGGATGCAGCACACCAACATGGCACATGTGTACATATGTAACAAACTTGCACATTGTGCACATGTACCCTAGAACTTAAAGTATAATTTAAAAAAAAGAAAAGAAAAGAAATGGATTACACTTCCAAACACAGCAGCATGAGAAATTCTGCAGATCCATTTCCTAGCAAAACTGGTAAAAATTACTGTTTATAAAAATAAAAATTAAAAACTCTGGAAATGATCCTAAGGTCATACAGCAAATGAAGAAACATTTATCCAAGAAAACTTGCTAAACCTCAGTAAGAACAATGACAATCTATAATCTTTGTGCCAAGACCCACCCCCTCCCTCTCCCCTCCTAGCTCAATAAGATGGAAAATCCACCCCAGAGAAGTGCAGCCAAGAACATGAGGTTTGCTCCTCACCCAGCTCCTCAGAGGATTAACGTCTCTGGAGGGGCAGGACATCCCCATTTCCTTTATAACCCTTAGCTACCTATAGCTGAGGCTAAGTTGCAGGTGAGTGAGGCTGAGAAATGAAGGTTTCTTTCTTCCACTCTGCCCCCACTTGTGGGACAGAGGTTCTGCCTTGGGTCTGGCACAGCTGAAAATTATCCAGTCCCAGTCGTCCTTGTCTCAGCTGGAAAGGTAGAGGCTTCACACTCAGAGAAGAAGGCCAAGAAGACCTAAGGTCACTGCCACATCCACCCATTGAGCATTAAGTTTTTAAAGCCCTAATGTCACACTGTCCTAAAAGCAGCAACGTAAAAATGACTTCTCACTAACATAGGAAACCCAATAAGAATAGTAGCTGATTTCTTTCTTTTATGACTTTTCCTGCCCCTCCATCCCTTCCTTCTCCTCACTTTTTTTTTTTTAGACAGTTTGACCTGAATGACTAAACTATAGACACAAGGGATTTATCTACGTCCTTTGTGACTCATAGAGTTTAAGCATCCAATTAAATATCTCTAGGCTTCAGTTCCTAGGGTTTTCCAAATTTCTACTGACAACTATTTCATATATAGACATTTTAAAACTAGGATTCAACTGTTTAATCATGCTTAAGACAGTTTTTTAAACATAATACTTTTTTGTATTATTAACAACATTTTAAAAACTTTTATTTTAAGCTCAGGCATACATGTGCAGGTTTGTTATATAGGTAAACATGTCATGGGGATTTGTTGTACAGATTATTTCATCGCCCAGGTATTAAGCATAGTACCCATTAGTTATTTTTCCTAATCCTCTCCCTCCTCCTACCCTCCACCTTCCAATAGGCCCCAGTGTGTGTTATTCGCTCTATGTGTCCATGTGTTCTCATCATTTAGCTCCCACTTATAAGTGAAAACATATGGTAATTGGTTTTCTGTTCCTGCCTTAGTTTGCTAAGGATAATGGCCTCTGGCTCTATCTATGTTCCTGCAAAGGACATGATCTCATTTTTTTTAGGGCTGCATAGTCTTGCATAGTGTGTATGTACCTTATTCTCTTTATCCGGTCTACCATGGATGAGCATTCAGGTTGATTCCGTATCTTTGCTATTGTGAATAGTGCTACAGTCAACATATGCGTGCATGTGTCTTTCTGATAGAATGATCTATATTCCTTTGGGTATATAGCCAGTAATGGGATTGCTGGGTTGAATGCTATTTCTGTTTTTAGGTCTTTGAGGAATCACAACACTGTCTTCCACAATGGTTGAAATAATTTACACTACCATCAACAGTGTATAAGTGTTCCTTTTTCTCCACAACTTAACCAGCATCTGTTATTTTTTTACATTTTAATAATAGCCATTCTGACTGGTGTGAGATGGTATCTCATTGTGGTTTTGATTTGCATTTTTCTAATGATCAATGATGTCGAGCATTTTTTCATATGCTTATTGGCTACACATATGTCTTCTATTGGCTACACATATGTCTTCTTTTGCAAACTGCTCATGTCCTTTGCCCACTTTTTAATGGGGTTGTTTGTTTTTCTTGTTTCTTGTAAATTTGTTTAAGTTCCTTACAGATGCTGGATATTAGACCTTTGTCAGACGCATAGTTTGCAAATATTTTCTTCCATTTTGTAGGTGGTCTGTTCACTCTGTTGATAGTTTGTTTTGCTGTGCAGAGATCTATAGTTTGATTAGATCCCATTTGTCAACTTTTGCTTTTGTTGCAATTGTTTTTGGTATCTTCTTCATGAAATCTTTGCCGTTCCTATGTCCAGAATGGTATTGCTTACGTTGTCTTCCAGGATCTTTATAGTTAACGGTTGAGTATTTATTAGAAACAATGAAGGCCAGAGACAATGGCATAGCATATTCAAAGCACTCAAAGCAAAAAACTCTTGACTGGCAACCCTATTCCCAGCAAAGCTATCTTTCAAAAATTAAGTTGAAATAAAGACATTCCCAGATAAACAAAAAGAGAGAACTTGTTGCTAGCCAATTTATCTTACAAAAAGTACTAAAGAAATTTCTTCAGGCTAAAAGTATGTGATCCCAGAGGGTAAATACATGAAAACACAAAGAGCCCTGGCAATGATGATTAAGTAATTATATATATAAAAAAGCATAAATACATATGTCTACTCTTTTCCTTTCTCAACTGGTTTAAAAAGCAATTTGATAAAACAAAACACATATAATTTATTTTTAGGTCTATAACATATGGAAATATAACATATTTGTAATAATAGGATAAAGGAGGTGGGTGGGAACAAAGCTATTCTGGGCTAAGAAAATCAATCTACATGGTTCCTGAAATCCATAGGAGCAAAGGAAGAGATACAGAAATCACAAAAATGAAAGTCAATATAACAAAAGCTAAAAATATATAGATTCTCTGTTTTCTTCTCCAAGTATCTTAAAACTTAAATCTATATAATATCATAATTATAGGGATATAATACTGGGCTTGTAACATTTATAGATGTAATAAATATAACAATGATAACATAAAATGGAGGAAAAGAAGCCAGGCATGGTGGCTCACGCCTGTAATCCCAGCACTTTAGGAGGCCAAGGTGGGCGAATCACAAGGTCAGGAGATCAAGACCATCCTGGCTAACATGGTGAAACCCCATCTCCACTAAAAATACAAAAAATTAGCTAGGCGTGGTGGCGGGTGCCTGTAGTCCCAGCGACTTGGGAGGCTGAGGCAGGAGAATGGTGTGAACCCAGAAGGTGGAGCTTGCAGTGAGCCAAGATCGCATCAATGCACTCTAGCCTGGGTGATAGAGCGAGACTCCATGTCAAAAAAAAGAAAAAAAGAAAAGGAAAAAAAAGGAGGAAAAGAGAATAAGAATAAAACTATACTGGAGTAATAGTTCTTATACTGGAATTAAGTTAGTATAAATTCGAAGCTGATTATTATAGGTTAACATATGTATGGTAAGCCATAGAGCAACCACTAAGGAAATAACTTAAAAAGTTTAAAAAAATTAAGAAATAAAAATGCTACATTAGATAAATATTTGCTTTATCTAATATATAAGAATTAGATAAACAAGAGAGGCATGAAACATGTAGGAAATAAGAGGTAAAATGGCAAATGAAAAAAATCCAACTATATCAATAATAAACAAGTATGAATGGATTAAAAAATCCAATCAAAAGGCACATATTGTCAGACTAGACAAACAAAGAAAGAAGACCCAATCACATGCTGTCTTCAGGAGACACATTTTTAATTCACAGATACAAAGACACTGAAAATAAAATGATAAAATATGTATATATATATATATCATGCAAACAGCAACTGCAAGGAAACTGGAGTGACTATACTAATATCAGACAAAATAGACCTTAGAACAAAAAATATATATATTACTAGTATGAACAGGAGTATTTTATAATCATAAAAATGTCAATTCATCAGGAAGATATAATAATTGGAAACATGTATACCTGTAACAACATTATACCAAAATAAATGAATTAAAAGCGGCAGAAACGAAGGAAGAAATAGACAATTTAACAATAATAAATGGAGACTTCAGTGCCGCACTTTCACAAGTGTATAGAACAACTAGGTAGAGATCAACAAAGAAACAGAAGTCTTGAACACATTAACCCTGACATACATCTAGAGACTATACCACCCAACAACAACAGACCACATGCTCTTCTCAAGTGCACACAGAGATGAACTCTGTGTTCGTGCTAGGCCATAAGACACACCTTGATAAACTTTAAAGTACAGAAATGATAAGAAGCATGTTCTCTGACCACAACAAAATGAAATTAGTAATCAATATCATAAAGAAATTTGGGGAATTGACAAATATGTGGAAATTAACCTCTCCTAGGTAAACCAAAAGGGAAAATAGAAAACAATTTGAGATGAATGAAAATGTAATAAAACAACATGTAGAAATTATGAGATGCGAAAAAAGCAGAGGTTACATGGAAATTGACAGCTATAAATGCCTATACTAAAAAATAAGAAATATCTTAAATCAGTAACCTAACTTTCCACTGTAAGGTGCTAGCAAAGAACAAACTAAACCCAAAGCAAGTGCAGGGAAAAAAGTACTACTAAAGATTAGAGAATAGAAAACCAACTGAGACAATTCGTGAAACCAAAATCTCGTTCTTTGAACAGATAAATAAAATAGACAAACCTTAACCAGATTGATGAGGGAGAAAACATGAAATGAGTCAAACTACTGAAATAAAAAAAAATGAAAGGGGATATTAGTACCACCCTACAGAAATAAAAAGGATTCTAAAGGAATTTATTTACCAATAAATTAGATCACTTAGATGAAATGGACAATTCCTAGAAATACATGCTCTACAGAAACTGAATCAAGAAGAAATATACAAACTTAATATACCAATCACAATAAATTTAATTAGTGATAAAAAATACCCACAAAGAAAAGTGCAGAACATATGTCTTCATGAATGAATTCCCCTGAATATCTAAAGATTACCCATTCTTCACAAACTCCTGCAAGAAATAGAAGAGAATAGCACACTTGTTAACTCATTCCATGAACACAGTATTACCCTGATACCAAAACCAGACAAAAACATCACAAGAACAAACTACACACCAGCATGCATACCTTATAAATACAGATGCAAAAATCCTCAGCAAAATACTAGATAGTGCAATCCAGTCACATGTAAAAGGAAATACATATCACAACCAAGTATGATTTATCTCATTAATGTAAGTTTGACTTAACATCTAAAAATCAGTTAATGTAATACATCTTATCAATTTAATAAAAGCACCAAGATAACATGATTACATTACAGACAGAGAAAACACATTTGACCAGACATAATATCCTTTCTTGATAAAAATGCTCAACAAACTAGGAATACAAGTAAAAGTCCTCAAGATGATAAGGGGCATCTATGAAAAATGCACTGCTAATGTAATAATTAATAATGAAAGACTGAATTATTCCCCTTCTCCTTTATGACCAGGAACAACACAAGAATATTACATATCGCCACTTCACCCACTTCTTTTCATCATTGTACTGGAGGCTCTTGCAAGGGCAGTTAGGCAGGAAAAATAAATAAAAATACATCTAGATTGGAAAGGAAGAAGTAATACAATTTCTATTCACGTGTGACATGATCTTATATGTAGACAATTCTGAAGAATCCACTGAAAAACTATTAGAACTAATAAAAGAGTAGAGCAAACTTGCAGCATACAAGATCAAT
This sequence comes from Piliocolobus tephrosceles, assembly GCF_002776525.5. NCBI lineage: Eukaryota > Metazoa > Chordata > Mammalia > Primates > Cercopithecidae > Piliocolobus > Piliocolobus tephrosceles. Next base: position 95,448,205 of record NC_045442.1, read on the forward strand.
GTAGAAAAATCAACTGCATTTTTACACATTTCCAATGAATGATTAGAAAATGAAATTAAGGAGCAATTTCATTTACAATAGCATCAAAAAGATCAAAATACTTAGAAATAAATTTAATCAAGGAGGTACAAATCTTATAATCTGAAAACTACAAAATGTTGAAATGAATTTTTTAAAAATAAAAATAAATGGAAAATAATCGATGGAAAAATATCTCACATTTATAGACCAATATTATAGATTCACATTGTTAAAATGGCAATATTTCCAAAGTTAATCTACCATGTAAGTCCTATTAGAATCCTAGTTAGCTTTTTTGTAAAATTTGTCAAGCTAATTCTAAAATTCATATGGAATTGTAGGGCAGTCAGAATAGCCAAAATAATCTTGAAAATGAATAATAGAGTTGGAGGGTTCACATATTCCAACTCTTTGAAAACTTACTTTGCAGACAAACAGCAATCAAAACAGTGTAGTCCTAGTAGAATGAAGGACTTGTAGATCAATAGAATAGAATTGAAAGTTCAGAAATGAAGCCATATGTCTATGTTCAACTGATTTTGACAAGGGTACAAGATCATTCAATGGGAAACACTAATCTTTTCAATAAATGATGCCAGGAAACTGGATAGCCAAGTGAAAAGAAAGAAGTCAGACCTTTATCTCACATCATATATGACAATTAATTCAAATGGATCAGAGACCTAAATGTAAGTGTTAAACTATAGAACTCTTAGAAGAAAACATCAAGGTAAATCTTCATGACCTAGTGTTTGCAACGGATTCTTAGCTATGGCATTAAAAGCATGAGCAACAAAAGAAAAAATAGATAATTTGAGTTAATCAAAATTAAAAACTTTTGTGCTTCAAAACAAACCATCAGGAAAGTGAAACACAATCCTCAGAATGGAAGAAAATATTTGCAAATTATATTCTTCATAAGGCATTTGCATCTACACTATACAGCTCTTCCAAATAAATAATTAAATCCACATAACTCCAATACAAATGGGAAAATTATTAGACACCTCTCCAAGAAGATATACAAGTGACCAAAAAGCACATAAAAGAATGCTTAACACCAGTAGTCATCAGTGCAAATCTAAGCCACAATAAGATGGTACTTCATACCCACCAAAATAGTTGTAATCAAAACATAAGACGATAGCAAGTGTTGACAAGAAGATGGAGAAAACCTAACTCTCACACACTAGAGCCACTTTGGAAAACAGTGTGGTAATTCCTTGTTTTGGTCAGCTCAGGCTGGGCAGCTTAAGATAAACATATTTCTCGCAGTTCTGAAAAGGCTGAGAAGCTGAGATTGAAGTGTCAGCCGATTCCTCACATGGCGGAGAGAGGGAGCGAGTTCTGGTGTCTCTTCCTCTTATTATAAGGACACTAAATCCCAATGTGAGGGCTCTACCCTCATGACCTCATCTAAACCCAATTCTCTACCAAAGGCCTGTTCTCTAAATACAGTCACATTGGGGGTTAGAGCCTCAGCATATGAATTTGGGGGGATGGGGGAGGTACACAATTCTGTACACAGCATTCCTTAAATGGTTACTTAAACATAGAGTTATCATCAGACCTAGCAATTCCACCCACAGACGTATACCCTAGAGAAATGAAAACACATCCACACAGAAATTTATGCACAAATATCTATAACAGCATTATTTAGAATAGCCAAAAGGTGGAAACCATCCAAATGTCCATCAGCTGAGGAATGGACAAACAAAACGCAGCACAGCCATACAACCGTGGATTATTCGACCATGAACAGTAATGAAGTACTGATACATGCGACAACAGGGCTGAGCCTTTCAGATATTATTCTAAGTGAAAGAAGCAAGTTACAAAGATCACATATTACATGTTTATGATAATATAAAATTTCCAGAACGAAAAAAATGTATTAAATTGTATTTATAGAAAGAAAAAGTAGATTAGTGATTGCCTAGGGCTTGGGAGAATGAGGTGATGAGGAGCTATAACTTAAAAAAGGGCATTTCTTTTTTAGGTAATGGAAAATGTATAAATTAAATATGTCAACAGTCGCACATATCTTGAATATACTGAAAACTATCGAATTATGTATTTCAAATGGGTGAATTTTGTGGTATATAAAGATACCTTAATTGAACTTAAAAATCTAGAGACTAGGTCGGGCGCTGTGGCTCATGCCTGTAATCCCAGCACTTTGGGAGTCCGAGGCGGGTGGATCACGAGGTCGGGTGATGGAGACCATCCTCGCTAACACGGTGAAACCCCGTCTCTACTAAAAATACAAAAATAAAATAAAATAAAAATAAACAAATTAGCCGGGCGTGGTGGCGGGCGCCTGTAGTCCCAGCTACTCAGGAGGCTGAGGCAGGAGAATGGTGTGAACCCGGGAGGCGGAGCTTGCAGTGAGCCGCGATCGCACCTCTGCACTCCAGCCTGGGTGACAGAGCGAGACTCCGTCTAAAAAAATAAAAATTAAAAAAAAGTCTAGAGACTAACAGTAATTTCATGGTCTTTTCTGATTATAAAAAAAGTTATATTATTCAGTAGTGGTAATAAGAATAGCAATAACTATAAATAGCTTTAAAGTAAATAGTGTATGGTTAAATAAAAAATAAGAACAACAAGAAGAAAATACTAGCCCTTAAAACACATAATATAAAAGTGAAATAAGAGGGTGCCATAGCTTTGGTGGGTGGGGCAGTGTAACAGGCAGGGATATTACTTTAAAACATGATTTTGCTCTTTGATAGGATCATTTTCGTGCAGTTATGTCAAAACTGATCATTCAAAATGGCTTTGTCAAATGCCCCACGTGGCTGTGGGATTGCCCTCTCTGCAGCAATCAATTCATCTCCCAAATGTTTGATCTGCTAACAGCTATTGTGGCCACCTCCCAAGAATCCACAGCACATTCTTTCATTTCAGGCCGTTAAATAAGCTTTTTAAAATCTAGAGTCTACAACCACTAAACTCCTACTAATTTTATTGAGAAAAGAGAGTAAGTAAATTGTCTCACCCTAAAACCGAATCATTCTTCATTCTCTTTATCCTTTTTCTTTGCTGTCCAGAGACTCACAGACTCACATCCGGTTTTCTTTAGTTTTTTTTTTTTTTTTCTCTCTCTTTCTCAGTGAGCCTTTCAGGTTATTCTGCACATTATTATTCAAATAGTTTCTCCAGGGCACATTTTTGCATTTGTTTTTTAAAATAACATTTTAACATGTTTATCAAATAATCATATACATATTTATATATAATTATGGTGTAACTATTCAGCAATAACATAGTTTTAAAAAATTGTTATATTAAAAATAGAACTCTAGACTAAAGAGAACTGATATGAAAAAAATAAAGCAGAAACCCAAAGGTTTACTTCTTTCTTTTTTTTTTTTTTTTTTTTTTTTTTTTTTCTTTTTTTGAGATGGCATTCTGCTCTGTTTCCCAGGCTGGAGTGCAGGGGCGTGATCTTGGCTCACTGCAACCTCTGATTCTGGGTTCAAGTGATTCTCTTGCCTCAGTCTCCTGAGTAGCTGGGATTACTGGCGACCGCCACCACACCCGGCTAATTTTTTTGTATTTTTAGTAGAGATGGGGTTTCACCATGTTGGCCAACGAAAACAGCTAATTTTATTCAGCCTATAAAACTCTACACGCAGCACAACTGTTTACCAGCTAGACTTCTCCATTCTTTGGACGTTTACCAAGACCCTTTAAACCAAGAAGACACTGTTACTCATGATCTCAGCTACTGAGATGGTTGCCTTGGGTTTGTTCTTGGCTTTATCTTTTCTGATTCCAAAAAAAAAAAAAAAAAAAAGTACCTCCACTGCTCATCTCCTATGTGGGAATGCTACTAATAGACTTGCTTCTTCTTTAATGGCATTATTTAACATGACTGCAAAAATGATATAAAGCATTGCTCTGACTGCAATTGCAGCTTTACCAGTTGAGTATTATTTCAGAGCTAACACCACTGACCACTGAAAGAATAAAAATTCAAGAAAGATTATTGAGGTACAAAAAGAAATCCAACACAGATGTTTCAAATAAAAGAACTTTAATGAGGGAGTTATATAGAGAGTTGTCGAAAATGTTAAGGTAACTAGTAAGGGCTGTTGAGACAGCCTGACTTGGAACGATGAGAAACTGTCAACACCGGTAGGGCTGGAAGGGCAGGGAGATGAAAATGTGCTGTTGGAGCCCTGTGAGAGCATCAGGCTGGAGGCCAGGGTCACCCAGCAGGAGCTGCCATCACTGAGGGACACAGACACTGCCTGAGCCATGGGGGTTGGGGGTGGGGAGAGAACGGTCCCAGATAATCTCTCTCACTCTCCTCTTTTTCTCTGCCTTTCTCTGCATTCTAGTCTTTGATTTCCAGCCAGTGAGCTCAGGGAATGAAGTCCACAGGAGTCAGCTCCCTTATGCATAAGGAGGGAAGAGCTGGACTGGGAATTTTCCCAGGGAGGCAAAGGTAGAGCACGCTAGTCTAGGTACTCAGGAAACAGAACCCAGGCATCTCAGGAAACATCCTTGGACCAAATACCTAAGATCCTACTGCAGCTACCAATCTGTAGCTTTTCTGCAAAGCCAGGATAGCCTCCAAGAGCTATGTCCAGGGATGAGCAGAATCTTCATTTCCCTCTGCTACCTCCTCGTAATTTCACCTTTGGTGAAGACCCCTCCTTTCACGGTGATTCTCAATGGACATAGACTATGCAATTATAATTTTCCTGGGAAAAGATCCAGAAGTAGAAGTGGGTACACTGGCATTCCTTTGATGGGGTCTAGGTTGAATATTAGAATGTTCAACCAGACAAGGAATTCTGGTTGTTGAGAACCAGCTGCAGGTGGTCATCTCCTTTGGAGCAAGAGCAAAGCAGCCTCTGCTACCACATGGTTCTGTCCAAAGGCCACAGCCTCTCCTTTCTTCTTGAGACTACTGCTCATACATGGAATAACCATTTCTCACATCTTTACCCAGTTTACTCTCAAAATGTAAGGCTATACAGCCATTACCTTGTGACCGTCATAATAACTAAGGCTCTGTTATTGACTAGCACAGATGTCATCACAGAATAGACTCAGAACTCTCTTGTGCCTGCAGCCTTGATAGTTAGGGGAGTATTTGTGGAGTACATCATGCTATTTGGTCTGTCATACAACATCAACTTCATTGTGCCTGTATCAGCCAGGGTCACAGCAGGGAAAGAGTTCCACTCCAATGACTCAACTGAAGAGATTTTAATGAAGGAGCAATTTCAGAGGTGTGAGCAGCATTAAGGGAACCGATGAAGGATGTCAAATCGCCCAGAAGTTTTCAGTTATGGGAAACTATTACCACTTTTAGTGCAGAAAAGGAAAGTGCCGGGTGCTGATAATGCAGTCAGAGCTGGAGTTCTGTAGCAGGGCCTGCCAGGCAGATGTCGGTCACGGAGGGAAACAGCTACCTCCAAACATGAGATGCATGTGGGCTGGGGGAAGTGAATTCCCCTCCCTACTTCTCTCTCCATCTGCCTCTAGTATCTGGCAGATGGCCTCCCTCTGGCCACACCTCACCCTTCCCAGGAGCAACAGCACTCACGTAGGCTGACACATGAGGGTCCACCTGCCTGGTCCATTACAAGACAGAGGAGCAGGTTGGAAAGGGGCAAGGCATGAAATGGAAAGCAACCAGTCCCTCATCCCTCCATAGGAACCTTCTAAAACTACTTTATAATATTGGGAGAAAGCTAGATTTGAATTCTTGCCAAGAGGACACAATTACAGAAGTGCTGAAAGATTTTGCTAGTTATGTAACAAATGCCCAAACCTGAAAACAGCATTATAGATTCCATTTTAGGGCTAACAGTCTGGTTCAGGCACAGAAGTACTAAGAATACAATCCATTTGTGTGAAATTCTCTACATTAAACACACATGCATTGTATATTTTTTCATTCTGTCTCATCAGTAACCATTTTTAAAAACTCTTGGGGAGTAACTCAACTTTATTCCCTAAAGCAACCAACTAAACTGTGGCTTTTTTTTTTTTTTTTGTCTCGCTCTGGGTGACAGAGCGAGACAGAGGGTCTCGCTCTGTCACCCAAGCTGTAGTATAGTGGCACAATCATAGCTCACTGCAGCCTCAAACTTTTGGGCTCCAGTAGAAATATAACTTTACTTAATTTCCACTTTCTCCAAATCTCATCAACATTCAGTGTATGTAAAGGTACCATTCAGTACCTCTAATGTGTGTGTGTCTTGCACATATACAACTCTCTCTCACACACAGACTCTACTATAGAACTGGAAAAGAGAGCATAAATAGCATCATATTGATGTTTGAAAAATTGCATAATTTCTCACCTCAGGCTCCCCAGTAGCTAGAATTACAGGTGCCCAGTTAATTTTTTTTCTTTTACTTTTTGCAGAGATGGGGTCCCACTGTGTTGCCCAGGCTGGTACCTCTTATTGTGAAATAGTGGGATTGTTGTTTATGGAAGTTACTGTAAATGTAAATAGAGTACTATGGCTTAGCATCAAAGCACAGTGGCTAGGGGGTTCCATCATGTTGCCTTTTTTTCTCCTGTTTAGTATGCAGAAAATTATACGGTTCCTTCCACTCTAGTTTCATTGTATCTGTCACACCACAAATAATACGATCAATCACAATTTGTGTCTATCGTCAAATGCCTTGTTTCTCTAAATTAGGTATTTTAACTGTCTTTTCACTTTACATCAGAAAAAATTGGTCATAGACTCCAAAAACAAGTCATCTTAGTAAAGTGTTATGAGGAAATATTGCACTGCAAATGAAAATTTTACCAAAGTTTCATTGAGTTTTGGCTTTTATTAGGACAGTATTCCTCTAGTTTAATCTCCTAATACAATTGTTCCCATGCGTTTCACTCTTTTACTGCAAGAGCTACATCTAATAAAGTAGCTCTAATGACTCCAGAGACTTTAAGATTCTTGATATTTTTTATTAACATTTAGATGTTAATCTAGGACTAAAAGTAAACTACATTTTACATTTTCAATATTTACATGGATTCTTTCATGATTGCTAGTTTTATAATCTCATGTGCCTTTGGAGAATTACAGATGAGTGGCTAATTTCCAATTTAGGTAAAGGAAGGAACCTCTTGATAAGTTAAATGGATGCATTTTCTTAACTGAACACAAGGAAAACCTCCAATTTTGAGTGTGGCAGGGAGCGTTCTGCAAACCCAGGGCTATGGTCCTCTGTGTTCTGTGCACACAGGATGCAGGGATGGCATTTGCTATGTTTTTCCTGGCAAAACCGCTTCTTTCAGGGAAATGAGAGACTGCCACAGTGAACTCCTAGCATGAACTTTAAGGCTCAGAAGCATACAAGGCAGTCCTCCACCTAATTTTAGGTTTTTCATTCTCCTGCCCCCAAATGAGCAATAAGCCAGAGATGTTAAAGAAATTTCCTACTGTGTTCCGTTAGTAGGGATGCTTCCTCCCCCTTCCTCACTCGAGGGGGTCCAGGAATTGGCAATGTGCTCTGCTTTCACACACCCTACACAGAAACACAGCTATCCGCAGGTCCAGGAATAACCCACCTCCAGGCTCAGTGGACTTCTCCAGCTGCAATTACTTGTTTGATGAGTGTATAGGTTTAAGTACCAGTTCTAAGACTATGACTCATAAACTTCTATCTCTGTCCTGTGAACTGCACATGCACCTATGCAAATGCCTTGGCGACATCTGTATTTGGATGGCAAACAGGCATTTCAGTTGTAACACATACAAAATTGAACTCCAGACCTCTCCCTAAAAGCTCCTGCACCATGCTATTCCTGGGCTCAGTAACATATGCTCATGGATGCTCTTCCCTTCAGGCACTTAGGCCTAAAATCTGGTAGTGATCCTGACTCTTCTTTCTCCCCACCCTACATATAATATGTCATCAAATCCCATTGTCTTCAAACATGTCGAGAATATGAACACTTCTCACATCCATGAAAGAAGGGCAGGCTCCTATGCCAATGAAACAATTGGAGAATCTGAAAATCCTCTTGGAGTTTAAAAATGTACTCACTAAAATGTAAACGTCACTAAGTGGATATCATTTCATGATACTCCAGGAACTGAGCTGGTAATTTGGAATCTCATCTTGAGCAATTCCCTATAGCTTAAAAAGAAAAGCAGATAGAAATGTAAGGAAAAAAATTCGACATCACTGATCATTAGAAAAATGCAAATCAAAACCACAATGATGTACGTAACTCATATCAATCAGAATGGCTATTAATAAAATGTCAAAAAACAACAGATGCCAACAAGATTGCAGAGAAAAGGGAACATTTTCACGCTGTTGGTGGGAGTGTAAATTAGTTAAACCATTGTGGAAGACAGTGTGGTGATCCCTCAAAGATCTGGAAATACCATTTGACCCAGCAATCTCATTACTGGGTATACACCCAAAGGAATATAAATCATCCTACTATAAAGATACAGGCACACGTATGTTCATTGCAGCACTATTCACAATAGGGAAGACATGGAATCAACCCAAATGCCCATCAACAATGGACTGGATAAAGAAAATGTGGTACACATACACCACGGAATACTATGCAACCATAAAAAGGAACAAGATCATGTCCTTTGCAGGGACCCGGATGGAGCTGGAAGGTGTTATGCTCAGCAACCTAACACAGGAACAGAAAACCGAACACCGCATGTTCTCACTTATAAGTGGGAGCTGAAGGATGAGATCACATGGACACATAGCAGGGGAACAACGCACACTGGGGTGGGTTGGCAGGGGGTTGGGGAGGAAGAGCATCAGGAAGAATAGCTAATGGATGCAGGGCTTAATACCTAAGTGATGGGATGATCTGTGCAGCACACCACCATGGCCCACGTTTACCTGTGTAACAAACCTGCACACCCTGCACATCTACTCTGGAACCTAAAATAAAACTTAAAGAAAAACAAAAAAAGAAAAAAGAAAACCAGATAGAAAGTATGGGAGGGAGCTTAAGAAATAAGAAAGATGGATGATCCAAAAGTACACTATTTATTTATGGAAGTATCAGGACAAGAGAATGGAGTAAAGGGTGGAAAAGAACTAATCAAAAAAAAAGAAAAAGAGAGAGAGAGAGAAAATCTCTTGAGCTGAAGATGGACTTATTAGGACAAAGTGCCTTGCAAGTACCCTGAGGAAAGACTACACTAAATTATGGAGAATCAACAATCAAAGAAAATTTTTAAAAAATTATCAAGCTGAAGATGAACTTGAGTCATAGAAAACTGCTTACCAAGTTGCTGGACTAGAATATTTTTAAAAATACACCTATAGATGTCTCCTCGCCAAAATTCTATAAATAGAAGAATCCAATTTTCTAGCAACAAAAATGTTTACCTAGATGAGAAAGAAATTCAAAGTAACATAGTGTTTCTTCACAGCAATGTTAAACCCTAAGAACCCATCAAGTCATTTTTAAAGGGTCTTGGAAAAGAATTTGTCTACAAATGTAGGGATTTCATTATGCTTCTCTATTGTGACCAGGAAAATAATTAGTAAAGTAAATATATTTATTTTTGTGAAGCATGTTTTCCAATTGGCTTTTCTCACACAAACACATTAAACTGAATTAAATATTTGCAACTCTTCCATAAAGGAATTATTGGGATTTTTCTCCTTTTGGACAAAGATTTTTAATCATCTTAGGCTCTCTATAAACTATAGCCTCATAATATAAAGTATTAGGAAGGAAGGAACTCCAAAAGCATATTGAAAATATGACTAGATTTTAAAATTGACAAAAACATAGTGTAACATATTCATGTGCTCAGATACAGTAAAACTGATTCACAATTGATAACAAATCTTGTACATTAATTTAAAATAAGGTCTGTGTGTTATTTCATAAACAGAGCCTGATTTGTATCAACCATGATATGGGAAGGTATGATATAGTTGTAATTAAAAGAATGAAGTTCCTGAGAGTATTTTCCTTACATTTTTCACTCCTCTGATGATCCCACAGAATCATTCCCACTCTCTGGGAGAGCTTCTTATCTTATCCATTAATAACAAAGCAAAAGACATGGTTAATGGATAATTATATTTCCTGGGATTTTGGCTTTTGTGGCTGATATACTTCACCCTATTTCATATTACTCCTACCATAAAAGGTTCTCTGATATATTATTCATCAATTATTTCCACTTATAAATGGTTTAGCAAAATGCCTACTTACTATTAGATCATTCAGAGAATATATTATTTCGGAATCTATATTTTATACACATATTGGCATCCCACTAGAAATAGTATGAATAGAAGGACAATTTGTACCACTATGAATATCAGTCTAAAGCAAATAAGTCACTCATGGTACACAAATGTCAAATATCCAGATCAAATCACATGAGTCTTACTTGTTCTATTTTACTATAATTACAACTATCATACTGAACCAAACACAGTTTATGTATCACATTCCGTAACTTACTAATTTTACAATACACAAATACGTACATGTATACTATTTGCAAATCACCACTTTTAATATTTCATGATTTTTATTTCAACTGAATTAAAGCTTTTTAAAAATTGCAAGCATACTCAAAACAGAAATGATGTGTGTGTGTGTATATATATATATAGTCACAATTTTTCTAGGCATCCTGATGTAGGTGATTAGATGAAAGAATCCATTGTTTTACAGGCTCAGTCTCAATATTTAGGTGAAAGGTATGCTATGAAACTAATACTCTATTTCTGGAGGAAAAAATGTGCAGAATAGTTTTCCATCTATGCCTCTCCTGGGATCATTTTAGATAGACAACCTAAACATCAGTCCAAGCTTCCTTTCTCTGTATATTGTTAAGTGTTTCCTGGTGCTAGAACACTTCTTTGAACCTACGTTCAGGTAAGACCCTCATGCTTCTCGAGAGTTTTGTCTGATCATTGAATACCCACTGAGCTTGGTCTTTGTTGTCTTTCCATTAGAAAGTGAGTGTAACATCAGTACCCAGTGACAGTTGTCCCTATCAGATCCCTTTCACTATCTTTCCAGGTAGGGGACAGGTCACCAGGTGTACATTTCCTATTCGACATTGTTTTAAAGCTTGTCTTGCTTGTAACAAATACTTTCATATCTTTTAGCTTCTCCAGTAGCACTAAATCTCTTGAGATTTCTTTGAAAGAGGTAGTGTCAGATTAAAATCAGCTCTTCCTTCAATGTCGTTACTGAAAGAAGTGAAAGGAATTAGATGGTGAATATCATATACTTTCCCTGATGATATCTCCCTTAATGCTGAAGTGCTGTTAGTATTCTGTGCTCAGATCCAGCGAGTGCCATTTGCTTCCCTCTGAGATCAGCAGCTCGAAGCAGAAGAGCCAATAATCCGTCTTTCAGAGGCTGCTCTTTTCAGTTACAATAAATTTTGATGGAAGGTGGGCAAATTTTGAAGATAATTAGAACATACTATCCTTCCTCTGTTATTCCTCTTGACAAAATAACTTAGAAAATATAGTTTATATTATAATAAACTCATTTGCTCAAAGCATGTGTTCCAAATGCATCTCCAGGATATTTAGAGATACGGCGATGCTTCTCAGTGAGAGATGTCACTTGACACTGGGGAATGAAATATAGACTGTGGATATGTTTAGCAATAGCTAAATATGTTAAAATGTTAATGTATTTTGCTCATTTAAGGTGACCCTTCTTCTAGATACTCTACATGTACAAAACAAATAGTCAAAAGGAATTTGCAACCTAGAAAATGGGCTTCTTTAGCAGACAGCCTCGGATCTATCCACCTATTTTCTCTATCTATATTTTCAAGTTTTCCCAGAGACACACTTCTCTCCTTAAAAAAAAAAAAAAAAAAAAAAAAAAAAAAAAAAACAGTCATCAAGTAACTACTCTGTGTCAGGCATTGCACATACTGAAGAGACATAGTGAGCAAAGACAGAGGTAGTCCCTTTCACAAGATCGCCGGTGCCTGAGTGTCCAGGCTACTCCGTTAATGTGCTCCTACGAGGCAGGCTAGACACGATCATCACCATGGGACACCCTCAGTTTTCATAGTGAAGCCTATCAAAACGTATGTGGCTTAGCAGCTGGGAAATCAGGTATCGAGAGAATTCAGTGACAAGAATGAAATATAAATTTTAGAAACTTCTCTCTAAAAGCTGCCTGTCAGAGGATTTCTATAAAGTTCTAGCACATCCCAGAAACCAGAGCTAAACGAGTTCCCCATGAGACCCATAAATTATGAGACGCACTAAACAAAAGAAAACTGCCAAATTTCCAAAAGCTATGTATTTTTATAAGCTTTATCTGAAATCTGGTCATACCATGAGGCCAGTTAGAAAATAAAAAATAACCTGTCCATGAACTTTGAATGTTACAGTTGTCTAATATTTTCAATAGAATTCATGGATATGATTAAATTTTGTTTTTAGGCTATGTGAAGATAAACCTTTTCTAGTTAGCTTTAATCCACGTTAAAGATAAACCTTGAGGCCAGACGCGGTGGCTCACGCCTGTAATCCCAGCACTTTGGCAGGCCGAGGTTGGGGGCGGATCCCCTGAGGTCAGGAGTTTGAGACCAACCTGGTCAACGTGACGAAACCCCGTCTCTTATTAAAAATACAAAGAATTAGCTGGGCGTAGTGGCGCACACCTGCAGTGCCAACTACGTGGGAGTAAACCTCGGACCTAAAGTACAAAGTCTGGATTCTCTCCTCGACTCCCCCATAGCACTGTAGGCTTCCCTCTTAAAGGCTGTAGGGCACATCCTCGCAGCTGCCAGTTTTCCCGCCCATCTCCTTCACAGTCCAATGTCGTTGTGAAGACAAAGTTCCCGTCTGCCTTGCTCACCATTGTGTATCCCAGTGCCTGGCAAATACAAAGTACTCATAAAAGTTTTTGAATAAATAATCAATGTGTATGGTAAATTTAGAAAAATATTGTATAGGTATCTATGATTAACTATCTTATTCAAATCAAATTGATTTCATTTCATATACCCGTAGGAGTTTATTTTCATTGCCTTATCTGTGAACTATTCAAGTCAAGGTAGCTCATGTCAAGAGCATGGCTCTGGAGTCCAATCTTTTTGATCAGATCCTGGTTCCATTGTGACTTCAAGTTGCTTCTCTGTTACTTGAAGTCACTTCCTGTTAGAGAATTGTGAGTGTAAGGTAAGATAATTACTGTGAAGTATATAGCCCAATACCACAGCAGCTGCTATTTTTATTTGCCAATGCTATTTTCATTAGCAAAACAAAGTAGCTGATAAGGTAATATCCCACCACACGGGGAACCAGACAGGCCTTTGGCTCACACCATTAGCGGCTGTTGGCAGGTTTTTCACTTTCAGAGGGTTAACCTCAAAACTAAGTATGGGCCTGTGCCCAAAATTAAACATGTTATTTCTTTCCATTGTCCACTCCAATGAAGTTGCTGTTGTAGAAGTAGCAATAAACTTTTACAGAGTAAATGTTTCCCTAGCTAGTCTCATCTCAAATTTCTGCTTAACCGATCTACAGAAACCCGCAAAGAACAAAAGAATAATAATCAATTTTACTTCAACCACAAAACACTGTGCTATATGTAACATGCTTTTCTTCACAATTAGCATTTGTGTAATGCCACCACGTGCAGCCTTTCTATAGGGTAGTTAATAAACTGCTTTGCTTGAGGATTTTGGATTTTTAATTTGTTTTTTTCAATACACATTTTTAAAGTTTGTAATGAGAAAGTCTTTATCTGTCCATAAGAAATATACTTTAAAGCAACCCAAACAATATATCAATAGGAAAGAAATAGAGAAACCAAGAAAATAGCAATGTTTCTGGAAAGGTGTTAACCAAAATGTTAACTTACAGGAGTCATATGTTTTAATTATATAAATATCACAGTGTTTAAACTATTATTAACTATATGTATTTCCTTTTTTGATTTTCTGCCATGCTTGGAAGACAGCTGTGATTTACAGGACAAGAGCCCTCACTTATCCATCTCTACAGAATTTATTGCAGTGAATAATAATTATTTGTTGGGTAAATATAAATAAATAAATGAGTGCACTATTGAACAACATCATAACAATCATACACATTTCATCTGAGGAAAAAAGCAATGAATTGGCAGCTTTGGTAAATAGGAAATCTCTATTAGAACATTATGGGCCAAAATCCTTTATTATTATTATTATTATTATTATTATTATTATTATTATTATTATTATACTTTAAGTTCTAGGGTACATGTGCACAAGGTGCAGGTTTGTTACATATGTATACATGTGTCATGTTGGGGTGCTGTACCCATTACATCATCATTTACATTAGGTATTCCTCCTAATGCTATCCCTCCCCCCTCCCCTCACCCCACGACAGGCCCAGGGTGGGGAACATCAAAATCCTCTTTGCACTGGGAAGAGAAATGGACAAAGTAAACTAGTTCTTGAATAATGTTTAGAAAAATGATGGGATCTGGGTGTGGTGGCTCACATCTATAATCCCAGCACCCTGGGAGGCTGAGGTGGGAGGATGGCTTGAGCCCAGGAGTTCAAGGTGACGGTGGGCTAGGATCGTACCCCTGCACTCCAGCCTGGGCTGCAAAACCAGACCCTGTCTCTAGGAAAAGCAAATGGTGGAGCTGTGTTTTGCATCCTTCCCTTTCCCCCTCTCAATTTCACATTCAAACACTCAGGACCTGCCCATTCCCTCCCACTTTGAACAAAACTTGCTTTCAGAAACTATCCGGTATCTGTCATGTACATGTTGACATGAATTCAGTTCATTGTTCCCCTTCCCAGGTGTCTTGGTGAGATTTAGCTGGATAATCTTCTCCTGCTTTGTAGTGGGGTTCTTTGGTCATCATCTGACTCCAGAGCGATACCTGTGGGCCTAATGTGTGAAGCTGGCTGAGGAGACTTGCTTAGAATGCAGCAATTTAGGCACTAATGTTCTGTTTGAAATGGATTGTGTAAATGACTTTTAGTTATGTGTCTTAAAAAAGGATTGGTGGGTTATGTTCACCTGAACAGCTTCAGCCCCAATGCCTAGACTCCACTGATGAGGAAAACAGTTCTGTATCTACCTGTGTGGTCCCTGCAGATGCTATTGGACAATTTGAACCCTGACAGCTGGCCACTCTCACCAGAGGTAAGCCAGTCAGGAGCATGTCCAACTGGCTCAATGGGACATAAGGCCCAACAGCTGTAACTAAGGCCAGCCTAAGGCCCCAGGACATACACCAGGTCCTGACTTGCTGCTCCTGTGGAGTCCCGCTGGTGAAGAGATTGCTCCTCCACTGAGTGACCAAGACCTGGTTTCCATGAAGACTCTTTCAGAATGACTCCACTTGCCTCCTTCCTTCATCTGTGCATGTGGAATCTGACAGATGGCTGAGCAATGAACACTTAGATAGAAATCACAGTACAACATGCTTATGTTTCAGTGGTACTCTGACTGTGTCCTCATGTCCCATGCATTGAAAGTAAAAATTAGCTGCTTTTTCTCTATAACTTGAACTAGTGTATCATGGAAATTATAGGATGAAAAGTTTTGATTCCATTAAAGGAATTCCTGACACCAATAGTTGAGGGTTCTTGGGGGTCATTTCCAATCAGGCATTCCCATCAGGCAAAACTTCTCCCCACCAATGAGCAAAGGCCATTCTGAGACCAAGTTGAATGTTGCTCTCTCCCAGAACAATGAGCAAGACACAGAAGCACCTGCTCTGTGCATGGATTCTTATTTAGGAACTCAAAAAGTAAGGAGGGCTTACAATGATTATGAGAAAAGCTAACACTTATTAAGGTAAAAATGCTCTCATAATCTCATCTTTCCATGACCTCTTATCCACTGAAAAAAGCAGTTGAATTTCCAAATTATAGGGAAATTATTCTGTAAATTTTCCTGAAAATTTTTATCTAAGGACCATCTTAAGGTATCTAATAATCAGTTTCCAATCACTCACTTAACAAGTATTAATGTAATATCTAGTTGGTTTCAGAAACTGTGCTAGATGCTAGGAATACAGGGGTGCAAATGATAGAAAATGCAGTTGTTCATTCTGATTAGTGAAAGAGAAAGACATGAATTCCCCATTCTGACACCAAAACCACCGTGTCAAGGTGACCGGCGGCCAAAGCTCAGCCAATTTGATCTCCCTACAGCACTTGATGGTGTTGATGATCCCTTCCTCAACACTGGGATCAAAGGAGAAGATTCCATCCTCCTTCTTGCTGATGGAGCTTCTCATTCTCCTGGTTGTTCTCTCACATCTCCTCGTCTCTCTGACCACTGTTGGAGTGCCCAGAGTTCTGGTTTGACCTTTTTTCTAGTCTATACTACCCTTATCGTAATCTCTTCTGGGCACAAGTCTTTAACTATCTTCTATATGCTGATAACTCCTAGATTTATAAATCCTGCTCAGCCACATTCTTTGAATTCTAGACTTATATATGCAACTTTGATATCTACACCTTAACTATTTAGAAGGCATCACAAACTTAACACATCAAAACTTAACTCCCATTCCTTCCCCCAGAGCCTTCTCTACCTTCGGCCTTCCCCATCTTTGTCAATGCCCATTCCATCTTTGCAGTTTGCTCAAGCCAAAACTCCTGACACCTTTCTTAATCTTACATGTCCCACACTCCAACCATCTGGAATCCCTTTGGCTCTACCTCCAAAACATAGCCAGACTCTGGCCTTTTCTCGCCTCCTCCATTTCTCATCACCACATTTCACAAATGTGAAGGAATGTGATTGTCTCTTGCTCAAATGATTGCAATTTTCCCACTGACATCCCAGATTCCATTCTGCGTGTCCTAAAGTCAATTCTTAACATATGAGACAAAGCGATCCTTTGAGAACTTGGCTCATTGTCACTCTCCTACTAACAAGGCTTACGAGGCTCTATGTCATCCCCTTCGTTGCCTCTTTAACTTCACCTCTCAGAGCTCTCCTTTGCTAAGTGCTCCAGCCACAGGGACTTCCTTAAGAATGTCACTAAAATCTACCACCAGTGACCAGCATCCTGCCTCAGGGCTTTAGATTTGCTGTTTTCACCTCCTAGAATGCTTCTCCTGAAATATCTGCTAATTCCATTTCCTCATCTGGTTTTACTCAAATGTATCTTCTCACTGGAGCCTTTTCTGACGATCCCATGTAAAACCACAGTCCCTCCCAGCCACTAGGATTTCCCCTTTCCTGCCTTAATTTTCTCCATAGCATTCATTAGTATGTGACATCCTCATATTTTTATATTCATCTTATTTATTGTCTGTCTACCTTCATTGAACTCAAAGCCTCATTATGATAGAAAGTTTTCTTGTTTTATTTACTAATGTTACCTCAATACATAGAACTGTATCTGGCTCACAGTAGGTGTTAGACACAATTTTAAAAAAACACACAATATGTGATAAAATAAACAAGTAAACAATTATACAAATATAATTGTAATAGTTATTGGTGTAAGGTTTTATGATGGGGGATGTGAGAGCAGTCAGGAGGGGCAGAGGAGGCTTCCATGTGAGTGTGACAGCTGAGAAAGGGTGATTTGCTCGGATTAGCCGTGAGGAGAGGAGGGAGAACATCCGGAAGAGTCAGCGTGGTGGTGACTATGAGGCAAGATTATGTGGTCCAGGACCCGGAGCAGGAGGATGCTGCTGGAGAAATAAGTGAAGCAGAGGGTGACTCGATTCTGGGTGGGTGTGTCAGCAAGAGCTCAGTCTCAGAGGGCATGTGAGTCATGGAAATAATTTCCATTTTGTCCTAAATGGAGTGAGGGGCCAATAAATCATTTTAAGAAGAGTGGCGTGATTAAATTAGCATTTTAGAAAGCTTACTTTTTCTCCAATATGGAGAAAAATTGGAGGAGGCAAGACCAAGGAGGCTGTCCCTCCTTTCATGGGGCATACGTATCCCATGGAGAGATAAAAATCATCAAATGTTGTATTTTATCAACTCAAATCACTCTTTTTTTTTCTTTTGAGATGGAGTCTTGTTCTGTTGTCCAGGCTGGAGTGCAGTGGTGTGATCTAGGCTCACTGCAACCTCCAGCTCCTGGGTTCAAGTGATTCTCCTGCCTCAGCCTCCTGAGTAACTGGGATTACAGGCATGTGCCACTACGCACAGCTGATTTTTGTATTTTTAGTAGAGACGGGGTTTTGCCATGTTGGCCAGGCTGGTCTCAAACCCCTGGCCTCAAGTGATCCTCCCACTTTGGCCTCCCAAAGTGCTGGGACTACAGGCCTGAGCCACCATGCCTGGCCTCTCAAACCACTCTTTTTTATTCGCATTTTTTAGTTTCTGAAGTTGGGATGTGGGTTACGATCCACAGTGTCTTGGAGTTGATAAAATGTGGTAAAGCAGAAAACATCAGGCCATGAGAAGTGCTGCAGTATGAGGAAAACATGACAAGGTGCAGACAGTGGATGTGAGGTTGTGAAATGTATATTTGGTCTTTGTCCTAAAATCCTTGGAACCTTTAAAATGGCAAGGGTCTTTTTGTATGTTAATAAGTAGACTGGTGACTAGCAGCCACTAGGTACCTTCAGGATGGGGGCTGGTCACCCAAAGAGCCAAGGCAAGAGCCAAGGTGGGACTTCCAGCCCCACCCCACAACCTCCAGGGAGGGGAGAGGGGCTGAAGGTTAAGCCAATCACCAATGGCCAATGATTTAATAGTCATACCTATGTAATGAAGCTTTCATAAGAACCCAAAGGAACAGGATTCAGAGATCTTCCGGATAGCCAAACACAGCCGGGCACAGTGGCTCACGCCTGTAATCCCAGCACTTTGGAAGGCCAAGGCGGGTGGATCACTTGAGGTCAGGGGTTCAAAACCAGCCTAACCAACATGGTGAAACCCTGTCTCTACCAAAAACACAAAATTAGCCGGGTGTGGTGGTGCATTCCTGTAATCCCAGCTACCTGGAAGGCTGAGGCAGGAGAATTGCTTGAACCCAGGAGGTGGAGGTTGTAGTGAGCCGAGATCACGCCATTGCATTCCAGCCCAGGCAACAAAAGCAAAACTCTGTCTTAAGAAAAAAAAAAAAAAAAAAAAAAAAAAAAAAAACAAATGTGGGGACTTCAGGAGAGTGGCGCACCCTGAAAGTGCATGGGAGCTCCATACTCTTTCCTGCATACCTGATCCTATGGGTCCCTTAATCTGTGTCCTTTGTAATATCCTTTATAATAAACTGATAAATGTAAGTATTTCCTTGAGTTCTCTGAGCTGCTCCTGCAAATTTATCAAATTGATAGAGGAGGTTTTGGGAACCCTGATTGGTAGCTGATTGGTCAGAAGCACAGGAAAAACAACCTAGGGCTTCCAATCAACATCAACAGTGGTGTTTCATCTTTTGGACTGAGCCCTCGACCTGTGTGATCTGACTCTGTCTCCAGTTGGATGGTGTCAGAATTGAATTGAATGAGAGGACTCTCAGTTGGCGTCCACTGAAGAATCGATGGCTTGCTTGGTGCATGAAGAAAACCCCACACACATCTGGTCACAGAAGGATTCTGTGCTAAATATTGCAGGATGAGAACAGAGAAATAAAATTTGCTTTTTCTACAGTGAATACAAGACTACTTTGGCCTGAGTGGTCAGGGCAGCCTTTTCAGAGTGGTGGCATTTAAACTAAAATCTAAGTGACCAAAAGGAGCCTTCCATAAGAGGACATGGCCAAGCAGAGGCAACAAGGAGTCCCAGGACTCAGGAGTGAGTTTGTTGTATTTATCAGTTATCCATTGCTAAGTGAAAAAACAACCTCAAAACCCAGTGACTCAGCCCAACAATCATGTATTTGTCACAACTCTGTGGCTCAGCAGTTTGGGTTGGGTTTAGCCCATGATGGTCACGCTCACATCATGTCTGGAGGCTAGCAGAGATGGAGGAAAGTGACTCCTGCATCTCTCATGAAGCAACAGAGTAGTTCAGCCTTCTTTCAGAAGCAGCCAGAGAAAAAGAAATCCCAAATCTGCAGTGTTTTTTAAGCCTTTTCATATATCATATTTGCTCTTGTCTCAAAGGTCAAAGCAAGTCACATGGCCAAGCTTGGAGTTAATGTGGGATGGATCAGGGAGGGGTAATTCACTGGTGTGTCCTTACTATAACAATACCCGACAATGAGCTGAAGGAAGAGAAGGAAGGATAGAGAGAAGGGAAGTAGCAAATTTGAAGAGGTAGGTAAGTAGGGTTCAGATCGTGGTCTTTCTTTATAGACCAGAGAATGTCTGGTTGTTTTCTAAATGGACGGGGAGATACCATAAAGTTTTAAGCAGGAAAATAATTTGATCTGGTCTACATAGTTCAGAGTGCCTCCTTATCATTGATCATTACCAATGTGTCTTGTAATTGGACAAGAATGTGAGCAGGAAGGCCAGTTAAGAGATTGCTCTGTCAGTGGTCACAGGAGAACACAATTGTGGCATGCCTATGGCATGTGGCAGAGAGATGAGAAGAAGCAGCTGAACAGAAGAACCTTAGAGGTATCGCTGAGGCCTGGGTTAGATCTGGGGACAAAGGGTATCGAGAGCCTTTGTCTCTGTCCAGTAACAGATCCTGATTTTAGCAGCTCAGATGGGGCCCATGGCCCAGGCAGGGCTCTGTAAATTTGCTGAAGAAATAAATACATTAACAAATTAATTACCACCTTGATTTTTGGTTTCCATTGTAACTACCTGGACAGAAATGGGCTGCTAACTGATTCAGGTGTTTCACCTTACTCTGGGGTGAGTTTTACCGTAATTTTTACTGTAATAATTATCTACTGCTATATAGCAAATTATCTCAAAGTGTAGTGGTTTAAAACAATACACACTTAAACTATCTCAGGAATCAGGAACAAGTTGGCTGGATGGCTTCAGCAAAAGGTCTCTCATGAGGCTGCAGACAAGATGTCAACCAGAACTGCAATCATCTGAAGGCTCAGTTGGGGTTGGAAAATCTACTTCTAAGGTGGCTTCCTCACACAGCCAGCGACGTGGTGCTGGATGCTAGTGGAAGGACTCAGTTCCACACTGGGCTTTCCCATGTGGGCCCCTTCCCAGGCTGCTTGAGCATTCTCACAACATGAAAGGTGGCAGCTAAATATATATCCTCTTCATGACACGGTCTTGGAAGTCTCACATTATGACTTCACCATATTCTAGGCATTAGAAGCAAGTCACTGTCCAGCCCACATCCAGAGGGAGAAGAAGCAGATATTTTACCTTCTGAAGGGAGGTGTGTCAGAGTATTTGTAGGCAATATTAAAGCCACCAGAATTGTTAATGATATTCACCATCTTTTGAGTACCCAACAGGTGTCAAGAATTGCACTAGCTATTTTACGGACACTGTCTCATTTGACCCTCACACCAGCATCTTACAGATGAGGAGAGAAAATCTCAGAGGATCTGCAAATGTGTCTGAGATATCAAGGCTAGAAAGAGATAGAACCAGGACTCTAAATTGTATCCATCTGACTCTGAAACCTTCCCTATTTTTGTCCTGCTGTATCTGGGCCTTTTCCCAAACAGCACGCAGAACCCTAAGAAAAAGCTTGGCAGTTTAGAAACCTAATTTCATATAAGGCATCATCTGTCTGTTTTAAACTACATGCTACTCGGAAGCACTGACCACTTCGTTGCACACATAAAATTGTATTAATGTGAACCTCATTATTCAGAATTTGTGATAATGATTAAGTTTATCACAAAGTTTAAACATATTAAACAAATTGATGGTATAAATAGGATTTCATTTAAAATATGATAGCTTTTGGCTCAGTGCCGTGGCTCACACCTATAATTTCAGCACTTTGGAAGGCTGAGGTGGGTAGATTGCTTGAGTCCAGCAGTTGAGGACCAGCCTGGGCAACATGGTGAAATCCCATCTCTCAGTTGGAGACCAGCCTGGGCAACATGGTGAAACCCCACCTCTACAAGAAACACAAAAATTAGCTGGGCATGGCAGTGTGTGCCCATAGTCCCAGTTACTCAGGAGGCTGAGATGGAAGGATCACTTGAGCCTGGGAGGTCAAGGCCATAGTGAGCTGTGATCCAGCCTGCAATCCAGCCTGGATGACAGAGTGAGACCCTGTCTCAAAAAAATAAATAAATCATAAATCATAAAATATGATAGCTTTCACAGACATTGATTATGCAAAATTCAAAACTATAATGTTTTCACTAAGGCCTTACAAGATTTAATATGGTCTACAGCTTCTTGGATGAGAGTTCATGTCTCTTTTTGTGCCAGAAACAATTAATGCTAAAAATTTCTAAGACACACAGTTTTACTGGTTCACTGTTTCAAGCTGACTTTCTTCCACATCCCCTCAAACACTTACTGTTTTAGCCTTGAACCTAAACTGCTAACAAAAGGATGCTAAGACGGAAACATCTTTTGGGGAGTGTCTCTGACACTTGTAGATATGCTAAGAAATATATGTTACAGCTGCACATGGAAGCCTTCCTGCTGAATCTGGAAATACGCTTACCTCAGATCATGGTTGCCACGAAAAATGAGCTTATTTTGTAGAACCCTGAACATCTGTCTTGAACAATGCTGGCTAACGTCAGGAAAAATGGAGTGGAATTGAGCCTATGCAGCTCTGAGAGAGTGAGTCAGAATGGTGTTTTCCAGTCTCCAGCCTACGGTGGGTGCCTGCCTTCCAAATCCGGTCACACCTATGTCCGAAGCTGTCCCAGGAAAAGCTGGGGATGTGCCCTTGGGCTTTCAGGTCCTCCTTTTAGAATCTTTCACTGGGAGTTTCTTCTCTTCCCCAAATTTTCATTTTCATTTTTTTTTTTTTTTTTTTTTTTTTTTCCCTGCTGAGCCACTATTCCCACTGTCCTCAAAGAATTTCTGCCTAATGCATTCGCAGTCCATGGTGTCTCTGACATCTTCTGTCCCTCACTCCTGGTCTCCCACGCCTTCCTCCTCAGGTACACAATGTACACAGTGCCTGTTTTAGATGCCTTATCTACTCATTTTGAAGACAAAGTTTATTCTGGAGGAGCCTGAATAGTAAGCGCTAACATCTATCAAAAGAGATTACTGCGTGCCAGACACTCTCCCAAGTGCTGCACCTACACCCACACTCGCCACCCTCATCCCAGCCCTGAAAGGAAGGTGACACTATTGCCCACATTTTATAAATGATGAGACCACGTGACATACCTGCAGTGACAGAGCTAACAACAGGGCAGAGGCGAGGTTCAAACCCCCATCCTTAATGACTCTGCCCCAGCTGCCTCTCAAGCAGACCCTGGCCGATAGAAAGGTGATTCAGTCTCAGTGCTCAAAGAGGTGTCACCTTCATCTCCAATGTGCAGATTGTTTTTGCTCCCTCAGCACCACATTTCAGGATGTTTACAATCCTATTACCATGTGGCTCATTATTCCACGGATTTGAATCGATCAAATCAAACCCTCCCAAAAACACAACTAGATGCTAGCTGGTAAGACACCAACAGACATGGTGTATGGTTCTGTCATTATCTTCCTCAATACTATAACAGCAAATACCATTTTACATCAGAGTTAAAGAAATAATTTGACCTGAGCCACAATCTGGTGCAATGTGATAGAAACAAAATGTACCTTCATGACTTTGGAGGCAGACGACCTGGGTTTGAATCCCAGTTCTACCACTTACAACATGCTTGTCCTCTGTGCCTCAGCTTTCATATCTGTAAAATGGGCATCATAGTGTTATCTACTCTGTAGGCTTGAGGGTTAAAATAGTTAATACAAATTAAGCTATCAGAATAATGCCTAACACATGAAAGGAACTCTTAAAAATGTTAGCTACTATTTAACTTCAGCAGGTACTAGTCTCACCCTCACCGCATACAGCTATAAGTACATAAGCACCCCTGGGCTTAGATATGATATTCTAAAGTTTTCAGTATTCCGCAGTGTCTTTTTTTTTTTTTTTTTTTTTTTTTTTTTTAATGCTGCTGAGTGGCAGACTATCCTCAGAGACAGCCTCAGGGTAAGAGGCAGAGAGAGGCAGCACAGCCAAGGGAATGTTGACCTTTGGCTCTTGCCTGTGGCTGGAGAGTGACTCTCCCTAGAGTCTGCAGGGAGACGGTCCTTGAGAGAGGTGAAGGTTATGCTCTGCTAGGGCTAGAAGTACACACGCATCCGCTGATAAACCCCAAACGAGGTGACACCTGCCTTCCCAGGTGTCACTCAGGCAACTGGTGAGATGGACGGATTGTCCCTTCTAGCAGCTCAAGCCTTGAGGCTCTTATTTTCACCTGTGCACAAATAGAAGTCATTCTTGAGGCGAAGGGGGGAAAATAGGAACATCGTCATCACTACGTATGACCCCATACGAATCCTGGACCCCTAAGCGGTGTACGTTCAACAGGAGCAGAATGTGAGACAGTGTAGATGCTTCCCTAGAAGTTTGTAGGGTGCTAGGGGCAAAGTGACCAAATTCCATTCCACAGAAATGACATCCAAGAGAAGCTGGCTGCAGGTGGAAACAGGGACATATTTTGTAGAGCAGCAGTCCCCAACCTTTTTGGCACCAGGGACCGGTTTTGCAGAAGACAATTTTTCCAGGGACCAAGCGTGGGGGCATAGTTTCAGGATGATTCAAGCACATTATGTTTATCATTAGATTCTCATAAGGAGCATGCAACCTAGATCCCTCATATGTGCAGTCCACAGTACGGCTCCTGCCCCCCTAGATCTGGCAGGAGGCCGAGCTCAGGCAGTAATGCTGGCTCACCGGCTGCTCACCTCCTGCTGTGCGGCCTGGTTCCTAACAGGTCACTGATGCATACCAGTCCACGGCCTGGGGATTTGGGACCCCTGTTGTAGAGAACAGATCTTGAAAGTTAACCTTGATGTAGAGGAAGGAGTGGGAAGAACAGGACCAATTGTCGTCACACAGTGAGAACGATTGCTGGGACAGACAGTGGGGCCCAAGTAGCTGAGGCACTTGGGAGCTGAGGAGCCACTTGGAGATGCGGTGTCAGCATGGAGGAAGTAAAGGCCAGAGAGTGAGAGCAAACAAGCAGACAACTATTCTGTGGAAAGACAATTTCCACTTGGATGGTCTTGACACAAAAGGTCTTCAAAATGCTACACTGAGACTCTCCAAAGAGTCCTCTTTGGGGTTCAGTCAGAATGGCTTCATGATACAAGTGTTCTCCTGGCATGCTAACACACTCCATCTGAAAGAATAGGAACTTAAATTTTTATATAAACATTTTCTAACTCCACATTCAGTCTGGCTAACTGCTGATGAAGAAAATAATTTCTTTATTAATCAAGTAGCTTAAAGGGAGAGTAAATAAACATGTCTTGACATGGGCATTAGTGAAATGCAGAATTCAAGGGAAAAACAAGGTAGCATCTTCCTAAATTTTTTTTTCCATTTCTAAAGAGGCTTCCTTTGATGTTGTACTTTTAAACACATTTAGGGACGCATTTTAGATAGCTTATCTTAGAACCTGGGTCAGAAGGTTCTATCTCAAAATCAGCTGGGAGGAACATGGTATTCTCTGACACTTGCTGCTTGTTGTGGTATGCTCATCACATTAAACCTTTTTTATTTGCAGAATATAGAATAGCCAGCAAAGCAAGTAAAATATAGTAATAATTATCTTGAGTTTGCATGAGAGATACAAAGAATCCACCCCCCTGGGTCAGATAAAAATCCACAAAATTAAACAATATGTGTCATTTAGAGTACAGGGCCTTGGAATTCATAAAGCCATATACAGGAAGAGGGAAATCTCATATATTTTAATAATAGAGAGAATAATAAGTTTTAATTTTCTACATGTCCATGCGGATTAACTTATCAAGTAACAAATTTTTTCTTTAAGAGCCATATTTTGCAAAAAAAAAAAAAAAATAGTGCTTTATCTATAAACGACATATTCAGGAATAACATGTTGCTTATAGATTCAAAAAATTATTCAGAAAAACTTTTCAAAAAATTATTACCCAAAATATAATTATTTTTAAAAATCTATATTTAAAATATTCAAAAAATTCAGGAATAGTTTTTATTCAACAAATATTTATACTTATTTTTCATGCAAATTAAATCACATATAAGCAGTCCTTAGCTCATATATCAGGTTCCCTATACAAAACTGACTGGTAAGTCACTTGTTTAGAAGCTAATTTGTTGGTTAATGAGAAATCAATACTCATACAACCAATACTCAACTGCATGTTGTGAGTATATTAAAGAGACATAAACATAGCCTGTAGTCCAATTGGTGAGACAAAACTGATGCGTGCATTGCTAGTAAACAACTGAAGGCAACTGTGTAGATTTTGTGGTGAGATAAAGAAAACATGTTGACATCTAGAGGAGAAGTAAGACCTGTAAGGTTTGTTTCCCAGGAAGCTTCAGGTCAGAGGAGTGGACCTTGAACACAGACTGAGACAGGATGAGGCTGGAGCGAATGTTAAATCCACACTGCTTTTTGGTTCTGCTGGAAAGTTCTCTCCTTCAAATTTTGAAAACAATAACATGAGTGAAGGGATTGCATATTCTATGTTCATGAGAGTCAGGATACTGGTCTGATTAGAATGAGGAATAACTGTGTTATTCATTTATCTATTCAACTGTATTTATATTAGTCCATTCTCATACTGCTATAAAGAAATGCCCAAGATTGAGCAATTTATAAAGGAAAGAGCTGTAACTCACTCACAGTTCTGCATGGCTGGGGAGATCTCAGGAAACTTACAATCATGGCAGAAGGCAAAGGGGAAGCAAGACACCTTCTTCACAAGGTGGCAGAAGTGGGAATGAACACAGGAGGAGCTACCAAACACTTATAAATCCATCAGATCTCGTGAGAACTCACTCACTATCATGAGAACAGCATGGGGGAACTGCCCCATGATTCAGTCACCTCCTCTGGTCTCTCCCTTGACATGTGGAGATTGTGAGGATTATGGGAATTACAATTCAAGATGAGATTGCGGGTGGGGACACAGACAAACCTTACCAATATTTAAAAGCCAACTTAGTTTTGAAAGAAAGGAAGAGTAGTTTAGAGGTAATGGGGAAACTAACAGGGTCACTGAAATTTTTTGAACAGTGGCACAATGTTCCAGAAATGATGTAATACAATAAGTTATTTCTACAGCAGCATGAGGATATGTTCAACATAAGATGAAAGCCTGCTCATGAATGTCAAGAAAACAAGGAGAAACAGATGAGGAAAAACAAGAAAATAAAGTAGCTTTTATTTCATTTCATATATCACATGTATAGATGGATTTTTCCCTTTTAAAGCATTTCAAAACAAAAAAAAAAAGAGGCCGGGTGCAGTGGCTCATGTCTGTAATCCCAGCACTTTAGGAGGCTGAAGTGGGTGGATCACCTAAGGTCAGGAGTTCAAGACCAGACTGGCCAACATGGTGAAACCCCGCC
The DNA here is from genome assembly GCF_002776525.5 of Piliocolobus tephrosceles. Taxonomy (NCBI): domain Eukaryota; kingdom Metazoa; phylum Chordata; class Mammalia; order Primates; family Cercopithecidae; genus Piliocolobus; species Piliocolobus tephrosceles. The sequence continues at coordinate 95,475,619 of NC_045442.1, forward strand.
TCTACTAAAAATACAAACATTAGCCGGACTTGGTGGCAGGCGCCTGTAATCCCAGCTACTCGGGAGGCTGAGGCAGGAGAATTGCTTGAACCCAGGAGGCGGAGGTTGCAGTGAGCTGAGATCACACCATTGCACTCCAGCCTGGGTGACAGAGCAAGACTCAGTCTCAAAAAAAAAAAAAAAAAAAAAAAAAAAAGAAGAAGGATGACATGATGTAACAAATAAGCATTAACTAATAACAAATGTTAAAAATAATCAGAAAACAATTTTTTATCAGAAAATGATAATAAAAGAAAGTACAATGTCACAATATAAATAATATCATACAAACTAAAAAGCAATGCAGAAAGCTAAAATGTTACCAAGAGATGAATATTTCACAGTGATAAAATTAACCACGATGTGATTCTTGAATTTTTATATTCGTACATTTTCCTCTTAATATAGTTTATTTTTTATTTTTATAAAAAAATATTTTATGTCCCCATGAAAAAGGTAGAATATGATTCATATGCAAGAGTCTTTTACATGTGCACAGATTATAATTTCAAAGAAAAACACCTAATGGACAATACAAAAGCTGGAAAGCAATAGAAATTCACTAGCATCAATATTCAAATGATATGCCCAGTAAAAGAGCAAATGTGTGCATAAATTTCCTTGAGTTTAAAGAATTTTATAAAATTAACTCCTTGGTATCACTTTGGGCACACTGTTTGAAAAATCAAACCACACACACAGACACACACAGACACACACACACACACCTAACCAAACTCAAGTTGCAAAGTAAAATGGACAGCTAATTCAATTATCCAGTTAACACAAGCTTCTCTTCCAAAACCTCTCTCCTCTCCCTATGTCATCATCGACTCTATTGTTAGGGTATTTTAGGGGAAAAGAAAGGCTCTGGCTAACTTCTCAAAAGTAATAGGCTCATTTCGCTCCTTCACACTGACACAGCCCCGGCTTGCTTGGGCAAGGCAGGTGACAGGCTCAGTGTCACCTCTCCCTTCCCTAATGATAATGATCCTCAATACTCACTTAGCGGCTTCCTCCTGAAACCTGCGGTGTTCTGCCTCGGGCTGTCTCTCTTAAGAGAATTTGGACACAGCTTCAAGATTTGATTATTCTGACTCCCACTGTTCATTAAGATGGCACAAACGCACAGAGTCCAGGGACACCCGGAGTGTCCTAATTCTGCACACAGTTTAGTCTCCATTTCTGGCTATTTGCATCTATCTGGAAAGTGAACCACATAATCCAACTGTGCGCAGCCCACGTAGCTTCTGTTAGTTTGATAAAATAGAGGTGGTCCTGTTACCGCTCAAGTCTGGTCATTATTTCCACTCCCCATGCCCTGTAGGCCCTTCTCATGCCATCTCAGACTCATGGTTAAAAAAAGACAAAAAGCAAAGACAGTCGCTGCGTGCACAGGGCTAAGTGGTGTCATCAGCAACGTCTCTCTCACCTGTCTGTGGGCGACATCAGTGTCCCCTCGCTGCGAAGGGCTGGCAGTGACAATGAACTGGGAGACCTAAGGGCTTCACCTGCTCCCAAGGTCTGTCTTCATAGGCGTCTCCTACCAGGAGCTTTTGACATTTTTTCCAGAGAGCACTTTTTGAAAAGATAGGGAAGGGGCCTGATCTACTCTGTGAGTTCAAATCTTCTGCTGAAATAAACACACTGACAATTCTGCCAGGCCCTCAGTTCTTCCGTTTATTGCTTTGCACTCTTGTTTTTACTCCAGTCTTTCAAAACAACTGGCACTCACACCGGCGACCTCAGCTCCCGAACCCAGGTGTTTGCCCCTGAATGGTTGCCTCCTTCCCACCTGAGCTGGCCATGTGGGAAGTTAGCGCTTTGGTGAGGCATCGCTCACTTAGGCTCACTTAGGTCAGAATTGCAGTCCCCAGCTTCTCTGGACAAAGGAAAAAATTCAGCATTTTCATAGCTCCCGCGTTTGGAGAGGAAAACTATAGACCTTGCCAAAAAGATCCAGCCTCCAACCAGTCATTTTCTATTAGCTGATACGTTTAAGTGATCATTCAATATCTTGGAAAGGAAAAGGTAAGAGTGCTGGTCTGAAAAACAAGGCGCTGTCTATAAGGAAACAAGACACCCTAATATTTTTTTTTCCACATTTCCACACTTAAAGAGAATCCCAGACCAGGAGGCAGTAAGAACTCTTGGATGACCTCCTCTCCGTTTCCTGTCAAAGGAGAAAAAGACCACTGTCCCTCCAGCCACTGTGGGAAGCCAGGGTGAGCCACTTTAGAAATCTTAGGGTTCAGCAAACTTTCTTCATTACACTGAATCTTAGTGCTTCTGACTGGCTTATTGCTTAATGAGAAAAGAGAGAAATGCTTGGAATTCCACCATAGATTCAGAGTCAAAAAAACAAGGAAAAGAAAAATGTCTCCCTACAGAGGATAAGCTTTAAAAATATCAAACCATTACTTTATGGAGCAGGGATCTAACAGAAGAGTAGGTGGAGAGTGGAACTAGAGAATTCGTCCAAACGGTGCTGAGTGGGAAACAGAGTTGGAGCACTGGCTTTGGAGCTGATAGCACAGTCCAAGGACCCCTTTCATGAAAAGAAAGCGACTGAGCGGCTGTCCACTACCATCGTCTCCCGCCTACCTCTCACTATGCATCTGCTTATCAAAAAAAAAACAAGATACATTGATTGATGTATTTGGCAGCATTTTAATGGTTACAACAAAGGCAGCACTTACCTGGTATATTCGATCCCTACAACAACAATGTGGCCTAGGAAATACTGCAACTCCCATTTAACAATTAAGAAAACAATTGTAAAATTAGGGGCTTATTCAAATTCAATTTCAGATGAAAGGAATGGACGTGGGATGGGAAAATTGTGAGTCTGCCCTTTTCTTGTGAGAGACTCTCCCTATCCCTACCGACTGCTGCCCACTGCCCACTACTCCTGCAGCGAATTCTTCACCGACCTTTTCAGCAAAGATCATCTTAGCTTCCTAACTTTGCCAGCGTCTTCTTCCTCGGCGTCCCAGCTAATGCCCCTGCCTGCTCACTCATCCTGAGTCCTGAGCATTTTAGTTTTTAAATTTCCGAATAGCATCTAACGAGCAGAACCCTTAATCTCGCTAGCTGCTGTCCAGCTGGCTCGTATTTGTCCTTGTCCTCCAGATGTGGCTTCACTGTGCACTCCCGGGCAAACAACAACAGCAACAGAAACCAGTCTTGGTGGGGTGTGAGTGTGCCATCTTCAATATCGTCACTGTGAAGTCTCCTCATGGCTTTCCTTACACCCTCCCTCAGTCCACTCCTCCCCACCCAGGTAAGGCAGAGAGAGCTGAGAGTGGACACACCATCAAGCAGAGCTGGAGCCCACTGTCTCCGGGAAGTGGCTCATGTCCTAACGCCTTATGAGCGACGGCCTTTGTTGAGGTTGCTTGCTGCCCTTCACTGATAATGAAAATCAAGTTAAATCAACCAGCTATGGTACTTTGAATTTAAATAAACTTTCACTGTGTAGAATTTAAAAATAGTAAAGAAAATCAAGAACAAGTTGCAATAACAGAATCCTAATATCTTACTGTCATTCACATGGGTAGAGTTTGTGAAAAAGAATTAAGTAGCCACAGCTCCATCCTAGTTAACTAGTGGGTGTGCAGCATTCATTATAAAATAGAATATTTTGAGGAGTGCAGCAGAGAATTGCTAAGACTAGCAGAGATCAGCAGAAATGTAATATTTTATAGGGGATATTTAATGATGAAAGGGAGAGAAGGAATGAAGGCGGGGAAAGGGAGGAGAGAGGGAGAGAGGGAAGGTTCACACATGACCTGAGAGCTCATGTGGGGAGATAGAGAGCTGGTCTCCCTATGCCCACTCCTCTTTTCAATGCATCCTCCACAGTGCTGCCAGGATGACCTCTAAAATAAATCTGATGATGCCATGGCCCTGCACGCACTTAAAATCCTTCTGCAGGCGGCAGTGGCAGCCTTCAATTCTTTTGAATTGGGGCTCACAGAAAGAAATACATTTTATACAAAAATTAGCTGGGTGTGGTGGCGAGCACTTGTAATCCCAGCTACTCAGGAGGCTGAGGCAGGAGAATCTCTTGAACCTGGGAGGCAGAGGTTGCAGTGATGAGCCAAGATCATGCCACTGCACTCCAGCCTGGGCGACAAGAGCAAAACTCTGTCCCCCCTCCCCCCAAAAAAAGAAATACATTTTGCATCTTGATCCAGTACACATACACATGTACATGAGCACAGGCATATTCACACACACAACCAAAAGATCGGTTTCCTGGAGGACAGGTTAGTGGTTGCCAGGAGCTGGGGAATGGTAGGGGGCTGGTGTGCTACAAGGCTATACACAAGGGAGACTCGTGGTGATGGTCTAGCTCTGTTTCTTGATGGTGGTGGGATTACTGGAGACTACACATGCAATGGAATCACATGGCTCTATATATGCCCATTCAGACCAAGGAGCCTGTGCATAACTGGTGAAATCTTCATAAGCACCATGGGTTACACCAATGTCAACTCTCTGGTTCTGATGTTGTGCTGTAATTGTGAAGGTTGCTAACACTGGAGGAGGCTGGGGTGGGGGTGCATGGGACCTCCCTGTACCTTTCTTTGCAACTTCCTGTGCATCTGTAATTGTCTTGAAATAAAACATTTAAAAAAATTTTTTTATGAAAGAAAAATACATTTCATAAACAAAAATAAATTTCACCCATAGTATAGGTGATGTATTTTTTAATTCTTTTCCTTTGGATACGTTGTTGTTATTTTAAATACAGGCTGTGACCCCCTGCTCTAATGATTTCATGGCCTATTACAGGACTGTGAGACCCACAGTTGGAACACCACTGACCTAGGGAAGAAAACCTTAATTCTTTAGCGTGATCAAGCCTCAGCCTAACTTTCTATTTTCATCTCCCACTGCTCTCTCTCCATCAGTCTTATTCTCTAGTCCCAGGAAATCCTTCACCAGCCCCCAGCCATTTTTCTCTCTCTCTCTCTTGGTCCCTTGGAATATTCTTCTGACATTTTTTTTTCCCTAGACAGTCAGTCTTCAATGTTAGCTCAGTGCTGGTTTTCTGACAACTTACCCACCCAGATACACCCTTTCCTCTGAGTTTCCTTGGCATCTGTTGAATTTCATCTCACAATATGTGCCTAGATTTTTCCATTCAGTGGTTAACAATTCACACTGGGGACCATGGTTTGTTCAACATTGGGCCCCAAATGTTTGTACAACCTTAGGACACACTAGTCTCTCAAGAAATGAATGAACAAATGAAAGATCGAGGTGAGAAATATGTCAGCCTTTGCCTACCTCACCTTGCTTCTGACTCAAAACCAGTTGGAAAAATTCTATGGGGGTCTTTGTGTATTTTAGTCACATTTAAGTTTATTCTGATAATAAAACTACATCCAGTATAGATAATTTGGAAAATATAGACAAATGAAAAAATTGGAAGGAAAATCATCCTTAACCTCATCTTCCAGAGGCAATCATCACTAATATTTAAGTGTTTCCTTGAAGTGTCTCTATACGTAAATTGTATATAAACATACACACAAACACACACACACACATTTTATAAAGTTGGAAACACAATGATTATATAGCTTTATGTCATTGTTTCTTGATTTTTAGCATCTTCCATATGATTCAAATTCCAGTATTCTTCACCATTTCTGAAAACTGCATTATAGGAATGAACCAATGCTGCTCTGGTTGAACACCTAGCTTGTTCTTAGCTTTTGCCACTATAGATAATACTGCAATGACTGTCCTTAAACATGCATTTTTATAAACACACACACCATTCACCACCATTGTGTAATGGCATGTTTTCATTTTGGCTATCTTGATAAACAAAAAAAAAAAAAAGTATTCGTTTGCATGGGTTGTTGGTGGATGGGTGTGGCCAATGACCCTGACACACTTGACCAGGGTCAGGCCTCAGGACAGTGTGACCTGGACCAAAGGTGTATGGGCTGGCTTTCTAGCATATGAAAATTTGTTCTCCTTTTAATGCTGTTGATGATAAAGTTCTTAAAATAATGTTGTTCAGATGACCTAGGAAACCATGCAGGCCCCCCAGTTGCTGAGCCATACAAAGGCACACATGCCCAACACAGCAAAGACCCCCAATCTCACTCTTGTCACAGCTCTGCGCGAGGGCTATAGGCCCCTTTTCTTGACTCTCTCTCTCCATCTGCCCCACTTACATGCATGTCCTTCAGGACAGCAGCAAACATCAGCCTTTTTCTGGCCCCTTCCAGCCACAGGGACTCTCCTGCCTGGGGGCCTCTGCATGAAGCAGACACAGCCCAGCCCGTCTGCATCCATGTTGCCTGATAGCTTCAGGGCCACAAGAGGCTGGGGTGCAGCACTGGGGCCTGCCTTGCCAACCACAGACCCCCGTGGCCCCAGGAGTCTGGGGCTGCTCTGCTCCTGCCTCTGGCTGGCCGGACTCCGTGTACTGGGCCACACCCCAGTCAATGCACCTTCCAGGCAAGAAGGCCCTGGAATTCCATCTGCCTCCCAGTGTCCAAAGCAGGGGCATTACCAGTCACCCCCAACTTCCCACTCTCACCAAAGGATTTTTCTTCCTTCTTTTTCTAAAGCCAGGCACAGATACCTCTTTCCTGATCAAGAGAAGCAGGTACACATTGCTTTGGCCTTAAGAGTGTTGGGAGAGGGGACAGGGTTCCAGCCTGCCATTAGGGAATGGGACTGCCTTTCCCTAATGGTGTGACAACAGGAATGGGAGGTCATTATTTCCCTGTGATTTTCTTTGTGGTATTCTCAGTTGCCTGAACAGAATGAGCCTGGCATGAGGTCATCAGGATGAGCGTGCTCTGCAAAGCATAACCTTCATGCCCACCCATGGTCCCATTGTGCAGGTGGGCGGTATGGGGCACCGTCCTGGACCGCATGCACACACACCCTCCTGGGCTGGGGCACCTCACCTGGGGTGGAAAATGCGCCTGGGAGCCAAGCAATGAACAAAGAACAAAGCCAAGCTTACATCCCTCATGCTCTTTGCTGTCTAGCACACTCCATCTCCATGTGGCGCTGGCTGTCATTGTGCCCAGGGTAAAAATAGCTCCACTTTCAAGCTTCACCTTAACAAATTAGGACAAGGGTGAGAGGCCAAGGTTCTAGCAGAGGGATCCTTGGTAGAGACAATAGGATGGCCCCTCAGACCAAGGGGAGGTCAGTCCTGGGGGCAGAACCTTCGCTAATTTGCCTCAACTCACTTCGTCTGGCTGTGGCAGCACCACCCATCTAAAGATCCGACACATGTTCCTCGATACTGAATGGGCTTTGAAAAATGAATATGTTCCACAGAATCTATTTATCTTGGGGGAATGAATATAATTCTAGTCAGCGTTCAAAAAGCACTATTTTTTTTTTTTTTTTTTTTTTTTTTTTTTTTTTTTTTTTTTTTTTTTGCCTGCACAGTAGCATATGGTTAAGGTAAGGTAACGTGTCAAGCCAAAGTCTTTTGTGAATCCAGGGCAAAGCTCTTTCTCGATGACATAAGGTAATTATGAATAGAGGGGTGATCCTCCTTCAAGTCCAGCAGGAGCTCAATTCCAACTATTCATATTGGTCATACCCACTTGGAATGACAAAATCATTTGATGGACAGTAGACAGAGATATGCATTATTCACAGGGGCATTTTCAAAGGAATCCCATAAATTATAGGCTTCCTGCAACTGAAAGTTCCAGTGAGCCAGCAGTGAATGCCAGGGGTGAAGAGGTGTAATCAGTGTGAGTATTGTTCCTGGTTAATTTGTCCCTCATTTGTGGCTACATTTTATGCCCTGGGAAGAAGGCTCGCTCTCTGATTTCTCAGTGATGCCTTTCCTCTTCCCAGAGACAGCCTAATTCACTGGTTCTTGACCCTGCTTTTTAGAATCCCAGTGCCAGGTCACACCCTAGAGATTCTTCATTGATCTGGAGTGGGGTCTGGACATCAGTATTTTTTTCAGTCTCCTCAGTTGATTCTAATGTGCAGTCAGGGTCTACAAACAGTGAACTAATCACAATTCCTTAAGAGATTTGCACATCTTTTAACAAATTAGGAAAAATTAAGTTGTGTTCTTTAGGAATAACTTCCCAGTAAACTTAGATTCCAAATAAGTAAACCGCAACCCATCTAAGGATTATCCAGAGAAACAGAACCAACAGAGTGTGTGTGTGTGTGTGTGTGTGTGTGTGTACACACAGAGGGAGTCAAAGAGAGAGAATTATTTTAAGGAATTGGCCCATGTGATTGTAGGGGCTGGCAAGTCCTAAATGTGTGGGGCAGGTCAGTAGGCCAGAGACTAAGGAAAAAGTTAATGTTGCAACTCAAGTCCAAAGGAGAGCAATCTGGAGGCAGAATTCCTTCCTCTTTGAGGGATCTCAGTTTTCTCTCTTAAAGTCTTAATGTCTTCAGTTGATTGGGTGAGGCCCATTCACATTATGGAAGATAACCAATTTTACTCAAAGTCTGCCAACTTAAATGTTAATCACATCTAAAAAATAACTTCACAGCAATATGTAGACTGATATTTGACCAAAAAACTCAGCTCCGTTGCCAAGCCAAGTTGACACAGAAAATTAACCACCACAGTCAATTTCAATTGATGAATCTGTACAGAGCTTAGACGACTCAGCTCTGTGACTACGCAGAAAAGTACATCAACTGTGCGTCCCAAATCTTCTCTCATTGTTTTAATTATTTAATGTTTGGGTCTCCATACAGGACAAGTGTTATTCCTATGACTTGATGGGCATCAGTTGGGCTGGAGGGTGTGGCAAAGCAATGCAGGAAGCATTTGGGGTTGAGGCCTTGAATCAACTGAAGAGAAAGGACTGAGAAGATCTAAAACAAATGGATGCATAAAACTAGGACTCAGGAATACAGCAGCAGTCTCTGCTGCCACTTAGGAACACCAGGTGGGAGTTGGAAGCTCTTCATCTTGAGGCAATGCCTCACACAAGGAGTTGAATTCCTGCAGATGAGGAAGCAGTAACAAGTAGGTTACCACATTCAGTGGCAGGATAACTCTGTCCCATACCCTGTAAGCAGGGAGCCAGAGCCACATCTATAGGGAAAGCTCTACTTGGCATGACAGGCCAATGAAAATCATTGTCATGTCTGAAATATGTCCACAGCATAGTTGTAAACAAATTCCAGTCCACCCTCCAGTATGAATAAAGTATAGACTTTAATCCCAAGTTGAAACATAAGATATGGCAATCAAAAGAAGGAACTCTTACAAGTTCATGGTGCTAGATACCTTCTACTTTTCCTTCTAGACTCACATCTCACTCCTTCATAATTCTGGCTGACTTGTATTAGCAACATCAGGGAACAGCTCGACGGCATCAGCCCCTGCTCCCTGGCTTCCAGCAAGAGATGGAGCCAGAGACCAGAAGAAGGGAGAATCATGAGGTGGCTGTTTTAGTCCATTTTGTGTTGCTCTAATGGAATATCTGAGGCTGGCTAATTTATAAGGAAAAGAGGTTTATTTGGCTCACAGTTCTGCAGAATGTACAAGAAGTAAGGTACTAACATCTGCTTGGCTTCTGGTGAGGGCTTCTGCTTCTACTTATGGCACAAGGTGAAAGGGAAACAGTGTGTGCGGAGATCACATGGTAAGACAGGATGCAAGAAAGAGAGGGGAGATATTGGGTTCTTTTTAACAACCAGCTTTCATGAGAACTAATAGAGAACTCGCTCACCTTGAAGGAGGGCATTAACCTACCCCTGAGGGATCTGCTCACATGACCCAAACACTTCCCATTAGGCCCCACCTCCAAATTTCAACATGAGATTTGATGGTGACAAACAAACCATGTCCAGGTTAAGCAGATGGAGAATACAATCCCCAGAGCTGCACCCTGTGATGTGGCCATGGGCTGACTGACAACATCCCACACACAACGTCCCGCAGGTGACCTTCTGCACAAAGCCCTTTTTCTCTTTCTTTCCAGGCCCAGCTTGCAAGGTTGCCCATTGTTACTTGTCCTGGGAAACTGCCTGTGTGCAAGTCAACAAGAGTGGAGAAAGGTGGCGAGCAGAGACATATAGCACCAGGAACCTACAAGGGTTCCCTACACACTGTCCATGCCTTGGTCAATTGTTCCTCTGTCCCATCAAGACGTTGACTGACACAGGACCACTCCATTCAGAGGACCACTCTGAACATGAGACTTGAGCTGCATCCAGTGAGCCCTGGATTATACACAAAGGGCAGTGATCCAGCTGAGTTCACAAGCAAGGTCAATAGACCATGGGCTAAAGCCAGAGTGAGCCTCTGCCACGTTCCACCTGTGTGACCTGAGAAACCTCTGAGCCTCAATGTTGTCATGTGTAAACTGGGAATATTAACCTTATGTCCTAAAGAGAGTTGTGAGAATTAAATAATTTAATACATTTAAATCAAAGAAAAAATGCTTCGTATATAAGTCACTGTTTATAATTTTTTTTTTTTTTTTTTTTGAGACGAAGTCTTGCACTATCACCCAGGCTGGAATGCAGAGGTGCGATTTCAGCTCACTGCAACCTCCACATCCTGGGTTCCAGTGATTCTCCTGCCTCAGCCTCCTGAATAGCTGGGATTACAGGCACACGCCACCAGACCAGGCTAATTTTTGTATTTTTAGTAGAGATGGGGTTTCGTCATGTTAGCCAGGCTGGTCTCAAACTCCTGACCTCAGGTGATTCGTCCACCTCGACTGTTTATAAATTTAAGTCAGTGGTTCTCAAAGTGTGTTCACAGGCTCCTAAGGACTCCAGAGACCCTTCAGGGACTGCATGAGGCCAAACTATTTTATAATAACAAAAAGACATTATTTGCTGCTTTCTCACTTTGTTGACATTTGCATGGTGCAAAAATAAAGGTGAGTAGAATGCAGACACCATCACATAAATCAAGACAGCAGCACACGCTGTACTACAGGTGGTCATTCATTGTAGTCTTTGCTGCCACACAGTTACAGAATAAAAGGAGGCAGAGGAGGAGGAGGATGGAGGAAGAGGATGGAGGTGGAGGAGGAGAAGTTAGTGTCACCTAAGAACTTAAGAATGTCCTTGATGGAATGAAGTAAATTTATGAATTTTACTAAATCTTAATGTGTGAGTGCACAATTTCTAATATTCAGTGTGACTAAACAGGAAGCATGCATAAAGCACTTTTGCTGCCTACCAAGGAAGGTCGAGTACCTCTGCAGTCATTCAAATTGTGAGCTAAACTAGCCACTTTTTTCATGAAACACATTTTTACTTCAAAGAACTATTGACAGAAAACTACAGCTACTCAGAGTTGAGTATTTATCAGGCATTCTTTCTAAAATGAATTATATGGCCCTGTCATTTCATGACAGAACTTGCTGCCAATGATGTAAATTCTTTGTAGATTTCAAATGAAAATTAGAATGTTGGAAAGCTTGTATCTGCCACCATGAGCTTGATAGCTTCTGAATACTTAGAGACTTTTCTAATATGAAGGGTGATGATATTAACAAACGTGACTTTTTTGTTTTAGAACAGGGCCTCACGCTGTCGCCCGGACTGGAGCGCAGCAGTGCACTCATGGCTCACTGCAGCATGACCGACCACATGGGCTCAGGAGATCCTCCCACCTCAGCCTTCTGAGTTACTGGGACTGCGGGCATGCACCGCCACACCCAATTAATTTTTTAATCTTAATTTTGCAAAGATGGAGTCTTGCTTGTTGCTCAGGCTAGTCTCAAACTCCTGGGCTCAAGCGATCCTCCTCGGTCTTCCAAAGTGCTGGGATTATAGGGGTGAGACACCACCCAGCCTAAATGTGATCTTTTGCTGTTGTTTAATGAAATGTGTCAGGGTTAGGAAGATCTGCACAACTCAGTGAACAAACACTTTCCAAATGGCCAATTCATGATGTTACTAAATCACACACAGGTAAAAGTTCTATCCACACTGCATGATAGGCCAGTGGATTACAACACAGCAGAGTATGAAGGTTTAATGATAAAGTTTCAGATTCCACATTGTAACCAACGTTTAAGAAATTGCTTCTTGCCAAATTCTAGGATAGTATCAAAGAATATTCACAACAATTTGGAAAGCACTGTTAAACCACCTCTCCCCTTTCTAACCACATATCTTTGTGAGGCAAGATTTCCTTCAGCTCCTACAACCAAAACAACATATTGCAACAGATTAAATGCAGAAGCGAATAAAACAAGCCAGCTGTCTTCTATTAAGATTTTCAAAAACAATACCAGCCTTCTTGCTAAAAATTTTTTGTTTTCGAAAATAGTTATTTTTCCTAAAACTATGTTACTTATTTTAACTTCAAATCCAGTAAATATCAATAAAAATTACCCACATACACACACAGAAATCTTTGATGTGTTCAGTAATTTTTAAGAGTGTAAGGGGATCCTGGATCCACAAAGTTTGAGAACTGTGGATCCAATTTCTCATTATTATATAACTGAAGAAGAACTGGGAGATGACCCTTGCCAAAGTAGCATTCCATCTCTGCCATCCTGTTTGCTAATATTGGCCTCTCAACTTGCTATCTGTTTTTCTTCATCCATCCAGACTCTGCCCATTCTTCCAGGCAAATCTGAAGTGTTACCATATCCAAGAAGCCCTTCCTGGGGCTATAAGACATGCAGCCCTCACTGCCCATAACTTTCACTGCCTCATACTGCGTTCTCCAGTTGCCTAATGTTGCAGGTCTTATCATACCAAACTGTTTGTAAAATCTTTGAGAGTGGGATACATATCTGCACACTTAGGCTTAAATATGACCTTCCAACTTGAATGTGAGCATTATAACAGATCATCAGACTTTTGCCTCAGAGCTTCCCCCTTAGAAATCCCTCTTCTCTCAAGGCCTTAACTTTGAGCTTTGTACAAAGCTCAAAATATAGGAGAATCATCTATACACAATTTTCCCTTACCTGCTAAAAGGACTTTTCTTAAGGTGAGATGATGCCTCACTCAATACATGCTAACTTGGGCTAGGGGGGAGGCACATCGGATCCTAGTTCATTATTAAACACTTCTCACTGAGCTCCCCCAGAATCTTGTGGCCCACTGCATTTTCCATGAAAAAGTTATGTCAGAGTGAGCAACCTGAGAAGCTGGGTGAGACCTGAGAATAACTATGGGAATGTGTGTAGGTTAAAAGGAACATTTAAAACCACAAATGTGATATTATATTAGAATGATGTGATTATGGATGAATTTTTTGTTTCACAAATTTCTGTCATATTATTTGTATTAATTTTTATGATTCCATTACATATTTAAAATCTAGTTGTGTATTTCTCTTTTTGTAGAGATGGGGTCTTGCTGTGTTGCCCAGGCTGGGAACTTCTGGCCTCAAGTGATCCCCCTGCCTCAGCCTCCCAATATGTTGGGACTGCAGGTGTAAGCCATCATGCCCAACCATAGTTGTACATTTCTGAAAGGGCTTGTACCAGTGGAATTTCTGATTCCATGTATCAAAAACCAATTATGGCTTACTTGGTGGGAATAGATACAGAATGGTTAATTTACTGTGTCAACTTGACTGGATCATGGAGTGTCCAGATTTTGGGCTAAACATCATTTCTGGGTTTATCTGTGAGGGTGTTTCTGGATAAGATCAGCATTTGAATTGGTGAACAGATTTTCCTTGCCCATGTGGGAAGGCGGCCTTCAATCCATTGAAAGCCTGAATAGAATAAGAAGGCAGAAGAAAGAAGAATTTCCTCTCTTTGCCTGACTTTTTGAACTAGAATATCAGTCTCCTGCCCCTACACTAGAACTTACACCATCATCCCTCTGGTTCTCAGAATTCCAGCACTGGCTTGCCTGCAAGCGGCTTTTCTCCAGCTTGCAGGTGGCAGATGGTGGAATTTCTAAGCCTCCAAAATCACTTGAGCCAACTTCTTATACTAAATAAAGTGTGTGTGTGTGTTGTTGTTGTTGTTGTTGTTGTTGTTGTTGTTGTTCATTTGTTCATTCTGTTTCTCTGGAAAACACCAATAGAATGTATTATGAAATATTGGGTAGTGGGAGCTCACAAAAAACTCTGGGAAGCCTGGAGAATATTCTCAGCATATTGGCAGAAAACAGAGGAAGCCTGGCAGCTCAGAACCCAGTCAAGTCTGCACCAGAAAGTCTGGCTAGGGTGCCAGTGTTGGTGCTGTGTCCCCTGGATACTCACAGTGCTAGAAATTTCCACAGATGACCTCACAATGTTGGACAGGATCATCTGATTGGCCAAGTCCAGATTACTGGAGCAGCAAAGAACAGAGAGAGAGGATATTTGTTCCTTCCTTTTGTTTCTGTTGGGGATCTCACCATCCCTCCCACAAAGACCTGCATAACAAAGGGGAGTTCCCAAGTAAGAAAGTGTTCAAATGCTAGAAAGCCAAAAGCTAGCTAATTCCACCATAGCACTGTACAAAACCACAGCATTGAACAGGGTCATGCATAAAAATCATAGAAAATTCATTGCGATGAGTTCAATGAATAATATTCCCCTTTCACAGAAAAAGAAAATCATGTCTTTTGAAGATAATGTTGAAAAGGCTCAATTCATTGAGACCACAGCCCATGGCAGTAGATAGTTCAGCTGACTATCATCACTCCTTTTAATTGTTCCAAGCCCTGCCCATTCTTCAAGGGCAATCTTAAATCCCTATGCTTCCGTAAAGTGACATAAATCCTTTTCTACTAAAACAATCACCTACCATCGACTGAGATACAGGTATTTGCAAACATTCTAGAATCTATATGAAAGCAAATGTTAAGATGAGAAGGGCCATCCTGACACCAATTACATCTTTTGAGAAAATAGCATCCCAGAAGCTGGCATTAAGCAGTTAGCAGACAACAGGTGCGTATTTCAATCATTTACAGTCTACCTGGAAATACAATATAGTGGCATACTGTAGCCCCCTGGAAAATGTAGACTCCAGTTAGAGTACCGCCTGCTCTATTTTCTGGCCATGTAATCCTGGGTAAAGTTACTTAACTCTCTAACCTAAAATTGCTTCAACTGCAAAATAGTAGTAGTAATAATAATAATAGCACTTACCCCTTAGGGTTGTTGCTAAAATTAAGTGAAATAATACACAAAAAATAATTAGCAAATGTCTTATTCATCATCACTTGATTAACATTAACTAGGATTATTATACTTTGACCTCAATTCAGATTTTAAGCTTAATTCTTGGCTAAAGTAATAATCATCCGTTTTAATATTTCTGGTTTCAGCACAAGTAGCAGACAATGGAAATCTACTCAATAGTCTAGGCATGGTAGCTCATGCCTGTAACCCCGCACTTTGGGAGGCCAAAAGTGGGAGGATTGCTTGAGCCTAGGAGTTCAAGACCAGCCTGGGAAACATAGCAAGAGCCCACCCCGTCTCTACCAAAATATATATATATATATATATATAAAAATAAATTTTTACATCACATTTACCCAATTGACATTTAAGTAGCTACTAAGACTAGAAGATAATTTAGCTATTTTAGTCATTTTCATTGTTTGCCCCAACTTTTAAATGGTTCAGAGAAAATTCAATCCTGTTAAATGGTTACATCAAATATTTATATCGCAGAGCTGAAACCCAAGGACACAGATCTGATCCCTTCATACTCAGGCAAGCTGCAAACATTTCAACTCTGCTAAGGAAAAGGAAGAGGAAATGAATCCGCGGGCTACGGAGGGAAAGTAGGGACCAATCGCAAATAATGCACGCAGTTGTGAGCACCTCCAAGGTATTCTGAGATGTTATTCACTGCTGAGAGAGGAAATCTGCGTTGACATGTTATTTTCTGAGCTGGTTATTAACGCATTGGCCAGGGAAGAAACAGGAGCAGCCTCCAATCCCGTCCCCCAATTCAAAGTCAGTGTCTTGTCACCATCTCTCCTTGCTGGCTGGAAGTAGAAGGGGAAAACTAAGATTCTGCAAAAGCTGTTAAGAACAGTTAAGCAGAAAAGGAACTTGATCTTTTCACTCCTTGCATGAGTAAACAAAGCACATGCTTTCAGTGGGAGCATCTGAAGGAAAATTCCCATTCATCGTGGGCTGGAAGAAATGCTTTCTGTTCAGCCATCAATCAGCCCAAATGAAGGAGGCAGTCAATGTTTTTCACCAAACTGAAAGGTTCTGGCTTTGGACTAATATCCAAGCAAAAGAAATTAATCAGGCTCTTGCTGACGACCAAGCTTCAAAACGTAATCTACAACCATGGCTCTAACTCTACAGTTCACCAGTTAATAGGAAAAACAGACCAATGCATGACTTGGCTTAAACCTCACCCAAAGCTGAGAGGTCATCCTGCTACCACTGTCAAGGGCATAAATGGTTCCACATAATACAATATAGTGGCCAAAATCCATCTCTCTCATGAGAAAAGGAATATTACGGGGGATTAAAATGCACCTTGTGTGACTGGAGTTCAAAGGATTTACTGATACTGAGAGGTGTTCAAAACTAGAATCAGTCAACTCGAAGCTGATTTCAGCTCCTTTGATTACTCTTTTCGGGGAGTTTTTAAAAATCATACTGGTTTGGAGCACAGCTCTCCAACTACGGTTCCTAACCAGCATATACTCAAGTACTTCTGTCAAGTGCAAAATAGGACTCACAGATTTAATGAAGAGTCAGTCTCCTATGGGGTGCTGTGGCTCCTGCCTGTGATCCCAGCATTTTGGGATGCTGAGGTGGTGGGGGATTGCTTGAGCACAGGAGTTTGAGACCAGCCTGGGCAACATAACGAGACCTGATCTCTATAAAAATGAAAACATTAGCAGGGCATGGTGGCTCACAACTGTAGTCCCAGCTACTCAGGAGGCTGAGGTATGGGGACCACTTGAGCCCAGGAGTTTGAGCCTGCAGTGACGTGTGATAGCATCACAGCACTCCATCCTTGAGTGATGGAATGAGAATCTGTCTCCAAAAAAAAGAAAATTAATGTTTTAAAAAGAGTGAAACTCTTTCAGGCCAAGCACAAAGACTACGCCACATGTCTGTTTATGCTTATAGCCAAATGTTTAAACCAGCATCTGTGGAATAAATCCACAGGACCAGATATTTGAAAATATAATTCAACCAGGATTTATTAAGCATCTATTACTGCAGAGTATTCCTGCAAAGTATCCTGCTAAGTGCTGTAGGGGTCACTGATGAATACATTTCTAGTTTATGCTGTACACCTTTAAAATCTTATTGGGGAGGCAAATATGCAAACAACTACACTGAAAAGCAAAATTGCTGGTTGCAATGGCTCACATCTGTAATCCCAGCACTTTGGAGGCCAAAGTGGGAGGATGGCTTGAGCCCAGGAGTTCAAGACCAGCCTGGGAAACATAGTGAGACCCTGTCTCTGCAAAAAATAAGAAAGTTAGCTGGACATGGTGGCATGTGCCTGTAGTCCTAGCTACTTAGAAGGCTGAGGCAGAAGGATTTGCTTGAGCCCAGCAGGTCAAGACTGCAGTACTGCAGTGAGCTGTCATTATGCCACTGCACTCTATCTAGCCTGGGTGACAGAGAGAGACCCTGAAAAAAAAAAGCAAAATTGAGAAAGGCATGGAATTGGAGGAACAAGCAAAAGCTATGGGACATAATTGGAATGACTCTCCTCTTCCCTTCACCACAGCTTTGTCATCTGCTAATGATAGTTGCCAAAGTAAATGACCCAATGGTTGAATAACTGCCACCTTCTTATTATAATTCTGCACATGTCACCTTCCTGCAGAGCCCTTAATCAGCACTTTCACTTCAGTCACTGTGATTGCAAAGTCCTGACTGTAGAACAATTGCAGAAAGTCGTATTTTCATCTTGACCAGTGTGGTTTGGAAAGTTGCTATCTTCAGAGAGACTGGAGACTCATAAAACAGTGCAATTTTCCTCTTCAAGGTCTTTGCAAAAATACCTAATGCATATTAAGTAGTATTTTGCAAACCAACATATATGAAAATTTCTAATTAGCATATCATGGGATCATATACCTCATCTTTTTTGCTTCCCTCTGATCTCATTCTGGTTGTAATTAAACCAGCTGTGGCTATTTATGCCTTATTTAAAGTTCCAGGAATAGCCTTTCCCTCTTTCTGTCGGAATCATTAGAAAAAGAAAAGTCTTAACATTAACGTGGATGAATCACACCAGGATCTTATTTGAGCTCATAATTAAAATCCAGTTTAATCCACAGCAAATAATTAATCTAATCTAGCAGGCCTCAGTGAGAAGCTACTACAGTAAATGCTCTTCATTTACCTGACAAAAATGGCTAATAGGGCTCTTCCCCCAACCAGTTTACCCAGATTCAAAAGACCCATAAAATATCAGAACCATAAAGAGCCTTAGAAATCTTCATTTTGTAATCCAAAATAAAAGAAAGTCACCAGGCACTGTGCTAGAAAATGTATCACATTTAACCTACCTGCACCTTAAGAATTGCATCACAGTCTGTTTCCTGCAAACAAATTCAGAAGGGTGGAGTCTGGATTTGAACCCAGGTCTCTCTGATCTATAAAGCTGTCGAGCTGGTTCCTGCCCTAGGCTGACTCTCCCAGGGTCCAGTGAGGTTCATGAACTTTAAGTGATGGTTGCAGTGGCTCACACATGTAAGCCCAACCCTTTGGGAAGCTGAGGCGGGGGGATGGCTTGAGCCCGGGAGCAGGGTTACCTCAGCCCTCCTGGTTATTTTATTGGCCCAGGGCTCTTACAATTGCCCAGGTTAAGTCCTAGAGAGGCACTAGCTTAGAAGACAAGAGTTTCGCTTGAGTCAGGTGCTGTAAAAAGCTTGATCTACAGCTACCCCTGTTTCCTTATATTTCCCCTCTTTTAAATTATTTATTCTGAGATTATCTTCTTGATTTCAAATAATATAGAATTCAGAGTACAAACGAATTGAATTCCCCTTCTCACTGTTTGAATTGCACTGGTATATACCACTTTAGACATTCTCTGTTCATTTCTATTCTATAAAAACTTTTTTTACCTTCATGTAGTCATTATATTTTATTCTGTGATGAATAGAAACACTTACCATGTTTTGGAACTCTTTCCATATTATTTCATATAACTCTGCTTATTCATTGAACTCATGGTAAGTATCCCATCACATGAATGCACCATGATTTCACCAACAACATTCAGTTGGTTCCCAGTTTATTGCTCTTACAAACAGCAATGTAGCCAACAATTATAAAAGTAGTAGAAGAAAATATGAGAGAACTGTTTAAAAACCTAGGATAAAGAAAGCCCATTTTCAAAAAGATTTGATAATCCACAAGATAAAATAACAATATTAACAATATTTACAGTATTAAAATAATAACACTGTAAATTATTCAAAAAAGAAGATATTACTTTAAAAAGAGGAAAACATTTCAATATAAATGTCAGAGGGACTATTAATAATATCCAGAATACATAAAGAGCTTTTATAAATCAATAAGAAAAGAAAATGCTACATTTAAACAACACAACTAATCTATTTCTATGAGTGAATGTAATATTTTCTTTAATCTATTTGTTATACTGAGTTAAAGTAATATATTTCTGAATGTTGAGCCATCCTTGCATTCCTGAGTAAAACACATCATGATCAAGTAAGATTTTTCTTTTAATAAATTAGGAATCATTTTTAAATATATATTTAAAAGTATGGCATTAAGATTTGTGTATGACAATGGAGTATCATTTATTTGAGTAAAAATCTTACTTTTATTTTTTGAACTCTGTTACAGTGGTTTGTGGGTTTTGACTTGCTTGTCTATTCTCAGAGTAACCATTTTTGAAGAGCAGAATTTAACTTGTTTACATTAATTGGGATTAATGTTATATCCAAACTTAATTCCACCATATTATTTGTTTCTGATTTATATTCATTGTTGGTTCTGTTTGCTTCCTCTTTTTTTGTTTTTATTTATTTCACTTCCTTGTCTTTGGTTTTATTGGTTATTTTTTCTTTATCCCATTTTCCCCTTTAGTGGTCTAGTAGTGATAAATCCTAATACTGTGTTTGTAATACTTGCTCTTCACATTTTTATAGGAAGTCAGTCACAGTGAAATGTGCCTAGAGTCCCAGTTACTCAGGAGGCTAAGGCTGATGGATTGCTTGAGCCCAAGAATTTGAGTCCAAACTGAGGAACAGAGTGAAACCCCATCTCTAAAATAAAATACACACAAAACTAAGCTTCTTTACTTTTGTATTTTCTCCAGAAACAAAAAGGAACCTCAGTATGCTGTCATACTCACCCTCCCCACACTGCTCCTCTGGCAACACATACCATTGATTTTAACTCCGAATGGTTACTACTTTCCTTATGTGTTAGTAGTTACTTAACTCTTATTCTCTTTACTACCTTACTCTTTAATTTATTTTTCATTTTCATGCTATTATTGAATAATTCTTTCTGAGATGGTTGTTGTATCGTAAATCATGTGTCTGGCTTGTCTAAAATTATCTTTATTTCTCTCCATAAATTTGAATGCTATTTTGCTGTGTAAGTCATTCAAAGTTAACAATGCCCTATCTTTTGACAGGAAGGGAAGGAAGGATATGTGCTCAGCCAGCCAGTTTGACCTACTTTTGAAAAGGGCTTTGTTGTCTCTGCCCATGAGAAGTCTGATGTCAATGTGATTCTCACAACTTTGTAGGGAATTGTTTGTTTCCCTTTTCTGAAAACTTATGCTTTCACCAGGTTCTACCAGCCTTGATACTCTGCCACTCACTGGACATGGTACTTGCAGTATCCTTTCATGCTTAAGGCTGCTAACTGTCTTCGCTTTGTAGAAATTATCTTTACTATTTCTCCAGATGGTTAAGAACCTAGGCTTGGGAGCCAAACAGCCTTAAGTTCAAATCTCTACATCATTAGCTGTGTGAACCTAAGGCAAATTGCTTAAACTGTCTGTCCCTCAGTTCCCTCATCTCAAGGATAATAATAGTACCTCTCTCTTAGAGTTGCTGGGGATTGAATTAGTTAATTTAAGAAAAGTTTTAGAAGAGTCCCTGGCAATAATTAAGTGCTAAATAATTATTTTCCTGGGATTGCTCAGTTGTTTTTTCTCCCATGATCTTGGTTTTCCTTGAAGGTCTAATAATCTTCAGTTATCTGCTTATTTTGATGACTGGAAAATGAGGTTAAGTTAATGAGTACAAATGACTGTCATGTGTTTTGTCTACAGTCACGTAGCATTGTTTTCCAAAAATGTGTTCCCCTGAATGGGAGCTGGATGTTCTCACCTTCCTCCCTGTTTTATACTATGTACGTCTTGGGCTTTGGCTCCTCTGTCTACCTTCCAAGAATTCCTCACAAGTTTTAGTTCAATGACAACTTCTTCTCTAACCATCCAATTCTCTTACAGACATATTCTTTTTAATGATGTATTGTATGTCATGAAAGGGGAGTGGAACCAAGAGGGAAACAGACATGTGTGCTCAGCCCTCCGGACACAGATGCCTTTTTGAGCACCTCTGACCTCTCCTGCCCTCTCCTGTTCTCTTGGGCACCTTTAGAAACACCAATATCCTTACCATGCCCTTTAGAAACACCAATATCCTTACCATGGCTTCCAGGACCTTCCTGTAGATGGAGATTTGGTTCCTACATCTCTTCAGACTCACCTCCCACCACTGTCTTTCTCTCAAACTCCATGCTTTAAATATATTGAATTTCTGCTTACATCTTAAATATAATACACCACCTTTCCCCTCTTGGTTTTCACACTTACTTCCTCTTTTGTCTAATAATTAATTCATTCTTTGGGCTCCACAGTTTTCTCATCAGTAAAATGAAGCCTGAAAATACATTGCATTTAAAAGTGTTTCAGGCTTTAAACTTTTATAATTATATTTAAATAAATATATTCATTAATATCTGAACTGTGCTCTGACTTCCTCAGTATAATAAGCGTCTCATATTCCAAAAAAAAAATGTGGGAGGGAAATACTTAATTTTTACCCTAGCCCTCTATATACCCCCTCAGACTTACAGAACTTTTCATTGCAGTCAAAGAATTTTTCAAATGCTGAGTAAAATACTAGTACATCAACACAGCAGGATAAGAGGGGGTTTACTAAGAATAGCAGCCCAGCTACCCAGCTAACACCTCTTTTACTTTGAAGCCCTGATAAAGAAAATGGTTTCTGACAGAGCCTCGCAAATTTTCATCAATTAATAAAAGAAACTCAAATCCTGACCCTGAATCGGAACACTTTTAATAGGCATTTTTAAAATTTCCTCTAGAAACCAGGGGCAATATATTTGAGCATGTTCAGTCTTGCTGATAATAATTTGCCCTCTTATAGCTTAACACAAGAGAGCAAGCAAATAGTTTGCCTTGGATTCCGGTCACACAGCCATTTCTTCCCATGTTACGGGGCTGGAATCATTTTCTATATCCTGCTATAAATATCACTTCTCCAGGATGTGTCCTGGAGTCTTCTCAGGTTCTACTCCTAACCCCCGTTTCTTAGTTTGTTTCTTATATTTCCCATCCCCCAGGAAAGCCTCACTTTCTGGAGACTTAATACCATCATAATCCCTGTGTCATAAAAGACAAAACCTTCAATAAATGCTGCAGCTGTGGTCATGGAAAGGGAGGAAATTCACTTTAAATCACCATCTCTAAAATTAAAAAAAAATGTCTGGTCCAGAAGGACATTATATGCAATCTGGAAAGGTCTTCAACAAAGTCACACGGGAAGTGGTGGTTTCTCACTGCTGCAAACACTGCTGTTATTGTTCACACTGATGAATAGTTTCAGTTCTCACTAATATGAAATTCCATCAAATGAATATCCAGGAAAACAATCTCAAACTCCAAGAATAACACAAGTATGGGTTTACTGTCAGACTATCTAAGGAGATTCAATCTATTGACCTCTTTATCTGCAGACACTATGAGGACCATATAATTAATTATCCACACTAGGCCAGGCATACTAGAACAAGTTTGAGAGTGAAAGGAGCTTTATTAAACACATCAGGCCAACAGACAAAACAGGATTGCCTTAAAAACAAGGAATGCCTCCCATGAGAGATAAGTACACTAACTGTAGAACTCAGTCCCTACATAAATTGCTTGTCTCACTGCATATTGTGGCTCAAGGGATTAATCAATCCCACTTGCTCTTAGGGAGGAACAGTTATTCTCCACACTTCATGCTTCCATGGGGAGGCGCTTGAGTGTAACACGTCCTTCTGGCACCTCTATCATCAGATGATGAGTGACTTGTCTAACAAAAAGAGTTAGTAGGGGAAACTGATTACAGTATATTCTGCAAACCACAGTGGTTCTCTCTCTGCCTAGCAGGCCGGGCCTGCCCCACAGTGGCACCTGGAGATGCCCAGAGCTGTCCATATCAGGGGGTATGAAATCATCTAATCCAGTCAGGACATTTGAGCAAGCCATTTGCATGCAAATTTAAAAAACACATTCTCCAGTTGCTTTTATCAGAAACAAAGTTGAATTTATATCTCTATTTGTGTGTCTCTTGGCTCTCAACTCTGAATTGGTTCTGAACTTGAAAGGGAAATAGTAAGTGTTACATGTTGACTCCTAAGACCCTCACCTTTGCTGTTCCCACTGGCAGGAAACAGAGGCTAAGGTAATCTAGGGACACAAAAGAAAGAAAGCAATAAATTAGGTGAACAAATATCTCTTACTTTTTAGGATAAAATACTTTTTAAAGTGTGATAAAATACTTTTTACTTTTAAAGTTGTTTGAATTAAAGATTTTTTAAAGGATTGAGCATCATATAAATTTTCACACATACACACAGAAATCCTGAATAGATTCAGCTGTAGGGATTTATTCCTGTTTAAGGATAAAAAGATTGGCAGGATGGTTGGAGAGAATAAATAAATATCTTAAAGTGGCTCTAAGAGGTGGGAGATTGCAGAAGCACCAATCCCAGAGACACGCCACCAGAGGGAATATGGTGATACCTACCCTGCACACACACACACACACACACACGCACACCACATACACATACACACACACAGACACACACACACACCATATCCACTACACATCCATGCTTACACATACAAACACTATTCTGAGCATCATTGATCATCGAAGTAAAAAACCAGTGATCAAGCTGCTATCATCTGCCTCTAGTTCTCATGTAAACAATAGCTGAATTAGTGATAGACTTGGAAAGAAATCCTTCCTAGTAGGCAGTTACCAAGAATGGAGTATAATTGGCAAAGTTGTATTGGTCACTTCTCCATGTCACTTCACAGGGTGTAAGAATTTTCAAATATCCAGTACTCCTATCTAAATGTTATCTGTCTCATTGATGGGCTCGAAAAAAACAAACATTTTTAAATGGTATAGCCACATCGGCAACTTTCTAAAAGTCCTAATTTTCGCTTGACAAATAATTCAATAATTTATGCTATTTATTTTTAATGTAACATTTAATCAAAGGATTCCAATGAAATCTAAACTATTTTCATCAGATTTGCCTCTGATTATTCTAACTCTTTCTTTTGCTCTATTATTTCTTAGAGTTTTCAAGGGCAAATTAATTAGCAGCTGTTTGAATTAAGAAGACTTCTGATTTCTCCTGATAAGTTATGGCAGCTTTACAATTAATATTTTAACCTGCCTGCTGTCCTACCAGTTAGAATAGCAAACGGCTTTTAGACAGGATCAGTTGGTACTAGACATCACCACACACTTACACACACGTGCTCACATCAACCTTGGGTTGAGAGAACTTTAAGTGTTAGTTTATGTAAAGCTTCCAACAAGTTCACACTTTTTAAATGTAATGAGGATGGGGGAAAAAGAGGTTGGGGGAAAAATAGTCCACTAAGAACTGAGTCCAGATTTAGATTTGTGCAATCCTGGCATACTTATCTTCCTGAGTCTTTATGTTTTTGATAAAAACAGACACCCCTGTTGGTCTAATTATTAACCCTGGATGAAAATAGAGCACATGAAATAAGTGGGAATGCAATGCTCAAAAAATTACCCCCATGTGGAGAGAAATGGGTAAATTTGACTTTTCACCAGCTTCATCACTAAGAAACACATGTACTTTTCACTGAGCAAAGGTTTGCAAATTTTGCCACAAGCAAAACAGTTTATTGCATCCTGAGTAATGTCCCATGACAGAAAAATATTTCCACCTCAACTCAGAGTTTTTGTCTCACAAAATACTAAAACTTCGCCAAGAGGAAAACTGTCTAACCCCAGATTAATTTGTATAGCAAGGAAGCTATAAGATAGAGAGCAGAGTTTCTACACTTTCATTAATTCCTTTGGAAATATGAAAGACAGGACATCTGGAAACTCCCAGAATGAACCAGGTACTGTCTTGGGGAGTTTGGGGGCTTTCCATGCCCATGACAAAATGTAACATCTGGATCAGGAGACAGGAAACCAAATAACAAGCTCTCCTCTCAGTCCCAAATGAGTTATAACTGTAAGCCGGTGCATACGACTTTAGAGTTTGCTCAGCAGAACTGTCCCTAGCAGTTGGCACTCATACACAGAAATTACTTTATAGAGATTCAGGCTAAGGCCTGATGGTGTTCAGAGCTCCCCATTGAGGTTTCATAAACCCACCGAGTGTCCAAGAAGCACGACAAAACAGGCCCTCACATGTTCTACCACTATACTGCAAAGTTCATGAAGACATAGGCAGGTCTTTTTGTTGTGTTTTGCTTTGTTTTTGTAGAGACGGGGTTTCACTCAGTTGCCCAGGCTGGAATGTAACAGCACAATCACAGTTCACTGCAGCCTCAATCTCCGAGGCTCAAGCGATCCTCCTGCCTCAGCCCCTCAAGTAGTGGGGACTACAGGCATGCGCCACCACACCCTAGCTTCTTAGCTTTTCTTTCTTTTTTTTTTTTTTCTTTGCAGAGACATGGTCTCACTATGTTGCCCAGGCTAGTTTCGAACTCCTGGTTTCAAGCAATCCTTGAACCTTGCACCTTGAACTTTGGCCTCCAAAGCACTAGGATTACAGGTGTGAGCCACACAATGCCTGGCCACATAGCCTGGTCTTGTTTATACTCACATGTCCCAAAATGATGAGGAAGGCCTGGCACATAATCCATAGTAGGCATCCAATAAAAGGTTTTCATTTTGTTCTGTTTTTATATGCCTGTGTCTCTTTTAAAAATTAATGAATCCTACACAGATTACATGCTTCCTGAACCTGAGAGAACTGACCCCACGTTCGCTGGAGATTTGCCAGTCAATGACTGGTCCCACCAAACAACCCAAGATTATCTTTCCAAACAAGTTTTCAAATGATAAGTAACATCCCTGGTTTGATGGTTTGAACTGACCTCAGGACTCTATGTTGATGCTATGGACAATAAGCCAGATAACAACGGTACCCGAGTGTAACTCAATGAGCCTCTTCTTAGGGAAGGGGTGTGCCTGAGTGATGGCTGTACTGCCTACCGCCATAGCTCAAGCCATGTGCCTGAAGCTGTGCATGAGGGAGAGAAAGAATGTCCACTCCCAAAAGAACTGATCCAGGGCGTGAACAGAACCATTGCACATCCTCAGGAGGTTCCAGCAAACCTGCACATCCACGTCTGCACTTAGACAACCTAAAGAGAGTGAGAACGCTTTCCCAGATCGCAGCAGAAGTTCAACTGAATTCAGCTCATTCTTTAGAGAAAATGTAACTTCCAAGGTGAGGACAGGAGAATCAGACAAAGACAAGCAGAGACTCTCCCTTTTCTGCAGTTCCATCGTTAATCTAGGAAAGGAGGAAAGGAAAAGATCCCCAAGGGCAGTTCCTCACAAACAAATGAAGCACCTACTCTAATTCAAAGTAGAAGAGAGGGCTTCCCCTCCCGCTATTTTCTAATGAAGAAAGAGATAATATTCTCTGTCACCAAAAATTAGCAATGGGGAGTATTTGCCATAATCAAAAACTATTTGCAAACTCCCAAAAGGAGAAAAAAATCATGGAAGTAAAAGATTATAGATATATATATTATCTTACTATTTATATATACATAAATTTATATATGTATATATAAAATTAGTCCTGCCTACCACTCCCTTCAATATGGAAGATATTGATGTCCTTTTTCTTAATTCAAAACAAAGAAAGCTTCTAAATATATCCAAAGTCAAAAAATAAGCCGGTGTTTCTGTCAGGTATTTTTCAAAAACTACATAGTTTGTCAGTTTTGATAAGGTTTAGTGACAGAGACACTTAGTGCTCTAAGCCAGTCCAATTCAGGAACACCATGGAAAGTATCCTTGGACCTCAACAAGGTTAAATCTACAATTTAACTAGTTACATATTTGCCTAGACAAAATGACATAATTAATGGCTTTTTTGCCCTACTTTAATAACAGAGAAGAAGGTACCCTGGAAGCCCAGCGATACTCAAAACCCTCAGAACTATGCTGACTTGTCATCATTTCTCCTGCATATCCAAGCCCATACACTAAACATTAATTTCCACCAGGAAGTGTGACAGTTGTATTTCTAGTGATATACAAAAAGTTTCTCTGCCATCATGAGAGAGAAGAAAATGAACTTGGTGTCAAAGACATCCAAAGGAATATTTGATGCCCCTAGGACAACAAAAATACAAATTATTTCAGAAATGTATGATAGAGTGGTATGTAAGGAATCTGTCATCATTGCACAGCTCAGAATGACACAACTGAAGCTCAAACTGAATTTATGAGCTTAGCAGCCAAGAAGAAAATAAAAAAGAATTCATTAAGGTTTTTAATGATCATAATTTAAATAGTCACATCACCTTTATACAAAGGAAAAAGTATATATTCAAGTTAGGAGAGCTGAGGTTGAATTTAGACTCTGATGTTTACTACATGCTTGCCCCTGGAAGAATCATTTAATAACAGCAAATGTTTAGTGAGAACTTTATATGTTTTAGGCACTGCTCTAATAATTGTATATATTAATATATGAAGTTAACCCTCAAGATAACCCTACGAGTAAATATTTAAAACCAACCATCCAATCATCAAATGAAAAGTGAATGGCTTAAATAATCCCATTAAAAGTCAAAGATTGTTAGATGGGATATTTTTTTAAATCCAACCTAATTGGATAAGGAAAATATGGCTCATACACACCATGGAATACTATGCAGCTGTAAAAAGAATGAGATCATGTCCTTTGCAGGGACATGGATGAAGCTGGAAGTCATCATTTTCAGCAAACTAACACAAGAACAGAAAACCAAATACTGCATGTTCTCACTCATAAGTGGGAGTTGAAGAATGAGAATACATGGACACCGGGAGGGGAACATCACACATTGGAGCCTTTTGGGGGGTGGGGGACAAGGGGAGGAGAACATTAGGACAAATACCTAATACATGCAGGGCTTAAAGCCTAGATGATTGGTTGATAGGTGCAGCAAAACACCATGGCACATGTATACCTATGTAACAAACTTGCACATTCCCCACATGTGTCCTGGAACTTAAAGTAAAATAAAATAAAAAATTTTAAAAAAGCAAAATCCAACTGAATGTTGTCTAGAAGAAACTCACTTTAAACAAACAAAAACATACAGCTTAAAAGTAAAAGTATGAAAAATGATATACTGTGCTAACACCAAAAAGAAAGCTTATTTGGTTATATTAATATTAGAAAATGTAACTTTTAGAGAAATTACTATTGCCAAAAGTACATAATAGTAAAGAGAGAAATTCATCAAGAGACATATTATTTCCAAATAATGGGATTGAAATAATATAGAGTATGTACTCTAACTGCAGTGGAATCAGAAATCAAAACAAAAAAATATCAAGAAAATGCTCAAATATTTGGAAATTAGGCAAAACATCAGAGAGCAATGATGGGATCAAAAAAATCACAATGGGAATGTCCAAATACTTTAAACAGAATGAAAATTAGATTATGTCAAAGTTTGTGATATGAAACTAAAGCAGTGCATAGAGGTAATTTTTTGCATTAATGCATATATTGGAAAATAATAAATATCTAAAATCAACAGACTGAACTCCTACCTTAAGAAATTTGAAAAAAATTGAAAAAATTAAACATTAAATAATTAGAAGTAGAAAATAGTAAAAATAAGAACAGAAACTAATAAGCTAAAACAAACAGAAAAAAGAGACAACACCATCAAGATAAATATCTGATTCTTTGTAAAGGTTAATAAAACTAATAAAGCTCTAGTTAGAGGTTTATGACTAACCTCTGAACAAAAAGATAGAAGACATAAATTACCAATAGCAGAAATGAGAAACAAGGCATCAGTGCAGAGCCTACAGATGTTAATATGAAAATAAGGAATATTATGAGCAGCTCTATGCTAATGAATTCAACACTTTTGATAAAATAGATAAAAGACTTGGTATTTATAGACAAGTCACTCCAAAAATAGATAAGAGGACATAAGCTCTATACTCTCAAAGAAAAAAACAAAAATAAAAGAAAATTAGTTTACTTTAAGTTATAGTTAAAATTCTTCTCATAAAGAAAATTCTAGGACAAGAAGATTTTACTAATTAATTCAAACAAACACTTAAGAAGAAATGATATAATTCTGCACAAACTGTTTCAGAAAAGAGGCAGAACCACATCCTAATTGATACAAGGCCAGCATTGCCCTGATACCAAAACCAGACACAAACATTGCATAAAAGGCACCACAAACTACTATCTCTTGTGAACATAGACACAAAATCCTTAACAATTTATTAGCAAATCAGGTCCTGCAATATATAAAAGGTAATATATACCATGACCAAATGGGGTGTATATGACAAATTCAAGATTGGCTTGACATTCAAAAAGTAATCAATCTAATTCACCATATTAACAAAATAAAAAACTACATGATAGTGTCAATAGACACAATTAAATAAAATTTTATAAAAATTCAGCACTCATCCATGATTTAAAAACTGCTAATTGCAAATAGAAGAGAATTTCCTCAAACTAATAAATGACATTACAAAAAAACTGTAGTTATTCTATTTAATAGTCCTGATACAGTGACTGATTTTCCTTCCCTGTAAATAAAGAAAAAGACAAAAATATTCTCACCACTTTTACTCAACATTATAATGAATGGCCAGTGTAATAAGGCAAGTAAAAGAATTGAAATGCATATGTGCTGGAAAGGAAGAAGTAAAACAATCTTTACTCAGAGACAACTTGGTGATCTATCTAGTAAACCCAAAGAATCTATCAAAAATCTACTAGAACCAATAAATGACCTTAGAAAAGTTACGGGATACAAGGTTTAGATCTAAAAATCATTTTATTCTTAAATACTAGCAATGAAAAATCAGAAAATAAAACTTTAAAGCAATACGTTTCATAAAATTATGAAATATATAGTTAGAAATTAAACAAAGAAATGCAAGACTATACACTGAAAACTACACTACATTGCTGAGAGAAATTTTAAAAGATCTATATAAATGGAGAGATAAACTCAATTTTGTTAAGAGGGCAATTCTTTCCAAATTCATCTATATATTCAATGTAATTCCCATCAAAATTCTAGCTGATTTTTGGTAGAAATTGACAAACTAATCCCACTACGTGAAAATACAAAGGTCCCCTAGAATAGCCAAACCAATTTTGTAAAGAAAGAACAGAGTTGGAGGGCGTACACTACCTAATACTCACCAGAAAGCCGTATTGTCACAAGAAAATGTGATGTTGGCATAATCATTATTATTCAAGAGAACAGAATGTAGAGTTCAGAACTAGACCTGCATAAATAAGGTTAACTGCTATTCAACAAAGGTGCCAAGACATTTCAATGGGGAAATAAACTTTTAACAAATTATACTGGAAGAGTTAGATATCCATATGCAGAGACAGAGAGAAACACTAACTCTTACCTCACACATCATTCATGAAAACTTAATTCAAAATGGATCATAGACTTAAGTATAAGGGGTAAAACTATAAAATTTCTACTAAAAGCATAACAGAAAATCTTAATAATCTCAGATTAAGTATGGATTTTTAAAATAGGATGCAACGCTGTATGAAAGAAAAAGTGATAAATTTGAATTCGTCAAAATTCAAATTAAATTCGTCAAAATTAAAATATTTTGCTCTGCAAGAAACACTGTTGGGAAAATAAAGAGATAACCTATGAAATATATAAATATATAAGAATATACAAACACAACTCAATACTAAGAAGACAACACATTTCTAGTGGGCAAAAGGTGGGGATACTTTACCAAAAATAATATGCAGATGCCAAATAACCATATGAAAACAGTGCTCTAAATTATTGTTCATTGAGAATGGAAATTAAAAAACTGAAGTAAGACACCAATATGCATACAGTAGAACGGCTGAAATTTAAAACTACAACTGACCCTTGAATAACACAGGTTTAAATTGCACAGGTCCATTTATATGTGGATTTTTTTCAACTAAGCATGTCTTAAAAATACTTTGTTCGTGGGATGCAAAACTTGTGTATATGGGAGGCTGAATGTATCTGCTGTTCCACAGGGCCCACTGCAGGATTTGAGCAAGTATGAATTTTGGAATGCACAGGGGTCTTGGAGCCAATCCCTGGTGCATACCAAGGGACAACTGCTATACCAAGTGTTGGTGCTGTTGGAAATCTAAAATGGTGCAACTACATTGGAAAAAAGTTGGCAATTTCATGTAAAGTTAAAAACAAACTTACCAAATGTCTGAGCAATTCCAATCCTAAGTATTTATCCAAGTGAAAAAAAGGTTTGCAATCAAAGAAGACCTGTACAATACATGAACTTCCACAGTAGTATTTTTACTCACAGTGGTCAAAAGCTGGAAACAATCCAAATTTCTTCCAAATGGTAAATGGATAAACAATTTTTAAAATATCCATACAGCGCAATACTACTCAGAATTTAAAATGAAGATGAGACTACTAAATACATGAAACAGCATTGACTCTCAAAAGCATTATGGTAAGTGAAGGAAGACAAACACAGAAGACCTCATACTCTATGATTCTACATTTGTAAAATTCTAGAACAGACAAAACTATTTCAATGGCGTATCAGTGGTTTTCAGGGGTCAGGAGTTGCAGGGAGAGAATTAACTGCAAAAGGGTATAAAAGTCTGTATTTCTGTGGGGTTGGTGGTGATATCCCCTTTATCATTTTTTATTGCATCTATTTGATTCTTTTCTCTTTTCTTCTTTATTAGTCTTGCTAGCGGTCTGTCAATTTTGTTGATCATCTCGAAAAACCAACTCCTGGATTCATTGATTTTTTGGAGGGTTTTTTGTGTCTCTATCTCCTTCAGTTCTGCTCTGATCTTAGTTATTTCTTGCCTTCTGCTACCTTTTGAATGGGTTTGCTCTTGCTTCTCTAGTTCTTTTAATTGTGATGTTAGAGTGTCAATTTTCGATCTTTCCAGCTTTCTCTTGTGGGCATTTAGTGCTATAAATTTCCCTCTACACACTGCTTTAAATGTGTCCCAGAGATTCTGGTATGTCGTATCTTTGTTCTCATTGGTTTCAAAGAACATCTTTATTTCTGCCTTCATTTCGTTATACACCCAGTAGTCATTCAGGAGCAGGTTGTTCAGTTTCCATGTAGTTGAGCGGTTTTGATTGAGTTTCTTAGTCCTGAGTTCTAGTTTGATTGCACTGTGGTCTGAGAGACTACAAACCACTGCTCAGTTAAATAAAAGAGGACACAAACAAATGGAAGAACATGACCATGTTCATGGATAGGAAGAATCAATATCGTGAAAATGGCCATACTGCCAAAGGTTATTTATAGATTCAATGCCATCCCCATTAAGCTACCAATGACTTTCTTCACAGAATTGGAAAAAACTGCTTTAAAGTTCATATGGAACCAAAAAAGAGCCTGCATTGCCAAGACAATCCTAAGTAAAAAGAACAAAGCTGGAGGCATCACGCTACCTGACTTCAAACTATACTACAAGGCTACAGTAACCAAAACAGCATGGTACTGGTACCAAAACAGAGATA